>NW_024097386.1:0-420415 GCF_016545835.1 Crotalus tigris | reverse complement strand
ACTATAAATCCCGTGTACTGTTTTTTCATTGCTACTTGATAAGACAAAATCAGTGTACTTTCAAAAGCACCTGTTGGAAATTCATCAGATTGCCTAACTTACATTTTAATTTAATAATTTAATTATATTTTACACAAGATATATTACATCGGCTCACATAGTTTATGCAATTTTGATGTATAACATGAAAACAATCCAACTTTCTTATGCTCTGATTAGAAATCAGTTTCTTATGTCAATTTAGCAGTTGATGGCAAATAACAAAAAATTGACAAAGGGAGAAAAAATACTAGAACGCCTCTGCCTCATTTAAAAATAAGTAAGAAAGAACATAGCGTAAGTGTAGTTATCACTTTTGATAATTATCATATTTGAATGTAGATAGATAAATATTTCCAGGATATATTCCTAAGTATGTATAATGAAACTGGTGTGTTCATAGGCAGATAATTGGGTCCTAGCCCCTGTAACCTGGAAGCTAAAAGAGAACACCTGTACCTAACCCATCTTAATTTACTTGACGTGATCAGTCACTGTAGTTTTATATCATCATTGATGGCACTTAGGTGAACTTGCTTAAACAGAACCAGGTCTTGTTAACATGGATGGGAGTCTTCCCAAGACTGCCAAAATTGTAAATTTAAGTCAGAATTAGAGTTTCCTGCCTGAGCAGGGGGTTGGACTAGAAGACCTCCAAGGTCCCTTCCAACTCTGTCATTCTGTTAATTTGAAAATATATCCCAGAAAAAGATAGAGGTGACCCACACCATATTGTTGCCCAAATAGCCACACTCAAAGGATGCTTTATCCTGATAACGTAACTTATTCTTTTTCTGAATAAGCTCTTGAACCTCTAAATTTTAAGACCTCTCCTCTATAGAAAAATGATCATGACAGATATACAATGGCTCAGTGATAACAGTTCATTGTTTTGAATGCAGTGGACCAATGTTTTTAGTATATCATATAAAAAAACAGGTGAGAACATTTTTGAGAAGCAGAAGATCATCATATTAACTACATTCAGCATGTGATCCATCAAGACCAGATTGCCCCAGATTCTGTTGGTTTGCTATTCTCAATTAAGAACATTATCACAAAGAGATCTCATTGTAGGAAAGTCACTTTTTTCCCTAAAATTCTTTAGGACTTCAAATTCTAAAATGAGAACAATCCCATCTTAACCAACATCTCCTAAATAATTCCCCAAATTCCCAGCATGGTGGGCACCAGCTGCACGCATCTTATCTACAACTAGCAGGAAAACATCACAAAGCAAGTTCAGGTTGTCTTTCTGTATGTTCTTTTCAGATAATAGTTTCAGCACATTTCTGCTTGGCAGCCAGATCAGTGGAAGTGACAGCAAAATAAGCATAGTACAGACAACCAAGTTTAGTTTAAAAGCACTATTTTTCTTGATTGCTTCTCCATCTCCCAAAGATAAAACAATCAAAAATAGTATTTATGTTTCTTTCATTCAAATAATCCCTCTTGCTCTAGTGATTCATAGCCAGAAAATGTATTTTAGCCAGGAAACTTAAAGTAATTGAGATTTTCTTTTTCTGCTACCTTAACTACAGACTAATATGCTACAGTTAGTCTTGCTTTTGCTTTCTCTCCCCCTTCCTCTCTATCTAGGGTCTGCAACAGCTTCCCCCTACCTAGCTTGTCTTCAAATATGTCTTGCTAGTAGCTTGAGATTAGTGTGAATTAAAATATTGCAAAATTCAGTTTAATATGATTTATGAATTGCTACCAGGTCATAATTAATACAAGCCAAAATTCAGTAGTGCAAAGCTAGCCCTTGCACAATTGTCATTGGAGTTTTAGATGTTTGTGCACAATGGAGAAAGATTCCGTTCAAGGAAAGGTCAGAAAAGAAGTTCAAGTTTATTCTCTTTTACTATTGGGAATAGGGTATGACTAGTTTAATGGGTATGTCTGGTTTAATGAAAAGAAGGACTAGGGATGACATGATAGCAGCATTCCAATATCTCAGGTTTTGCCACAAAGAAGAGGGAGCCAAGCTATTCTCCAAAGCACCTGAAGGCAGGACAAGAAGCAATGGATGGAAACTAACCAAAAAGAGAAGCAACCTAGAACTAAGGAGAAACTTCCTGACTGTTATGTCCCGAGCCTTTGCAAACGGCTCGGGCGTTTGCAGGCAGTCCCGGGCAGGTGCAAAGCTGCCCGGGACCAGACAGGCTGTCGCCAGCGCCGTGAGCATGCGCGGGTGCTGGCTCGGGAAAAGTAACCCATTTACCCGGGAGTTGCCTATATAAGAGGCTGCGAGGCGTTTGGGCGAGGCTGAAGCCATCTTCCTGTAAGCTGAACACTGAATAAAAGAAACTGAGAACTCCAGCTGCTTCTCGTGTCTGTTGTCCCGCCACGGACTCAACACTGGCGACGAGGATGGGATGCCTTGCACTACCTAGAAAGGAAGAAGTGTAAGCTTACCCAAGGAGTCCTGAGCGGCGGAAGAGGAACGGCGTCGACTCGGCAGCTGCCCGCCATTCCGGTGCGCATTCTGGGGGTAGGCTGGCTGATAGACCCGTCTCTCTGAAGATCCGAAGGATGGGCGAAAATCGGAAAGGCTTTCAGATTCGACGGTCTCACATCCGAGCGGTGGGAGTCCTACGTATACCTAGAATGGAGAACTACTTCACAGGGCAAAACAAACGGAGGAAAGGATAGCTTGAAGGCTGCCACCCGGCTTTCGTTTGCGGCAAGACGCCTTCGAAATCGCAGAAAACCTTGCAGCACCTGTCCCAGTAGAGTCTGTAAGCTACGCAGACCTGAAGAAGCTGCTGAAGGAGCACTTCCACCCAAAGGTGTCCGTTATCTCATGGCGCCACACCTTCGAACAAAGGGATCAACGGTCCGGTGAGTCAGCCAAGGAATACATCGCCGCGTTACGGACGGCCGCCAAGCCCTGCGAGGTCAAGGACCTCGAGGAACGACTGAGGTGAGCGAACTCGCATTGTGCTGGGTTTAGGCATCGAGAGCTACCAACAGAAGAGGACTTTTCGTAGGAAGAATTATCTTCCAAGACGCCTTAAGGGAAGTCACCGCAGAAAGAAAGCAGCAGGCGGCAGCGTCAAGACACATGCGGCGATCAGAAGCAGTGCAGAGGGGGCGTCCGCGGCACCAGCGAAGACGTCACGACGAAACTCCGAGGAGGACCATGTTTACGAAGAAGTCGACCGTTCTTCTACACCCATCGCGAAGGAATTGAGAACCAGAAGGGAGAGCTCTTTCGGCTTCCGCTCAAGGCATCGGAGAGTGGTGGAGGCGACCACAGGACGAACGACTGACATAGTTCCGCCCGCTACCTGCGGGCATGCGAGCAAACAAGGGCACATTGCAGCTGCGGCGACGAAAGGCACAACCCCAAGAAGAACGCCTGAAGGGTACCAGATTCCCCAGCCAGAATAGGGTAGGTTTTTGCGCTTCGCGAAGAAGCATCTGTAGAACAGGCACACACAAGCCCATGAAGAAAAAGCTGTCACTCAACCTGAAGCTACAAGGGGTTCCCTTATCTATGGAACTAGACACAGGGTCTGCCCTGTCCATCATTTCATTGCATACATTTAGGAAGATTTGTTCCAGAAGTGGGTCTAAGGCCAAGTTAAGGCCTTCTGATATTGTATTAACAGATTTTCAGACCTCAAGAGTGTGTGTTAAGGGGGAGGCCACCCTTAACGTGCAATACAAGAGTTTTGAAGGTCCACTAGACTTATTAGTAGTCGGGGGTGAACGAACGAGTCTCATAGGACTCGATTGGTTTGAGGCCCTGGGGATACACGTCACAGGACCACCAACAGCTTCAAAACTATCTCGTACCTCAGGAATCTGCAAAGACACACAACTGCAGATGTTTTCAGCCCCCAGTGCACATTTCAAAGGACATCACTGTGTCCTTAAAGCTAGACCCCACTTTCACTCCCATTAGGATTAAAGCAAGAAGGGTCCCTTTTGCTTTAAAAAGTAAGATTGACACTGAACTAGACAAACTAATCCAACAGGGAATCCTAGAACCTGTTGATTCCAGCCCGTGGGAGACCCCCATTGTCACGCCTCTAAAGGCAAATGGGGAACATTCGCATTTGTGCTGATTACAAATGCACACTCAATAAGGCATTGCAGCAACATGCCTATCCTGTTCCTGTGGTCAGTCACATCCTGGCCTCTCTCAAGGGGGGGCGTGTTTTTGCAAAGCTTGACCTAGATCAAGCATATCAACAGCTGCCTGTTGATAATGATGCTGCCATAGCTCAGACTATTGTGACCCACAGGGGAGCCTTTAAGGTAAAAAGGCTGCAGTTTGGAGTGAATGTCGCTCCTGGGAATTTCCAAAGCGTAATGGAAAACACACTGCGGGGCATACCGGGGGTTTGCCCCTACTTTGATGATGTCTTAATTGCAGGAGACTCCACACACATTCTAGTAGCGAAAGGCTTAGGGCGTCTATGTAATGATTTCAGGAAATCAGGCATCAAGCGCACGCAGAAAAGACAAATGCAAGATGGGGTGCCTTCTATGAATTTTTGGAATTCAAATTGATGCTGATGGGATTCATCATGCTGAATCCAAACTAACTGCTATTTTAGAAGCACCCAGGACCAAAAAGGTCCAAGGCCGAACATTCAGGACCTTCTTTAGGCCTCCTGAATTTGCTACAATTCTTTTCTTTCCACAATAAGGCTAGTGTAGCTGAGCCTCTTCAGTAGCAGGCTACTAGACAAACAAAAAAAAGAAAAAAACATGCTGTGTGGCTGTGGTCACAACACTGTGATGGGCTTCGTTTTAAAGAAGTCAAGGCCTCTTTTGCTCACTTATAACAGGTTCTTGCCACATTTCAACGAGTCCCTTCTGTGTGCATCCGCTTGTGATGCGTACCCCCTACGGGGTTGGAGCTGTCCTGAGTCACCTCAGGTCTGATGGAAATCAGGTTCCTATTGCATACTACTCCAGAACATTGTCTTCTGCCGAGCGCAACTACGCTCAGATAGACAGGGAGGCTCTGGCTGTTGTTGCTGGAATTAAAAAATTCCACGATTTTCTATATGGCAGGCATTTCACGGTCTTCACTGACCATAAGCCTCTGCTGGGACTGTTTACCACACGTAAGCAGACTCCCCACATCATTTCCCTTAGAATGCTTAGGTGGTCTATTTTTTTGTCTGCATATGATTTTTCATTACTCCACAAGCCTGGGAAAGAAATGGGCCATGCTGATGGCCTCAGTAGGTTGCCCCTGCCAGTAGTAGAAGCTGACCCTGTGCCAGCTGTCAACATTCTATCAATCCAGCCATTGCACGAGCTCCCTCTTAGTGCCAGGGATGTTACCGCTGAAACAGGTACAGATCATACACTTTCACGTGTCCGCTCCTGGGTCCTGTCCGGGTGGCCTGAGCACTGCCCTAGTCCTGAGTTTCAGAGTTTCTGGTCCAAAAGGAACGAACTGTCCCTTTCTCAGAGTTGTCTGCTTTGGGGAAACAGAGTTGTCATTCCCACCTCAATGAGGACTAGGGTCTTAGAATCCCTCCACGAGGGTCATCCTGGCATGTTCGTATGAAGGCTCTTGCACGCAGCACTTGTGTTGGCCTGCTTAGGATAAAAAAAAAAAGGGGGTGGGGGTATATTTAGGAGCTAGGTACAAGCATGCCACCTGTGCTCAACGATGTCTGCCCAGAGATGCCCCAAGCTCCTGTGCATTAGATGGGAGGAAACACTAGTCCCCTATGGTTCTAGGGAGAACATTGGACTAGCGAGCTGGCCCTTTCAGGGCCATTACAGTTCTTCTTGGTTCCTGGTTTGCACAGCCATTCAAAAATGGCTGAGGTTGTGTTGCCTGTGCTTATATCCACCACCACTGCAAAGACGATTCAGGTCACTGAGGGGGATTTTTGAATGCAAACGGGCTGCCAGATGTCATTGTGTACGACAACGGCCTCAATTCACCTCCTCCGAATTCCAAGCTTTCTTACAGGCAAACCTGATTCGTCATGCCACGTCTGCGCCTTTTCACCCGTCCACCAACGGTATGTCTGAACGCATGGTGCGCATCGCAAAGGACGCCTTGAAGAGACTCACCTACGGGGACTGGCATCACAGGTTGGCTGACTTTCTCCTTTCTTATCGCACCACACCGTCCACTTCTACAGGGAGAAGTCCAGCTGAACTTCGTTGGGGGCGCCAACTTACTACTAGACTTGACCGGTTGCATCCGGACAGACTGCCTTCATCTACCTCACATCCTAGGGCACCTAGACAACTACTTGTGGGTGCCCCGGTTTGGGCTCGCAATTACGGGCCTGGTCATACATGGGTCCCCGCTTCTGTGTCCAGGATCACAGGTCCTCTCTCCTACGAGGTAGCCCTGGACAACGGTCATGTCCTGCGTCGGCACATCGACCAACTCCGCTCTAGGCGGGACTTTTCTGATGAGACTCCTGGGTCTTTTCCAGGGGGGGAGGGGGACCCTTTGGAGCAAAGGGAAGGGCAAGAGCTACTGCCCATCTCCACTGAGGGAGCCACAAACGGCCCATCCCAAGATTCCGCAATTGCTCCGACAAGGAAGTCATGGAGCTTACCCACACAACAGGCACTCACGCCTACTCCAGCCAGGGAGTCACCCCGGGGGCATACTCACTTTCCACACACATCACACAGCACTCCAGTAATGGAGGATACCCGGGGGCATCCCAACAAATCATTCCCCGCAAGAGAGCTGGCACAAAATTCCCAAGGTTGGCCTGACCTTACCCCAAATCTTACAAGGGGTCAAACATACACAGAGTTAGTCGAGGAGCCAAGTCCCGACTACAACACCCCTAGCACAAATCAGGGAACACCTGAGTTTTGGGAAAGTACATAAACCCACACGAGCCCGAGCACAGAATGGGGTTCAGGGAATGGACAGCCTCCTGACAGGTCTTGGACTGACCTAGGAGGTTCTACAGAGACGCCCAGCAGTGGCTATCACTTCAAAGGGCCTGAGGGTCTACAGCTAGGTAGGACAACCAGGTCACAAAGCAACAGAAGCCCTGGCCTGACGAACCCGGTGGGCAAGCAAGCAGGCCAGGCATCGGGGCACAGTCCTTGGAAGACACCAGGGCACAATATAGAGAACAGGCTCACGCCTCCCTCCAGTCAGGGGACTTATGCCAGTAACCCAGAGCTAAGAAGGTCACAGAGAGCAAAGAAATCTCCTAAGTATCTAGAAGATTACATAACATTGCTGGCAATGCAAAAGCCAGTAATCAGTGGGAGCACTGGGGAGCAAAATGTCATATAAAATAAATGTTGTATGTTGGTAGTAGTTTTAGCCCGGGGGAAAGGTTTGTTTAGTCCCGCGAGCCTTGCAAACGGCCGGTCGTTTTGGGCATGCAGTCCCGGGCAGGTGCAAAGCTGCCCGGGACCAGACAGGCTGTCGCCAGCGCCGTGCGCATGCGCGGGTGCTTGCGCGGGAAAAGTAACCCATTTACCCGGGAGTTGCCTATATAAGAGGCTGCGAGGCGTTTGGGCGAGGCTGAAGCCATCTTCCTGTAAGCTGAACGCTGAATAAAAGAAACTGAGAACTCCAGCTGCTTCTCGTGTCTGTTTCCCGCCACGGACTCAACACACACCTTGCATTTCAGGAAAGGCAGAACTTTTGTTAAGTTCTGACCATCTGGTTTGTGCAGGAAATGTCAAAACACTTTCCGTTTGATTTTCCTAAAACTGGACAAAAAGAAAATGTGTTTCATAGATAGACTGAGAACACCTCAATAAACATGGCTGCCTGGCCAAGCCTGGTTTGTAGAAGCTTATCATAATTATCTTTTATTTGGAAACCTTGAAAAAAAGTTGAAAAAAAGTATCTGCTAATGGGGTTTAAATTAATTAATTTGCAAATGAGCATGGCAATCATGACTTGGATGGTCAGTGCATGGCTTATTTCTTTTTCAGCTTTAATGATATTTTTATAAACTTGATTTTTAAATTAGAATTACATCAGGACCCCCCTCCCCCAAAAAATCCACCACTGAATCCATATATCTCTGGTCACTCATATTAATTTTTTTGTTTATGTGCATATAATGTAGTTCACTATTCCAAAAGCAAACTACATACCGTGCAAAGTTCTACTAGTAGTTTACAAAGCCTTATGAGACCACATTTGGAATACTGCATTCAGTTCTGGCCATCACAATATAAAAAAGATGTTGACGCTTTGGAAAGAATGCAGAAAAGAGCAACAAGGATGATTAGGAGGCTAGAGGCTATAAAACACCCGAAGAACAGCTGCAGAAATTGGGTATATCCAGTCTGGTGAAAAAGAGGACTAGGGAAGACATGATAACAGTGTTACAATATTTGGGGGGCTCCTACAAAAATGAGGGGGGTCAAATTATTTTCCAAAGTACCAGAAGCAAGACAAGAAAAAATGGATGGAAACTAACCAAGGAGAGAAGCAATCTAGAACTAAGGAGAAATTTCCTAATAGTGAGAGCATGGAATAACTTGCCTCCAGAAGTTGTGGGTGTTCCATCACTGCAGGTTTTTAAAAGGAGACTGGACAGCCATTTGTCTGAAATGGTATAGGGTCTCCTGCTTGAGCATGGTGTTGGACTAGAAGACCTCCAAGGTCCCTTCCAACTCTATTCTATGATGTGTGGACACAACTAAAGTGAGACAACATTCCTCTTTCTGGAATTAGAAACCAGGCATACTACTTTCTATTTGCAAATTAGACCTTCCTTTTAAGAGTCCTTGTTGAGAAGTCCTCTTTTATTTTTATTTGGAGCAAGTGGGTTAAGTGATGAAGGTAAATGCAGCTGATATCATTTGTCCAAAATACTGCAGGCTAATTCACTCTCTATCCAGGAATTTGATTCTCATCTGCTCAAGGTTGACTCAGCCTTCCATTCTTCCAAGATCGGTAAAATGAGGACCCAGATTGTTGGGGGTAATATGCTGACTCTGCAAACTGCTTAGATAGAGCTGTAAAGCACTAAGAAGTGGTATATAAGTCTAAGTGCTATTGCTATTGCTATGCTCCAAGTACAAATATTACTTGGGTTATGATCAGAGACATTGAGACTGCAGGGCTGGAAGTGAAGGATATTATTTTTTTCTAGTTCATCTACAACTTGTCTTAAAACATAGTACAAAAGTTCTATTTCCTTTGTGAAGGAAAGGAATTCAAATCACACCACCCAAAGTTGTTTTTAGTGTTATGTAACACTTGCTGGAAGGAGAACTGCATTGTGAATTTCCCACATCTTGTTTCATCCTTATATATCGTAAACTTCAGCTAAAATCACAGAGTGTATAACTTATTGCTCTGAAGAATTTATTGATGCATCTGATTGTTCATTTGTGAACCAAATATAAGAAGGAGATAAGTTTAGGGATGAATAGAGAGCAATCAGTGTATAATATAGAGATAGAGATGCTTATATTTTACAGGTAGTCCTCAATTTACAACCAATTGCAAAATGACTATTTGAAGTTACAACTGATTTCAATTTCAATCTGGTTCCAAAGTTCTGGTGTCCACTCCTCCCTATGGTCATGTGACATTTTGGGGTTTAAGCAATGGACCTGCATTTACTGCACTATTTCATATGTGACCACAATTTACTTTTTTTTCCTGTTTGCTTCTGGTTTCCAGAAAAAAATGCTCCATAGCAAACAATGGGCCCACTTAACAAACCATGACATTCACTTAATGATTGCTGGGTTTGCTTTACAACGGCTACAAAAAAGGTTGTAAACTCAGGTCCGGTCACACGATGACATGCTTTACAACCCTCACAACTTTTGACAATATTTGCAGGGCTCATTTAAGGTCAAGAACTCAAGAACTTTATAATAGTTTCTCAGTCATATTCAACAACTGTTTTGTGAATGGCTATTCCCTTATTGGTAAGCTTTATTAGCTGCACTCTTACATTACATTTCTGTCAGATGCCATGTCAGTATTCCGCTACTACACTTTGAGGACTTCTGCCATGAACTCTAGGGGCCAGATGGGAGGGGAATATGCTTTCAGAGGAATGAACGTTCATTGTTCCTTTCCGTGGACAGTCTCGTGGTCAACTGCTTGGGAGCAGAGTGCAGCTGCAGGCCATTCTGAAAACATCTCTTTTAAATTTGATTGGGCATGAGGGGACCAACTATCAGAAGCACCTTTGGGATGGAAAAGTTGCACTTGGGATTTTGGCGCACGGATTTCAGTTCTGGCTTTATACTACAGTATTTCATTTGGCTTCTAGTAAACTATGCCTTTCTCAACTGGATGGTGTTAAGGATCATTCTTACTTAGAGGCTCAAACTGAGGCAGAACTGACAATTTCTCTCTAATCTTCTCTTTTTAAAGGTATTCCCTAGTCCCATAAATATTTATCTAAAACTCTGAAAAGGACTCTGTAATCCCTAGTAGCTGATATACGACCTAGTGTTTAAGGCAGGGATTGATCATTGTTGTCAAGCACATGAAATAAATATTTTAAAAAGCCAGGAGTTCAGCAAATTCATGTGAAAACATACGTGTGTGTATTCATAGATTCGTACATAAAGGCACACACATACTGGAATATTGCAGGCTTGTTACATAACCTTACTCCAAAGGAAAACATTAATGCTTAGAAAATTTCCCTCTTGTAGCAGCCTGAGGACTAACTGGGGGACAGATCTTTCATCACTCCTCATTTCATTGAGATTTTAACGGATGCTCCATCTAGATAAATAAACCTTCTTATCAGTCTGGAACATCTGCTTTCTCAGCTAATATGGAGGCTGATGCAATCTCTCTAGTATTGTTCCCGTCTTTGCCCTTGCATCAACCCTCCTGCTATGCTGCTTATTCCTTCAGACCTTTGGTAATCCTCTCTCTGAATTCCTGCCTCTGGTAACATTATCTAACTCAACTGCATGCCCCACTTCATTAAGCCTGTAATCCAGTGGTTGGATGGTTTCTTACTTGTATCTGTTTGCAATTTAAAGTAGGCACTCGCCTTAGATCAAAGCAGTGGCGGCAGCAGCGGGAGGAGAAATTAGAATCTCATGGCATTTCCATTTGATTTCATTGCCGCTGCGTGTCCCGTTTATTAGCAAGAGAAGCAAATCTCCTACATTCAGGCATTCTCTGGCTTTTATCCTGTGGCCTCTGCACGACACATTTTTGCCATATTTAACACAGATTGGTCATGGCCTTTGTCTTCTAAATTGGACAAAACTCCATATGCCAATATTAAACTCCATCAGAAGGACACGGTGCAGCCCCCCAACCTTCCCCCCCCATCTCTTTAGTGTCTTTCCACCTGATTGGGTGTTATTACCAGTTCATTCCCATGTGCTTTAAAACAAAATAACAACCCTTTTCTCTGATTGAATTTTTATGCTCAGATGTCAGCCTTAGAGACCCTAGCTCTCACTGTCTTCCTTTTATTCTTTTTATCTGCATAAATACAGCAGGGTATCTGTCAGCTTGCTTTGTTGCTGTCTTGCTGCTGACCTGCAGGAATCCCTTTTGAACAGAGGCAGAGCGAATCACTTACAGTATGGAGTCTGCTCCTTCCATCTAACTCAGTGCTGCCAACATAAGACACCTAATTTTATGGTGCTAGCCCTGCCATTAGGGGGAGCAAGATGATTATCCTCCAACAGTTTAAACTTATGACATGAAGAGGTAGTAAATTTCTATTTAATAAATGATCATTACTGCAGAGGACCAAGGAAGTTATTTGTGATATATCCTCCCATGTACCATAAATCTTTATTGTGTCATAGACCAGCATATCCCCAGGTACCTTAATTCCTGCTCAGGCTTGATGCTTAGCTCAGGGGTCCCCAACCCTCAGTCCGATGGACCAGTATCAGGCCGGAGCATGCCAGCAACCAGTCCGCACAAACAAGGAAAGCCCCATCCGGGGGATGTAGGCAGCATACAAAACCACACACCCTCCAATCGTGGAAAAACCTCTCTTCACAGAACCAGTCCCTAGTGCCCAAAAGGTTGGGGACCTCTGGCTTAGCTGACCTGAAAGAACACCTTGCCATTAATCTTATGGGTTTTGCCAATGAAAATAATTTCTCCCCCCCCCAAAAAAGAAAAGAAATTGAAAAGGTCCACATACTAATCGATGATAACTTTATGCAAAGCAGTGAACATTAGATAGGGCTTAACAACCAACTGTCAATCACATTTCTGGATCTGATGCTCACTGTGGTTGTAAAAACAGCCACGCTTAACCCACTTGCTCCAAGTGCACGGCATATGTACACCGTGGGATCAGAAAGATTTAAGATACATTGGGTTCCTGTCAATTCTGGCAAGGGATGAACAGCTGTGTGGACTCAGCTCTTCTCCCTCCCTCCCTCCCTCCCTCCCTCCCTCCCTCCCTCTGTCTATCTCTCTTAATATTCTCTTTCACATTTCCTCACATACAATCACATGCTCAAAGAGACACAAGCCTGGATGTCTTAAATTGAAACTGGTAGTAAAACATCTAGATATCATTTATATTTGCACATAAATAAATGCATAAATATCTCCTGTTTCTCAGACAGTCATATGTTTAGTCACATGCTTTCAACATATGCTTTCTCACATATATAGCCATTCGTGCACGTATACAACTTACAGATCTGATCCAAATATTCTTCTGTTTTTGTTCTCTCAATCTCTTTTCAGAAGATACCAGGCACACTTTTGCTATTTTCCCCCCATGTGGGAAGTATGCAATGAATGAACTAGATAACCTTGAAGATCGTTTCTAACTATATAATTTTATGAGACAAAACTGAAATTGAAAGGCCACTATCACAGATTATTTTTCTTTTTAAAGAGGCATCTTTAATCTGGCAGAAAGCTACATAAAAGTACAGCCTGATCAAATATCTGCGGGTATGAGATTGATAACCTTAATTTTCACACAAGTAAATGAAGACTTGTGTGAAAGTTATTAGCTGGTCATCAATCAGCAACAGTCTTATCTCTTATTTTAGCCCATCAGAGATTTTGCGACTATAATTTCCAAAATTCTGACCAAAAATTGACAATACCTGAGAATCCTGTGAATTGCAAACTAGGAATTTTTAGGATTGTATTCCTAATGCAACTGCAGGAAAAGTGAAGCAACATCTTTCTTTATGTCGTGTCAGCTGGTCCGTAGTTAGAATATTGACCCAGTTCAGGAAGATATGTAATAGAACAACTCCAGAGTTACTTAAGTAATCGGCATAGATGTCAAATTGCATCCATTCATTAAAAGTATGCTATAGAATGTAGAATACTGTTATAGTTATAAATGAAGTTAACCAGAACATAAAGAGCTGTTTCAGAACATTGTTAGCATCCAGCAATGACAAAAGAAATAAAAGCTGATGCCCCAAAGAAAAATAGCAGAAGAGAAAAGGGATATCTCCAAACTAAGCAAAAACCTCCCACTGATTTTAATAATTGCTGAAAATTAGATTCAGTCAAAATTAATGAAGGTAATTTGTGCTGACCAAGAAGCAGATCTATGACATGAAGAAAAAAATTCCAGATTAAAATTAGCAAAATAAAATCTGGCCTATTAATTAAAACTGTCTGCAGGAGAGTAAAATAAATTTACAACTTTTTAAAAAAATATTTGTATGTTCTGAAAAATACAATAAGAGTGCATGCTGTAGTTTGACGAATAAAAGCTAAGTAAACTGAAAGATACAATTGAGGAGCAACTGAGAAGAAATTTATGCGGTAAGAATTAATTCTTATAAAAGCCATTACAAATAGTCAGAAAGTACTTGGACACAAAAGAAAAACATTCCAGTAAAGTAATCCAACCTGTGATTGATATTGAACAAACAAGGACATGTCAGAAGCAACTAGCAAAAAAAAATATATCAGAAAACTACTTTAAGCAAGAACGATTCCCTGATATACAACACATTGCATTGCAAGGACAGTTAGAAAGAATATGATTGCTGAAGAAAAAAGAGAAGCTATTTAATTATAACAATTATAATTCACACTGAAGCAAGTAATAATGTCTAAAATAATGGTAAAGGTAGTTGTCAATTTATGAGCCCAAAATTTCTGTTGCTAAGTGCGTTTCTGTTGTTGTGAGTTTTGCCTCAACTTTTCTTACCACAGTTGTTGAGTTAGTAACACTGTTGTTAAGTGAATCTGGCTTCCTCATTGACTTTGTCAGAAGATTTGTCAGAAGATCACAAAAGATGATCACATGACCTCAAGATACTACAACGGTCATAAATATGTGTCAGTTGCCAAGTGTTTGAATTTTGAAGGGATGCTGCAGTGGTCATATGTGAAGAAAATGGTCATAAGTTACTTTTTTCAGTGCTAGTGTAATTGAATGGTCACTAAATGAACTGTTGTAAGTTGAGTACTTGTAATTTTGGCTGGAAGAAAAAAGAAGGTGGGCAGAAAGAAAGAGATGGGATATCAGAATATTCTTTTAAAAATTTAAAAATCTTATTTTTTTGTTTCATTTGCTTTTTTACCTTTTTAAAAAAAGATTGTAACTATCATTTATGTATGTATATAATATGTATTATGTTTTCTTTCTCTGTTTTGATTTTGGTTTGCATGTTTTACTTAGTAAAACTATGTTTAAAAATGCAAAAAAATCAGTATATTTTAGATTACATCATTTTCAACATAAATAATATTTTAGAAATGAATTGCATTTTTATAGAAAATACCTGAATAAATGTCTAGAGAGATTAATACTTTCTTTAAATAAGTTTTTACATGTCCAACAATTGTTCCATTTCATAAACAAGTTGCTACATGCATTAACTCAATTTTGAGATTCAATATTTTGGATATCTGTATTATTTTGCAGGTTTTTTTTCCTGACATGGGATTTGACACATGGACAAAAAAATGATATTTTTTAACATTACTTAACAGCTAAAAACTAGTTCCTTAGCATTGAAAAGTTAAACACACGGATCCAATTATCTACAGAATTGATCAACGCAGATTTGCTATGGATGACTGAAATGAATTATGGTTTCCTTTCATGGAAATGTTTAGTTTATATAGTTTTGTAAATATTTTTTAATTCAATGAGTAATTGCAAACAAAGGACAGAAAACTATTATTGAGCAAGAAGAAATTTTGAAAGGATAATAGAAAGTATGCACTGTAGAAAAGTTGAAGGATTCTCATTATAGGTGAAAATCAGATACAAATTGGGAAATTTGAGATATGTCATAAACTTCATGCAAGAGGCAACAAACAAAAGTATAAGAAAGTGAAACCAAAATCATGTAACTTTTCATCTTTGCAACATTTGTTTTAAAAAATGGCTTCTTGCTCAAGGTTCTTTCACCAATCTCCTTGATGGCTTGTGATGCAGCCAGTCAGATCTGGCTTCCTGACATTTCAAAGCCAATCAGGTTTACCTACACTGTGATATCAAAATCAGTTCAGAATAAGTGGACATTTTTGTTCTATTTTTCAACATGCCTTGATAAGTAATGACATTTTTCAGGAGATAATAGCTGAGTAGAAATGGAGATGATTATATCAAAACTGTTGCAGATATATATATAAATTGACAGAGGCACATAATATTCCTGCAGACTATTGCATTCTAGACATTGCCATCAGAAAGCAGTTAGTTGAGGAATTCAGTATCACCATACATATCCTTATATAAAGCTTCTGAACAGGTCTAATTTTTCATGAAAATGCTCCCTGCTGTTTTGATTTAACCCAGTTTACTGTTGATTAAGTAAAGAATCATTAATAAGCCAGAAGGCAAAACAAAAATTAACACATCTTGAAAATTAAGATACATTTTAGGGTAAAAATATCATTGCATTTAATGAGTGTTCTAATACATAAGATTGCTTTGTTTAAAAAAAGCACTTTTAAAATGATACAGCATTCCAGAGTTTAGCAATATGTTGAACTTGTCAGATAGCATAAAAACGGCCAATAATTTGGGTTACTTTCATTGCCTGTTAATGGTATTCTTTCTCCTACTAAAGAAAATAAAATTTAAAAAGGTGGAAATAAGTACAGCATTGAATGGCCTCATTCATCAGTCCATTTCTTTAGGCTTATGACCATTGGTTTCTCCATCTATGCATTGCTCTTGTGGCTGTAAAGAGCTGCTGACAATTTTTTCAGTTACTACACTTGACGCTCGTTTCAGATGTACTTGTATAATAGTTGTAACTATTATGGGCTTGAAGTGCAAGAACAAGAAAACAGGAAAACAATTCAAAAGAACAAAAGGGGAAAACAGAATAAATTGCATTTGCTTATGTATTGTCCAAGAGTGAAGAGTGACAGAAAGGAAGGAAGGAAGGAAGGAAGGAAGGAAGGAAGGAAGGAAGGAAGGAAGGAAGGAAGGAAGGAAGGAAGTATGCTATACAGGTAGTCCTTACATCAGTTCGTTTAGTGACTGTTTGAAGTTACAACAGCACTTAAAAAAGTGACTTATGACCATTTTTCACACTTATAACTGTTGCAGCATCTCCATGGTCACATGTTTACATTTGGATGCTTGACAACTGGTTCGTATTTATGATGGTTGCAATGTCCCAGGGTCATGTGACCATCTTTTGCACCCTTTTGACAAGGAAAGTAACTGGGAAAGCCAGATTTACGTAACCACCATGCTTCTAATTTAACGACTACAGTGATTCACTTAACAAATGTAGCAAGAAATGTTATAAAATGGGACAAAACAAATTTCTTGCTTAGCAACATAAATTCTGGTCTCCGTTGTGGTCGTAAGTCGAGGTCTACCTGAATATATTGCAGATAGGAAGAGAGATATAAATATAACCTATTTATTAGAGCTACAAGTCAGTCTTTTGTTCAAATCTGCTGGTATGGTTTGGTTAGAACCTTTACAAATTCTTCTTCTGTTCCTTTTTATATTCCCATAGATATTCCAATAATTTCTGTCATTCTCCTGCCATAAACTACAATGGAATGTGCAAATGACCTTGGGGAAGTAAGAAAGAGATGCTGCCTAGGAAACAATCAGACAAAAGAGGCAGGAACCCCCAGTGGCTTAAAGGTGAGAGAAAGAAAATTAGGAAGGATCCACTGTAATAGATCAGGCAGTTAAAAGGGGCGGATGGAAAGTTTGTACTTTCAGACTTGCAAGATTCTGTTAATGTAGCCTTAAAAGAGAGCATATTAGTTCATCTTGTCATGTTTCCTGTCTGCTTTACCTGGGAGGGCTGACACAAACTAGTAAGTTATTCTCTTGCTTTGATTTGCTTTCCTATATCACATAGTCCAATTATATTTCTTCCGTCTTGTTTCCAGCTTTGGCATCCCAGTCTCCAATCACACACAACATATCTTATTTTATGTGTTCTGTCAATTTCAGATTGACTTTGGCCATACAATTGTCAGCCTCTTTTTTCTTTATTAATATATTAGCATAAACTTGGATAACTATCATATTAGAGAGGTTACTCTCTACAGTTTAATTGATATGATCAGTATTTGACTGCATTTTATCCAAATATATGCTTCCTGACTTTTAAGGCAATTGTTCCTTTTTTGATTTTTCACGTCTTGACTAGTAAATGGAATAGTCCTCTGTCCAATTCCAGTCTATTTCAATTTTCTGATGTATAAGATGACCTAGATCAGAAGTAATACTATATGGAAATGACCTTGGGGGACAGGCCAAAGAAATGCAACCACGGGAACAGTCAGATAAAAGGTAGCTGAGCCCACAACAAGAATGTAGGCATGGCAAGAGGCTTGGGAAATACACTCTTTAGTTTCTTAAATTGGAAAGGGAAGAGAAAGATGTATTTTCAGACTTGCAAGATTCTGTTAATGTAGCTTTATAATAAAGTAGACGTTGAAGTAGCTCATCTGGTCATTTCCTGTCTGGTCTGACTCATAAGGCTGATACCATATAAACCCTTGATTTTTCAGTTCTGCAATGCTTGACTCTCTTTCTTTTATTATTTAGTATATACATGAAGCCCTTAGGAAAAGTTTTGAAGGGTTAGTATGCTCTTGATATTCAATTGCATAGCTTGCTCCAGACTGGAAAGAAGATGTGGAAAAAGTGTTGTGTACAAGTGAACTTACCATAACAGCTGCATAAAAATTCCTTCAAATATATCACACCTCCTGCATATACAAGTGGGGGTTTGTAGAGGTGTATGATTAGAATTATAGTCTTAATCTGATCGATTAGCCAAGTAATATATCATCATTTTGTGCAGTCCTTGTTTCCTTTTTTACATTGCTTCATCGGCTTTTTGTTCACATTTCTAATGTGACAGTAGCACAGTTTCAGCAAAGCAGAAGCTGTTTGTTTGTATTAAATCTACCAAATTTCAAGATACCTGCTAATCAGGGATTCAAGTCTGTTTAGCTGTCTCTGCTGTGGAATGAAAGACACTGCCCATCTGCTCCCCTGAAATGTGTCACTAAATTTGAAGCTCTATATTGCTGGCTCATCTAGAACAGGGCTTTTCAATCTTTTCACCCATTGTACCATTTTAGGATATGGCAACATCCGAGTACCACCAGTCACCTAGCAAGGTGTCAAAAACTTGATGACCAAAAAAAAAAAAAAAAAGGAAAAAAGTGATAAAGTACAGGTAGTCCTCGACTTACAACAGTTCACTTAGTGACTGAAGTTACAATGGCACTGAAAAAAGTGGCCCCGAAGCCACAGCCGAGCAAGACACCTTCCTGCCCACCCGGTGGCGCTCTTCCTCCTGTCCGAGGTTTCCATTGTTGTGAGCATTTCTGTTGAGGATTGGCAGTGGGGGTGGGGTGGGGGTGTTTGGTTTTTATTCCCCCCATCTGCTGGGTGGTTGCAGCAGGTTTTGGTTACTTCACATGACCCTGGGACACTGTGACCGTCATAAATAAGAATCAGTTGCCAAGCATCTGAATGTAAATCACAAGACCCTGGAGATGCTGCAACATTCCAGCTGATTGGTGCTTCTTCAGGGCTCAGCAGAAGCACCAGGATCAGCACCAAACTCTATCTGGAGCCTGGCGCTGATCCTGGCGCTTCCGCTGAGTCTTGACAGCCCTGCAGCTCCAACCATCTCTCGCTCAAGCTTGTGCGGTGCTGCTACCGGTTCAGCTCATTCCCCTCCCCTGCTACCACTTTTCTAGGATATCACCTTCCAGGTGCCAATGTATCACAGGTGGTACCCGTACCACTGGTTGAAAAGCTCTGATCTAGATGATGAACTCTAGCATCCTGCAATGAACATGAGCTGGAGAGAGTTTTATACTCTATAATGTTCTACAAAGAGTTCTCAATCTTGCCTCTAGTAGCAAAGGGTCTAGGACAGGGTTGTCAAACTCGCAATGTCACGTGACATGTCACAACGTATCGCACCTTTTTTCCCCATTGCTAGCAATGGGATGGGTGCGGTTTTGCCAGGATGCATCTGGCCTGCGGGCCAGCAGTTTGACACCCCTGGTCTAGGACAACTTGCCACAAACAACTCGCTACGGCCAACTCATCACTGTCAGCTCACCACTATAAATTCGCTGCTGCCAACTCACTGCAGGACAACTCCTCATGGCCAACTTGCCTCGGGGACAACTCACTGTGGGTGACCAGAGGGAAAACTGCCAGGCGGACTCCAAGTGAAAGAGGCTGGGAATGGTGGTGGTAGTAGCAGCAGGGGATGTGAAAATGGGAAGTCCCAGTTTGCCACCACCCTGCCATCCATCCCAATGTACCCTGTGCTCTGCACTCTGCCCATTGGTTTGCTTGCCTGCCTAGATCACCCTTGGCTGCCCGCGGTGAGTTGTCTCTGTGATGAGTTGGCCATGTGGAATTGTCCTGCGGCAAGCTGGCGGCAGCAAGTTGTCCCATTCCAAGTGGCAAAGTATCTTATATCCTCTATATTACTATAAAGAGGTTGTTTCTACTAATGTTTGAATATTTTACAAATAATGCTGCTTTTTGTTTTGCTGGTTCTGAATATTTGGATGAGACATTATAATCTAAAGAATGTTTACAGCTCCTGCTTATATTAAACTGCTTGTGAATCATTTGTAAAATTATTTATTTTGAGGTCTATCTGACAATTAGTGCATAACTTAATCTTGACATTGTTGAGGGAAAAAAAAGAAATGATGTAGTAATATACTTTGTGAAAAACACTCAATATTTTCTCCTTCCACTCACTCTTTTAAAAATCTCAAGCTGGGAGTAATTACAAATAAGGCCTTTGCAGAATAGCTTTCTCAGAAAAACAAATCTCAAACTTGCTTTCTAAGCAACGAGTAGAACTAAAATAACTTAAGGAATCCTTGTAACAGGAATAAATTTTATCTAACTCTAAGCACACATAAAATTAGATGTAAATTTAAATTTTAGGATATTTCCTTTTTACTAATATTATTTTTTGTATTTAATAATCTAACGTGCATTGATTCTGGTGGACTAACCAGCCCTTTTTTTTTTATAGTGCTGAAGCTGGTGGATTCAGAATGTCATGGATGGTTGGTGGGATTCTTGATTGGAAGTTGCTCAGTTGTTCTGGGAGCTGGGAGTTGTGGTGGCCAGTGGTTGCCATTCCAGAAAAAGCATGTCACCTTTGTGATCTGGAGGATAAGAGAAATAGAACTGTCAGGTAGCTTGAAGGAGATCAGGAACTGTTCAGGTCTGGGATTTGAAGAAACTGATGGTGTCAGGAATGATACAGGAAACATTGGGGGAGATGTGTTTGCAGCTACAATGCTTATCAGCTGTTCAGCAGTGTCTAGGCTTCCAATCCATTGTTGGAGTTTGTTTTGTTAGAAGGCAGGGTTACAGTGGATTTTGTCCTTCTTCCGCAGATGGCAGCAGAGGCATTCATAGTTTGGTGGATGAGGATTAACCTGGTTTTCTGGTGGCCTTTGATAACTGAGATGAGGCATGAGATAGCAATGGGAGTGGTGATCTTTAGGTTTGCCATGTAAAGCAGGGCTTACTTTGTCAATTCTATCTAATCTCCCAGTTTCATCCATTTTGTTGAACTGATATAATGATTAGTTTACCAGACCCTTCTAACAACTAATACTGAGGCTTTTCCTTCCTTACCAGTTGTAGGTCTAGTTCAGTGGTGGCGAACCTATAGCACTCAGAGCCCTCTCTGTGGGCACACGTACCATGCTCCGGAGATGGCAACCATCCCTCTTCAACCAGCCGCCCGCTAACTTGCCAAGGTCCCACGTGGGCGGATGCATCCCAGCACGGCTGGTTTCCCTCCCCCTGTCCTGTCCCTCCTGGCCTCGCATGCTCTCCTTTTCCCAGGCATGACCCACTGCATCACCTCCTCATCTGTTGGCCGGCCGTTCAGCTCAGAGGCGGCTTCTCTGAACTGCTGGCTGTGGACTGCGGAGCCCCAGAGTGTGCCAGTTGAGGGGCCAGTCGGCTGAGGCTGCTCACTGGCCTCTGTGTGCGGGGGCCGATGATGTCAGGCAGCAGCCACCCCGGCCCCTGCCTTGCCTTGCCCTACGACAATGACACCCCCACCCTGTCATGCCTTGCCTCACCTCACCCTGCAGGACAAGCCTCCTACCCACTGCCCCACCTGCCAGAGATCCCCTGGATCTTCCCCAACCCTGCCTGCCCCCCACAGGTGTTCTTCCCCATGAGCAACATTGAGGTGACCACGCCCACCTTGGCCACACCCACCTAGTCTGCCATGACCACCACAGCCATGCCCACCCAGTGGGCCATGCCCAACTGGCACCCGGAGATAAATAAGTAGGTTTTGGGTTGCAGTTTGGGCACTCAGTCTCTAAAAGGTTCACCATCACTGGTCTAGTTGTTGTTCGAATACTAGGGAGACAAGTTAAACAGGTAACTTAAGCTATGTTGAGTACCAGTCAGAAGCACTTAAGGCCAGTGCTAACACTCTGATTGAAAGGCTGGAAATTGAGGTAATTTGTTGGGTGCTTACTTTAGGTGAAGATCAGATTGTGTTGTGGGAAACTGGGAAGGAGGGAAGACAAGACCATTATGGTAATGATGAGCAGAAGGAATGTGGTAGACTGAGGTGCATGGCTGGCTCTTGAGGTAAGTTTTAGTGCCACACTTGCCTTACAGCTCCCAAGATTGTGCTTCAAAAGGTAAGGTCATTTTAAGGGAGGTTTAATTCCATGTGGAAGCTAAGCTATAGTTAAAGAACTCAGACTCTACTGAAGACTCATTTAGATTCACACATCATCCAAAGAAAGAACAGGCTAGTCTGCTGAGCTAATCTGACTTGTGAACTCAGTTATCAGAGATTGTAAACTTTATTTCATGGTTTAGCATGATGTGTGTCCAGACTATGATTAAACTAAACTATGACTTATTTCTTGCAGGAGCAACATGTAAGCAGAGATCCTAGATTTTAATCTAATTTCACTGGAAGTGATTCCTAATTTAATTCACAGAACCTGGAATAGCATTGCCCAAATAAATCTTTAGTTTTTAGAAGTCCCCCCCCACACACACACACAAATACTGCAATTGCTTCTTCTGGGTTTTTTAGTCCTCTGGTGTAGTTCTTCTTGAAAGAAATGTCAAAAATAGAAAAATGAAAACCCACTAAGTTAATCAACTGCATATGCTTGCCAAATTTCCCCTTTTGTTTTGAATAGGTCTGCTGCCTCGGTAACTAAAATATCCAAACAACAGAACAGCTTTTTCATACTATATGCACAGTCAACGTATACTGTAGCTCTGCAAAATCCACCACTTACCCCCAGTAAAAACCCAGAGTCATAGGTTGAGTCACTTCAGTACTAGTGTACTGCCGCAGCAATGGTTTTGTTTATTGCAGGCAGCTCTTTATTTCTGCACCCACAGAAACAAGTATATTTATCAGTGTTTTTTGGAAGGTAAAATCACCATGCAGCATATTTCGATGTTGACAAAATGCAATTGATATAAGGTAATATGTCCCATGATCATTTCTAAGATGAATGTTTTCTTCATATTCTGAAGACAATATTATTGTATTCTTCTCATTTTCAGTATTGTGCAGTAGAATTCATGTCCTGAATTTTTTTTGTTATCTTAGGTCATTATTATGCTGTCTTATATTATTTTAAGTTAAAAGGTTGCATAAATATAAAATTTCCAGACATTTTGACTATTTTTCACAAAGTTTTAGTTTACAAGATTAAGTGCATTGAATACAATATCTCAGGTATACAACTGTCTATCACGAAAAGGTATCAATGCTATACTGTGCTACACAGTGCTCAAATTGTGACAATATTGTTTTGGACTTCAATTGCACATACCCTGAACACAAATATTGACACTGGATTGGGTTGACCATTTTACTTTTTTATCTCATTAAGCAGGTAAGATTCAAAGGATACTTTTGAAAGTTTCTTATGATATATCTGCCATATAACTTCTGGAACTTAGATTTGTATCCTATTTGTGATGTATTTCTTTTATTATTTAGATTTCTTTTCCATTAAGAGCACAATTGCCCAAAGATGAATATCTTCAGAATGGGTCTTCAAGTGATATTGAATAAAAGACCAAGTGACTAAAATACATAACTTCTCATGCATTTCTGACAAAAATCTACCAAAATGGATGCACCAGAACATGGATAGCAGTGTAGATGTAAGCTTTTTAATACAGTCTTTCTCTCATCAAATATTTGCAGAAAAGGGTCATTTGTTTCTGATGAATGAATGAGTAAATTCATTGGATGGCATTAAATCAGGGTTGTTCCCTTGAAAATTATATTACAAATGTCTACCATCTACATGTTTACTGTATTCTTTGATCTTGTTTAGTTATTTTACCATTGTCATGTTCTTTTACCTCCCTCAACCTTACCAAGATTTTTTAACAGAATATCATCCACTTGCATTATATATCCAAATTATATGGTTTCTATTTGTTGACTATCACCTCAAGGAAGTCATTTGGTTCAGGATGGATTCTTTTTCTTGTACAATAGTTTTGCTGTTACTTTCAGCAAGAATCTGTGCACCCATAATTTGAAGATGTCTATGTTCTTTCTCTATAGCCTGTTTTCACAATCATGCAAGCTTTAAGAATTCGGATTATTGCTATTTTTAAAAAAATCCATATCCTTCAGGTTCTTATCTAAGTTTGCTACTGCCTTGCTTTCTAGAATAATCTACTATCCTGCACAGTAATGCTAACAGGCATGCTTAAGTTCACTAAGCCTGCTGGTTAGCATTACCTATATTTTCTTAATATTTAACAATAACCAGGATTTTTCATTTTTACTTTACTAATGAAGCCTTACTGTGGCCAACAAAGTGGTTTTATCAGCATGTCTTAAATTGTTAGTAGTATCCTCTTTTGATTTCAGCCATTAGTGTTTTCAAATCCTACAGACTGATAATGCATTGCTGTATATTTTAAACAGGTAATGAAAGGAGAAAAAAGTTCCCTGTGACACAGTTTATGAGTGGTGACTATGCAATCTGCTTGAGCCAAAGTTTATTTGTGGCATTCAGACAAATCAGTCATCAACCTGCACACAGAGATAAACAACGTCTACATATCATTCAAAAGAGATAATCAAAAAAAACAAATAGGAAAGATCAAAGCAAGCAATTCAATACTCAGATAAGCAGAGATTAACACCAGGTTTAATACCAGATCAACAAAAGCAGTAACAATATCCCATTCAAGGAACTACCAACAGACAAATAATCAAACATCAAATTTGTTACCAAGTAGGTAAATAGGAGTCTGCAAAAAAAAAAAAAAAAAAACCAAGCAAGCTCAGAAAGCACCAAGTTTATTTGATCAGCACTGGGGTCAGACTTTAAGATTCTTTCCGCTTAAGGAGGATACAAGCAATGTTTATATAGTTGTATGATAAATACTAACCAATAATGATATCAAATGCCAATCATCTTTTTTTTATATTTTCTGATAGATTTTCCACTTATAGTGAGAATATTAATAAAATGGAATTTGGCAAGAAGTAACTCTTGTGGTTAATTGCTGACTATTAAAATATCTATTAAAATAGAAGTGTGGATTTGAGATAACTTGTGAGCCAGCATCTGAAGATACCCGAGAAGACTTAATTATCTCCTTAACATGTTCAGAGGTTTCCCTTGAGTTCAGGGAACTCAATAATTTGGCCATCTTGATTCAAGAATTTGTTTTGTTCCTTCATAACATGCATCTTTGTTTCACTTCCTTTCCAACTGCCAACCAGACTAAACTTTTTAGTAAACTATATTTCATTTTAAAAACACAAAAGAAAGAATAATCAAGTATTCTGGTGTGTTTGTTAACTTTAATACATTCCACATTGGCATGATTTGCATAGCTAAGGGCTTTGCTGTTGCCAATAAAATAAAGGTAAACTTCCTTCATGATCAATGGAGCGCCCCTCCTTTGCGGTAACCTTTACGGGGCGACTTCAGACCCATCTAGGGTCCCCCTGGCAGGGCAAAATTAGCCATGAGGAGCAGAGGTCCACTGTCGCACAGCCATGCACTACAAGCGCAAACCAGAAATCCTTTTTATTTATTTTTTTGTATTTCTCAAAGTTTATGTGCATATAAAAGTTCAGGCACTCTGCAAAAATGGAAATTCCAATGAATGCCTAAGTGAACAGAAGCTGAAATAGCCTCTACATAGTACAAAATTATATACAACACCTTAACATGTGGATTCAAAAAAATATGCATAAGTGGTAAGATTGTATTCAAATGTTCAGAAAATCGTTATATTTAACTTTGCACCATGCTAAGGTCATGTTAGCTTCTATTCACATAGGGATGCATTGAAGCATGCAAAAGTTTTACATGCAAATATATTTGGTTTAAATTGTGATATTTGGAAGTCAGAGATTTTGTTCCCTTATTATAAAGCACATAATCCATTCCCTTATCTTGGGACACCTTTTTATTCTTTTGTTTTATGCCACCTGCTTTATTTTTCCCTGCTATTTTAAAATAAATTTTCTCAGTTATTTTCAGTTATCTATTTATTTATTCTATATATTTATATACAACACAAACCTCACAGTTCCCAAATATCTCAAAACTTTTGAGAATGACTTTAACTACAGAATGTGAAAATTCTAGAAAATTCTGAACAAATGCATTTGCCATACATAATAGAAAAGCTACAATCTATCAGTTCTGAGAAAAAACAGCATTTTATTAGTCAAGCCAACTTTATGTATAGAAAAAAAAATCTAGCCTGATTGACCTTGAGACTTCATATTTGTACTGATGCCAGAAGAATTTTTCTTGTATAATGAAAAATGAACTCAGAGCATGTTTTGTATTTCAGAAATCTTATAGCTCTATGTCCCTTTGTCTATCACTTCCACCTGACTTACCATAAAGATATGCTTGTCACTGCTTTGCTGCTGCACTAGAAGATTTCTCACACTAGGCCTTGCTTCACTGTCATTTCGGACAGACGAGGCCCAGTAATGATCAGCACTAACCACCACCCCATCATGATGGAGCCAACCCATACAGAACCATGGATATTCTGGGTTTCCACTGAGCACTTGAGGTTGTTTTCTTTTCCGTTCGGAGCTGAATTTTTGTCAGCAGTGTTATTCATATTTGATTTTTTATCTGTAGAAATAAAAATAAATACACAGAGTGAACATACAAGATCAAGTGACTGACCATGAAGTTGAATGAAGAAGTTGTCTCAGATCACAGGCTATTTGGCAGCATGTTGGAGTATTACTAAATTGTATCTAAGTTGTTTTGCTTTTGTTGTATTATTATTTTTCCTCTGTCTGCTAGGTATGGGAAGATGTATCTGTAGGTTTTCTCAATGTGCTATGCCAAGATAATGTAGAGGATTTTAAGTACCATAAAGCATGATTTGTATCTTGAGGAATAACTATATTCTACTTTGTCTCAAGAAAATATATAACTCTGGTATTTATGACATGACAATTACAAACATTATCAGTATGGATGGGCCAGGAGAAATGAAATGTTACTGAAGGCCAAAAAAAACCCATTAAAATAATCATCTTAGTGCAAGGGTAAGGCCTTGGGATCCCTCAGGTATGGTGGGACTGTAGTTCTCAGAATTCCTCACTATTGTTCACCCCTGCCAAGACTCATAAGAATGAATTCAAGCATATATGAGGACCCAGTGAAGTTGCTTATATAGAGAGCCAGTTTGGTGAAGATACCAGACTAGAAAGCCAGAGACTACAAGTTCAAGTTGCACCTTTGCCATAAAAGTCAGCTGGGTGACTTTGGGACAATCACTCTCTCTTAGCCCAACCCACCTCACAGTGTTGTTGCTGTGGGTTAAATAGGAGGAGTAAGGTGTAATGGATATGTTCGCCACTTTGTGTTATTTATAAAAATAATGCAAGAGGGATGTGTGTGTGTGTGTGTGTGTGTGTGTGTGTGTGTGTGTGTGTGTTTGGATTTATGCAACAAATAAATGCAACAAATAAGTTGCATAAAAATGCATTGGAATAACTGAGTAAAGCAGTTATTTTGTTTCACACAGTAAAAGTAACAGGTAAAAAGAAGAATATATTCTTATCAAAGGTATATTTCCAAATGCACTTTCCCATCAACTCTCCAGTGTGTTGGGAGGAAAGGCATCTATAAGTCTAAATGCTGCAGCTAATGGCTGCTCTGATCTAATGGTTAACCTCCCCCAAATTATCAATATATTGAATAATGCAGAATAGAAATCCTGCTAAAATGTTTTTCATTGAGAAATATTTGTTGAATCTTTTTATAGGTAAAGTAGAACTTTAAACTGTGCTGTTTCAGTTCACAAATGCATTAAAATTTATTATGCCATGTGTATGATCTAAACTTCACTTGAGCCTGATTCTAATGTAAGATGTAACTCTCTTTATTTTCAGTAGCAGTCTTTATAACAAAGTTCAAAGTGCATAACTTCATAAACTGAGTGTGACTGAAAAAGGAAGTGGGAGGGAGATACTTGGAAATCTAATAACTGTTGGACTTCCGGTGGATCTGCACGGCGATGGCGGCTACTTTGTAGCCGTCCTCCTGGGTAAGTGTAATAAACCGCTATGAACAGCAGACATCAGCTGTTCAGCGGTTCAAAATCCCCCTCCCGGGCAAAGGGGGGGCCAGAGGGTAGTCTGAATAGTGGTAGAGCCTCTTATGTACCCCCATTTCTTTTTGGGGGGGTGACAGAGTGCTCCCACGGAGTTCAGACTGTCTCCATTTCCCAGCTGCTTTTGTCCCTAGGGACAAAACAAGCCATTGCGAACACCTCCGTGTTTAAAGTGAACTGGTGAGTTTTTTTTTATAAGCGGACAGAGTTGACTAGAGGATTTATTTTTAGCTTTCTTTGACTTTATATGTATTTTAAGTTTAAAGATCTATTTTTATGTTTATATACTCTCCTTTTATTTTTTACTTCTTGTTGAAAAGGAAAGTAAAATGGCGATCGGCAGATTTTTCCGGTGTTTTTTTGGGGGGGGGGAAGTTAGAACGGTGATCGGCTTTTTCTTTTCTTTTTTGCTTTCTTAATGACTGGATGGATTTTAGAAGTATTATTATTCTTTCCCTCTTTTTAATTTTTATTTTTTTACTTTTTGTTGAGAGGGAAAGTAAAATGGCGATCGGCAGACTCTCCGGCGCTTTTTTTTTTAACGGCGATCGGCTTTTATGGATTTTAGAAGCATTTTTGGTGTTTTTTCTTTTCCCTTTCCCTTTTTCCTTTTTTTTATGATAGGAATGGAGTGTTAGTGTTACTATTTTTGTTTAATTTTTGTGTTTTGTATTCTGCACTTTTTGGCATTTTTTAAAAAAAAATGGAATGGATTTTTCTATTTAATTATTATTATTATTTTTTCTTTCCTCTTTTTTTTCTTTAATGATCCCCTTTTGAAGGATTTTTTTTGAATATATGGAGCTAATTTCTTATTTTTTTTTTTTGTTTGTTTAATTCTTGCAATTTTTAAGAAGGAAATTAGTAATAGTAGTAAAGTTGGAAGGGACCTTGGAGGTCATCTAGTCCAACCCCCTGCTCGGGCAGGAAACCCTACACCATTTCGGACAAATGGCTGTCCAGTCTCTTCTTAAAAACTTCCAGTGTTGGAGCATTTACTCCAAGGAGTAAAGTTTTTTTTTTTCAAGATGGCTCCAAAGTGTTCAGTAATCTCTACAGCTTCCAAGGTGACTTCTTCTTCAGTCTTATCATCAAGGCAACAATCTAAATTAATAGTTTCACCTTCTTCCTTGCCACAGTCAACAATGGTGAAGGATTTGCAAAACATGATGGGAGATGTTATACTCCAAATTAGGGGAGAAATGAAAGAGATTTTAGAGGAAAATAATAAGACTTTGAAGCAAGAGATAGTTTTGACTTTAAAAGGAGTTGCTTCTGTTCTTGAAAAGTTGAATTTTCGTGTAGAAGAGGTAGTTGAAAAAATGGAATTGATGGAGGAAAAATTTGAAAGTATGGAAAAAGAGATGAAAAACTTTCAAGATGAGATTCTTATGCTTCAATATAAATGAATGGAATATGCCTTAAGAATTAGAGGTTTACATGAGTCTGTGCAAGGAGATTTGAGAGAGATGGTGGCAAAGGACTTTGCTGTGATTCTGAATAGAGAAGAAGAGGAAATACTTAGTGGAATTGATCAGACATTTAGAGTTAACTCTGTGGTGGCAGAGCAAAAGAATTTGCCAAGAGATGTGGTAATTTACTTTGGGAAAAGATCCCTGCGCAATGAAATTATACAAGCCTTTTATAAGAAGAGGTTTCAAATTGCTTCACAAGATGTTATAATTTTAAAGGAGATCCCACCAAAAATTTTAAGGAGAAGAAAGGAGTTTGTTTTCTTAGCAGACGAACTTAAAAAGAGACAAATTCTGTTCAGATGGGATGTTCCGACTGGAATGGTGGTGAGCTACCTGGGGATACGTTATAGTCTTAATACTGTTTCTAAAGCAAAAGATTTTTATACTTCGGTCCTGGGGGTATGCTCATCGTCACCTACCATGTTTAAAGTCTTGGAAGATAAAAAGGTAGACTTGCAGTTTGAGGGATCTCAACAAGTAGAAATGGAGGAGCAAAAGACAACTCATGCAACATATAATTGTAAAGAAAAGGATCAACAGAAGAACTTTAAGGAAGCTCCACAACTATTGGTTCCTGAATCTGAGGGAGAAGTATCTATAATTTTTTTGGAGCAACCTTTAATGCCAGAATTGCAGTTTGAAGAGTCTATATTAATTAAAAATAGGAGGCCTCAACAAGTAGAGATGAATGACCAGAAGATAACCTATGCAAGATATAATTGTAAAGAAAAGAATCAGCAGAAGAAGCTCAAGGAAGTTTCACAAGAGATGAAAGACCAGAAGACAACTTGTCCAACATATAAATATAAAGAAAAGGAGGTCGAGGAAGTTTTACAAGTGTTGGTTCCTGAGACTGGAATGTATAAATGCAAAGAAAAAGCAACATATAAACGTAAAGAGAAAGACCGACAGGTGAAGGAGGTTGAGGAAGTTTCAAAGGTATTGGTTCTGGAGTTAGTGGGAAAACCAGGACTTACAAATTCTTTGGAGCGATCTTCAAGGGCAGATTTTTATGCTTTTTTTTCGATGCTTATGGGCAAGAGAGACTGAATTTGTGGAGGGGATTTGTTATTGTTGAAGATTTAAATGTTTAAAGGGAATTTTAATGCTTTAAGCTCTAAGTAATGTTTAAATTTGTGTTGGAGGGAGATTATAAAGAATGATAATAATATCAGTAATCATTATTATTATTATTTTCAAGATGGAATTTGATTAAATGTGTACAGCGGGATTTTAATGTTTTAAGTTTTAAGTTTTAAGTAATGTTTAAATTTGTGTTTGGTGGGAGTACAATTTGCTTAAGTTTCAATTTGCTCATTTTAATGTTTCAAGTTTTAAGTAATGTTTAAAGTTGTGTTTTGGAGGGAGTACAATTTGTTTAACTAAATGTATTCAGAATTGTTTATTATTTATATTAGATTTTATATTATAGGTATAGATGTTCAAGGAAAGTAGTGTTTAAAGTTTAGAGTATATTATAATGACTTTAATTATTATTTTTTTAGAGGAGATAATTCATTTAATTTAAGGTTTTTAGATTTGTTTAGGATTCATATGTGTTTTAAGCTTTTTTTCTTTTCTTTTTGAAATATTTAGGATAAGCCTGTAATCAACTCTGGGAGGTCTAGGGGAGGGTTAGGGAGGTTTGGGGAGATGGGGGAGGGTATGGGAGGGTGGGTTTGGGGAGGGGATTTGTTTTGTAAAATTTAAAAAAATTTCAATAAAAAAAAAGAAATCTAATAACTGTTATCTAGAAAATTATTAAATGCACTAAATAGTTGAATACACAAAATTTATATTGTGCTACATGGATGTCATATTTTTATGGTAGAAGTCAAATGGGAGAACTCATATTCCACTATTACAGAATTAACTTGTAAAAAAAAGACACTTGTTTTGGCTAGGTCTCCCTTTTATCTTGGTGTAAAATTTGATGTGGAAGTCATCAAATTTGATGCAAAGGTAGAGAAGCCATCTGGTTATGTAATGGATTTCATAACCATCGTGAGCTGAAATTTGATATCATTTTCCTTTACTTAGTATCACAGCAAAACTGGTTAAAAGCAAAAGGAGGCAAGACATTCTCAATTTCCTTTTCCTTTTCTTTTTCCTTCCACTGCCTCAGTTCCTCTTTGGCTCAGAATCACATGAACAGGGCCTGGAATATCACAGCACTAGCAAATTGGGCAGTGAAATAATAGATATCCCCATGCATTCTTTCTCCACTATTTCAATCACTGCTTGAATTATATGGCTGTGCTTCAGAAGTACCCATTCCCCTGGTCTTCCTAAATTGTGTTTTTTTATATCTGTTTCTGAGAAAGGCAACCATCTTGGGTGTAAGGTTTACTTTTCTCTGTCATCATTTTTCTGAATTTGATAGGAAAGGACCACAGAGCAATAGAATTTTTCAAATATGTTTCAATTCTTTTTTAAAGAAAAACCAAACCAAATCCCACTAAGTAGCTGGTTATGTAGAGAGATCTGATGAATGGAGACTCCAGGTTCATTTATAACTAAAAAGCTTTTTAAAATCATGGTTATAGAAAACTCAGAACCATAAAATAAACTAGCAACATTTGTGGGAGACATAAACAGTTCTCCCACAGATTCTTTACTAGCTGCTACTATACATTGTTTATAAAATGCTATATATGTTAGTTTAAGAAATGCTTACCAAGGCATTTAATGGTCAATGATGTTGTATTTGTCTGTTTCTGGATAATATCTTTCCAAGTTCCATCAGGGTCTTGAATCCATTCCACTGCTTCACAGTACAATTTACCTTGATCTGATTGTTGAAGTTTGATGATGGAAAATTTATATTCAGTATCCCCAGTTTTCACTAGTCTGATGTCTCTTGAGTTGAACCGCTCAGTGTAGGAAGGGCCTGGAAATAGAACGTAATCTTTGGACAGGGAAAGAATCTTCTGGGCCTTTCTGTCCCTTCCTTCTGGTATTACATACCAAGCAACAGAAAGATGGGTATGTTGTGCTGTTGCCACTGATATTTGACAAATGAGATCCAAAGAGTCGCCTTCATTTTGCATGGGAATCTGTGACTTCATGGTGACAGAGAGTGTGTCTGGAATTACTAAACACAAAGAAAAGACCAATTGCAGTTTTAAATTCTTCAGACAGAAATCCTTTTTTGTAGAGGAGATTGTGGTGTACTAATCAAAGACTATGATAACAATATACTGATCTTGAAGGAATTGTGAACTTGGATTCAAACAATTAAGGCTAAGATGAATGAGGGTAAAATGCTAGCATGCTAATACATGGTGCTCTGGCCTTCATGTTTTTTGAAAGGACGCATGGAAAACAACCAACAATTAAGGGTAGAATTTGTTTAATGAGAAAAGGAAGAAGAAGCAAAATGAACTTTAGGAAGTATATGACTGGAAGTTTGTTTTTAAGTAGTAAAACAAAGATGAATGGAGATCAAAACACAAGTGATCATTCCATGCAACTTTTAATTGCCCAATTGTAGGGTGCAAATTAACATCTCAGATTCTGCCATTTGCCAGTGCTGATTAAATGATGCTTTTCAAACTCAGAAAATGACTGCTGCTTTTCCCTGCTTTCTCTAATTTATTTTTACTTCCTTTTTGTAATTTCCTTAATCTCTGTTCCTTAGCCCTCAAATCTCTTTCAAATATCTTACATTTCCCCCACTAATACTACCTCAAGAGCACTAAAGATAAAAACATATCCCCATATTTTGTTTTCAAACTTCCAATAATGGACCAGAATTTCTATCTCTAAACAAAAACTCATGTGATAGCATCACTTTAGCAACAGAAATCCCAACAGTCCTCATTGCCATTGTTAACTGAATCCTGCTGATTATTAGGCGAGGCCTAGCCCTATCAAAGAACATTCTCTGCTTGGTCACTTCCAGTCTTGAGCCTCATTAAAGTAAGGGAATGCCTTCTCTTGAACTATCCCCACCCTGCTATCTCACTCCCATCTCTGTCCTTTTGGCTCCCTGTACAGCAGCAGTGGCAACGGCACTGAGGTGGAAGTAGAGGCCCAAAGCCTTCAGCAGTTTCAACTGACTGCCATAGGCCCCAGACTCCACTTTAGCCTTAATACTACTAGCATTACCACCACCACTGAGGTGTGCCACCTCAAACTCTTCTCTTCAGCTGTGGTACTGGGGCTGAAATAGGGCCTGTGGCTGGCGGCAGCTAGCTGAGATGGCTGAGGGGCTCAATCCTTTACTTTAGCTCTTGTGTTAACAGTGCTGCTACTGCCAAGAGTGCCACTGTGCAGGATAGCCAAAAGGACACAAATGGAGTCGCGTAGGCAGGTGGTAGTTTTGAAAAGCCCATGCTAAATGTAGACAAGATGCCAAGACTGAATTATTTGTTTTATTTGTTTTTCACTTTTATTATTTTTACAAATAATTCAAGGCTGCGAACATATCCAACATTTTTCCTCACAACAAGAATCCTGTGAAGGTGGGTTGGGCTGAGAGAGAGTGACTGTCCCATTGTCATTCAGTTGGCTTCCATGGCTAAGGGAAAACTTGAACTCACAGTCTCCTGCTTTCTAGTCTGGTGCCTTAACCACTTAGACCAAACTGGCTCTTTCTGGTCATTTGACTGCAGGATTATTGCAAAGGAATATTTCATGATTTCAGGAACAGGATGTAAGAACCATTTGTCAGCACTGCTGTAACTGGGAATGGTCACTAGACAAATGGTCATATGTGAGGACTACATGTACAATCGTTGAACTATATAGTACAACACATTGCTTGTGTGTGCTGCAATTTTCAAATGCTATATATTTTGCGGTCATCTGCAAGAGAAGTTGTTTAGTGTTTTCATGAAATAACTGAGCTCTTCTGGTAATGTGCAGTTGAAATGATTTTTTTTCTTCCATCAATCATATCTGATTCTTGGAGACTACCTGCAGCTTTCTTAGTAATGTTTTTCAAAAGTGGCTGGCCATAGCCTTTTTTCTAGAGATAAGAGAACATGATTAGCCCAAAGACATATAGCTGACTTTGTGCCCAAGGCAGCACTAGAATTCACAGTCTCGCATTATCTATCCTGATCCCTTAACCATTCACCAAACAGACTATTTCTGGCAAAGATATTAGGCCTGTACAAAAAAAGTTATATCCAAATTCCAATGCAAATTCTGAATAACTGTGGAGGAGACTTGGGATAATACTTCCAGCCTAACCTGTGTGTGACCATGACTTCTTGGGAAAAGAGTAAGATTGTAGACCTTGATCAATTTCAATGAAGCACAATCAACCATTCCAAATCTATGACCAAGGTACCCACACATTCTGTTCCCAAGGAAAGTTAAAACAGAATTAATTCTTTAGTTTTGTCTGAAAGTTACAGGATCTAATTAAAGGCTGAGTGAATGTTGATCATTAAGCTGATTGTAACCTAGCCAGGTAGCTATAGGATCCCACAAATAGTATTATAATGGATGTAGAATTAATTAATAGTGTCCCATGTATAAATTTGAAACTGAAGTGGAATTAATTATCTAGTTCTGAAGATTTATATGTATTATTATATAGTATGAACAACTTATGATCACTCTGAACCTAGATAAACAGACACATGTATAGTGTCTTACAAGTAGTTTTATACCTTTCACTCTCCATGTGGAGTAGAAAAAAATCTAGTAGAGTAAATCAAACATCTGACATTAAAATTTATATAGGCATATAAGTGAATATTCACCCCATACTTTACCATACCTGAGAGATTTGTTTTGGCATTGTAAGTCCCAAGATAAACACCTTCTGTGTTGGGTGTGTGGCATTCATATACACCAGCATCGTTCTCCTTGAGGTCTGTAATGTGCAGGAGAACAGAATCTTCCTTGATCTTTTCAATGTAAATTTCCCCACTTTTGACACGCTTGGAGTAGAGAGCATAAGAGAATCCACTGTCTCTAGTGCTGATGATTTGCATCTCTCTCTGTGGAGCTGATAGCAGATAAGAGGACCACTCAAAATTCTGTTCCAATTTTTGGTAGCCACTGACGTTACACCAAATAGTGATGTGTGTGCCTTTTACTCGGTAAAGAGGTCCTTTCTGAATAGACACCATTCTTTCTCCCACACAGGGGTCTAGGGACAGATTATTAAAAGATAATAGAATTAGTCCAGTTTATTACATTAAGATATTAAAAAAACACATTGTCCAGACCCATGAAGTAGAAGATGAGAACAAGACAATTTAAACTTTCTAATAACTATTGTTAGACAGTAGTAATATAATGCAAATTAGAACATTTGTGACATTCAAAAATCTTGCATTAGAATTAAAAAAAACCATGAATTCTGCTTTAGCTTTATTAAATAAATCCTATTATTTTATAATAATAATAATAATAATAGTAATAAAGAAAAGTTGGAAGGGACCTTGGAGGTCATTGAATCCAGCCCCTTGCTCAGGCAGAACTAATGGCTGTCCAGTCTCTTCTTAAAAACTTCCAGGGTTGGCGCATTCACAGCTTCTGGAGGCAGGTTTTTCCACTGGTTAATTGTTCTAACTGTCAGGAAGTTTCTCCTTAGTTCTAAGTTGCTTCTCCCCTTGATTAGTTTCCACCCGTTGCTTCTTGTCCTGCCTTCAGGTGCTTTGGAGAATAGCTTGATTCCCTTTTCCCTCTTCCCCTGAGATATTGGAACACTGCTATCATGTCACCCCTCGTCCTTCTCTTCATTAAACTAGACATACCCAATTCCAGCAACCGTTCCTTATATGTTTTAGCCTCCAGACCTCTAATCACCTTTGTTGCTCTTCTCTGTACTCTTTCTAGAATCTCAACATTTTTTTTACATCGTGGTGACCAAAACTGGATGCAGTATTCCAAGTGTGGCCATACCAAGGCATTGTAAAGTGGTATTAACTCACATTGAGTTTTAATTTTGTTCCATATATTCAGCCTGTTTCTTCCTGTGCATAGTCAAGCATCATTTTAGCTTTTAAAATATGATGTTATCATATTTATAACCAGTAGTGAGATAATGATTTAAAAATTAAGCTTTATAATAATTTAATAAAAACTAATATTCTAGAAACTTGTAGAAGGCAATATGTATAGTTTCTATCTATAATCTAGCCAAGTACTTCTTCACATTAATTAATTTAGTAAAAAAATTCTAATTCAGAAAAAAAGAAAGTGAATTAAAACAAAGTGCTGAATATCATTCAGGAGAGTTATATAATGCTGAATAAGAAATCTGTCAATTCTGATTAATATTGATCAAGGTTGGTTTTATTTCCAAGAAAATAATCAACAGAAATTATAGACTGCGTATAAGAAGGAACAACTGGATTATTTACAGAGACTAAAAGAAAGGCTGGAACTTACTAATTACAAAAAAAGTCACAAGCTATTTTGCATATATATTACTGTAAAATTAACTGTGAAAAATATGTTAATTATTTCTGTCCTTTAATAGGATGAAATGATGGATTTTTTAAAAATCTTGTTGTATCGTTTAAACCAGAGCTCAAAACTGTTTCAAGATCGAGGGCTTCATTCCTATAACATAGATGAGTTCAATGTAACATCACTTGATTTGTTTAATATTGAATCATGTTATCACAATCAGCATTTTATTATGGAACCAGCTGCACATCTTACGTAGTCAGATAGCTTGACTGGAGAAGAGCCATTGTTAACTTATGGAAAGTGATTTCTTTGGCAGTTGGAAGATATGTAGATACAAGAAGTTATCATAGTATGTCCTGAGAGTTAGGAGAGCTCTTTAGTTAGCCCCCTTCTATTATCAGTTTTACAGGGAACTCAAAAAGAGTCCTAATTACTCTGCTTTTGAATAATATTACAGGACTTACCACCCAACGATAAGCACAGTTCCCATTATTTGACATCAACAACCAATTAATGTGGTGGCATATAATAAGGTACATAGTAACTACAAGCAACTGAAGCCACTTTCTTTTGGTTTGCTGGATAGGGTTTATTTTTAGATCTAGGTTTAGGACTGACAGATTTTTTTAATTAGTCAACATTTCTTTTGAAATAGGAAGCTTGCCTTCTTTCATATTATTCAATATTTTTGGTTTTATATTTAGGATTACAGTTATGTTTGTTTTGTTGTCTTATTAAACATTATTAAATCATCCAAATAACTTGTATAAATTCCTGGGGACATTATATATTTTTGATTTATCCCACTCTTTTTAATTAATTGTAATTTAATATAATTGAATTTAAGTATTGGAGAAGGACACATCTTCTATGAAAGATTTTAAATGATATAAACAACTGTAGACCCTGAGCTAGTTTGTTGTATCTCAAGTATCCATTTTGATTGCGCCACTAAGTATACATGCATTTTCTGCTGATATTGGGGTGGGAAAAATAAAAAAAATATAGTATAAGTATAGTATAAGTTCTAAAGTGAAATAACAGCCCTCCTTTCTTTAATTAAAAAACCAGTTTGATCCCACCTGAATGTACTTATTTATGTCCTTAATCTGATCATGAGGATCAGCATCTCCAAAACCTTGTTTGATTAGTATTAATTTAAGAGAACAAGACACAAGAGCAATAATCAGCAAAGAATAGGATTCATTAAATCTTTACAGCATGGACTCATCCCAATAGCATAAATGCATAAGTCACTACAAATAGGATATAGAGATAATGAATAATGGTGCCTTGCAGCTTTCCTAAAATTGTGAAATAATTAAAAAGATCTCTTCAAACGCTATACAACTAATCCCAAATGGAAAAAGACCTGTGTAAGTAAGTACATTATCAATTCTTAGGATTATTAAATTGAACTTTTGTGAATAGATGTGATATTCTCTGAATATCAGACATCGAAGATTGGGTAGCTTTAGGTGAGCATCCAAAGATATCCAGTTGGCTAATACTGGAATGTACTTTTATCAGCAAGAAATAGCAAACCTGAACTTAGACTTCTATAAAAAGAAATTGCATTAAGTGAAACTCACCAAGCAGCAATAGGAGTATAGCTGGCAAATACAAAAGAGATCCCATTAGTACTAATATCAGTCTTCTTCTACAAGAAACATACATGCCTTTAATTGCTGAGCTCTGGCCATCAGCTTTTCCTAATAGTGATGAGGAAACTGCCACTTCTTTTTTTGTGGTTTCTAAGTTTCACAGTGGAAAAACCTGTGAAACATTTCTCAGAAATGTTTAAAAGGCCACAGATAACCATATGCAGATCAATACAACAGTGGTTTATTAAGAAGGCAGCTCTGTTGAACCTCAGCCCTCACAATAGTCTCTGCGCTTTGTATTTTCTGTAATCTTAAATGTTTTTTCCCCTCCACTCAGTGCTGTATTATAATTGCTCAAATATGTGACATGAAAACTAAACACTAAAACTTCACAGACAGTCTTTCAGACTAGAAGTTGTCAAATAAGTTTCTGCTTTCATATACCTCAATATTTTCTTATTTATTCTTAGTTCGTTCTTGGTAATTTCAATCCTTATTTAAATCTCAGTTTTCCTTAGCTCAAGGAAGGCATGGTCTGCCTTTCCTTCACAGTTATGATAATGATGATACAACACAGAGCCCATATTGTTCTTTTTCTTCTTCATGAAAAGAATAACATGGGGAGAATTTCTCATATTTTTCCAATAATAGAATGCAAAGCACTTCATTTGCAATTATCAAAAAAAATATATCAAATGTTTATTTAAAATAAGTGGAATTAATTCATGTATATTTACTAGATGACATTTTAGAAAAAAAAATGATGTATCAATTGGTAATTCAAAAGCCCTGCAGTTTAGCCAGAAATAGTTCTATAAAATGGGAGAACTGAATAATGAGCACAATTAGACATCTTGTTTATTTTTTTTTCTTTGAAGAATTGCGTATCCTTACCTGACAGAGTTATACTCCAGGTCTAAACTTCTGGCGTTAAATGCATCTAGCTGCTAAGGAATGTCAAAATAAATTAATGACTATAAATTCCAGGGGTGCCGGAATTGCAGTTGTTGAGCAAAACAGTCATGTGGGCAGTTATGTGACATCTTAATGCTTAATGACCACTTCACACTCAACAACCAAAATGCCAGTTCCAATTGTGGTTGTAAGCCAAGGACTAAATCATAAATCATGGTTGATAACCATTAACAAAACTATCACCATGAATTTAAAATATTTTATATTGATCAGCCTAACTGTGATGGCTGTAAATTCCATAGTTTATGTCCTAGAAAATAGTATTATTTTTATATTTGTTTTTTGTGCCTTTGAGTCAGTTTTGACTCTTGGAAATTGCCTAGATTATTCTCTGCAGTTTTTCTGACATGCCTCCTTCTTAAAGCTGAGAGAGTGTGGCTGGCTCAAGTCACCCAGCTGGCTTTGACCTAAAGCAGAGCTAGAACTCACAGTCACCTGATTTCTAGTTGATGCCTTAACCATTAACACAACTTAACTTGATTTTATATGTATTATTTATGATTCTGTTGGAGCTGTACTTACCTACCTGAAGCTAAAAAGCTTCATGTGCTGTTTTTTTCTTTGTTATGGAAATAACACAACATGTTTTCTTTTTCTGCATTCCTTCAGCAGTGCCCAAAATTGTATGCAATCATAAACAATATACCAAATATATTCGTATCATAGTTTTTTGTCAGTAAATTATTATCAATTTTATTTTCAATCCTTTCTCAAGGATTTTTAGAAAGCAGTTAACCTTCTGTATAATTGCTACCACAATGGATTTATATTTTCATTGTGACCTAAATGGCAAATATTAAATTGTAAATTAATTTGTACATATGAATTTAATTTGTATATTTTTATGATAAACAGAGATGAAATGATAGAGCCTTGGGGGGAGTGATCATGCAATATTAGAATTCAACATTATGCAAGCACAAGCAATAGAACACAGTCAAACTTAAGAGAGCTAATTTCAACCAACTTAGAAAGAGCTTGGGAAGGATTCCATGGATGAGAATCCTCAAGGGAAAAACAATTCAAGAAGCATGGGAAATTTTGAAAAGTGAAATTATAAAAGCCCAGTCTAGCCCAATACCAAGGAAGAAGAAAAATAACAGCTCTCAAAAGAAACCAGCATGGCTGCATAAAGAACTCTCTGATAAATTGAAAGACAAAAAGGACGTATAAAAAGTGGAAAGAGGGGCAGATAACTAAAGCAGAATATCAGCAAATAGCTTGAGCCTGCAAAGATGAAGTGAGAAAAGCTAAGGCTCAAAATGAGCTTGCAACAAAAGTAAAAAATAACAAAAAACTTCTTTCAACATGTAAAAAACAAGAAAAAAGTTAAGGAAGTGATTGGTCCATTAGTGGGAGAAAGTGGCAAGAAGGAGACAAGCAACAGGAAGAAAGCAGAAGTACTCAACTCATTTTTTGCATCCGTATTTACAGAAAGGGAAAAAAAAGTCCAACTTATCAAAAACAGTACCATAAAAAACAGATTAGAAACACAAATTAAGGTAGACAAGAAAATGGTAAGTGAGCACCTGTCCACCTTAGATGTATTCAAATCACCAGGACCAGATGGACTACACCCCAGGGTTCTCAAGGAACTGGCAGATGTGATCTCAGAACCACTGAACTATATCTTTCAAAGATCCTGGAGCACTGGGGAGCTACCAGAGGACTGAAAAAGAGCTGATGTAGTTCCCATCTTCAAAAAAGGGGAAAAAATGGACCCAGGAAATTACAGACCTATCAGCCTGACCTTAATACCTAGGAAGATTCTGGAAAAGATAATCAAACAATGAATCAGCGAACACCTAGAGGCAAACACAGTCATTACTAAAAGCCAACATGGGTTAGTCAAAAACAGATCATGCCAGACAAATCTTATTGCATTCTTTGACCAAGTGACAAAATTAGTGGATCAGAGGAATACTGTGGATATAATTTACTCGGACTTCAGTAAGCCATTTGATAAAGTAGACCACAAGCTACTATTTGATAAGATAGAAAAATGTGGGTTAGACAGAATCACCACCAGATGGATTCATAGCTGGTTGACCAGCCGTACTCAGCATGTGGTCCTCAATGGAACTGCATCTACATGGAGGGAAGTGTGTAGTGGGGTGCCCCAGGGCTCTGTTCTGGGCCCAGTACTCTTCAACATCTTCATCAATGATTTGGATGAGGGGATAGATGGGGAACTCATCAAATTTGCAGACAACACCAAACTGGCAGGAATAGCCAACACTCCAGAAGATAGGTTTAAGATACAGAAGGCTCTTGACAGATTTGAACATTGGCCGCTATCTAACAAAATGAAATTCAATGGTGAAAAAAGTAAGGTTCTACAATTAAGCAAGAAAAAACAAATGCATGGGTATACTATAGGTACTACCTTGCTCAAAAGTAGCAACTGTGAGAGGGATCTCGGAGTCCTAGTGGACACTCACTTAAATATGAGCCAGCAGTGTGCTGCAGCTGCCAAAAAAACCCAACACATTGCTAGGCTGCATTAACAGAGAGATAGAATCAAGATCACGTGAAGTGTTAATGTTGTTGTTGTTGTTAATTGCGAAGTCTTGTCCAACCCATCGCGACCCCATGGATAACGTTCCTCCACGTCTTCCTGTCCTCTACCATCTTCTGGAGTCCATTTAAGTTCACACCTACTGCTTCAGTGACTCCATCCAGCCACCTCATTCTCTGTCGTCCCCTTCTTCTGTTGCCCTCAATCTTTCCCAGCATTAGGCCCTTCTCCAGTGAGTCCTTCCTTCTCATTAGGTGGCCAAAGTATTTGAGTTTCAACTTCAGGATCTGGCCTTCTAAAGAGCAGTCGGGGTTGATCTCTTCTAGGACTGGCCGGTTTGAACGCCTTGCAGTCCAAGGGACTCGCAGGAGTCTTCTCCAGCACCATAGTTCAAAGGCCTCAATTCTTTCTCGCTCAGCCTTTCTTATGGTCCAACATTCACATCCATACATTGCAACTGGGAAAACCATGGCCTTGACTATATGCACTTTTGTTGGCAGGGTGATGTCTCTATTTTTCAGTATGCTGTCTAGATTTGCCATAGCTTTCCTCCCCAGGAGCAAGCGTCTTTTAATTTCTTGGTTGCAGTCCCCATCTGAGGTAATCTTGGAGCCCAGGAAAATAAAATCTGTCTCTACCTCCATTTCTTCCTCATCTATTTGCCAGGAATTGAGAGGGCCGGATGCCATGATTTTGGTTTTCTTAATGTTGAGTTTCAAGCCAACTTTAGCACTCTCCTTTTTCACCCACATCAAGAGGCTCTTTAGTTCCTCTTCACTTTCTGCCATTATAGTGGTATCATCTGCATATCTTAGGTTGTTGATATTTCTCCCGGCAATCTTAATTCCAACTTTTGATTCATCTAGCCCTGCCTTTCTCATGATGTGCTCTGCATATAAGTTAAATAGGCAGGGCGACAGTATACAGCCTTGTTGGACTCCTTTCCCAATTTTGAACCAATCAGTGGTTCCGTGTCCAGTTCTCACTGTTGCTTCTTGACCTGCATATAGGTTCCTCAAGAGACAAATAAGATGGTCTGGTACTCCCATCTCTTTAAGAACTTGCCACAGTTTGTTGTGATCCACGCAATCAAAGGATTTAGCATAGTCAATGAAGCAGAAGTAAATGTTTTTCTGGAACTCCCTACCTTTCTCCATGATCCAGCGTATGTTGGCAATTTGATCTCTAGTTCCTCTGCCTCTTCAAAATCCTTCCTGTACTTCTGGTAGTTCTCGATCCACATACTGCTGGAGTCTAGCTTGTAGGATTTTAAGCATAACTTTACTAGCATGTGAAATGAGTGCAATGGTGCGATAATTTGAACATTTTTTGGCATTGCCTTTCTTTGGAATTGGAATGTAAACTGACCTTTTCCAATCTTGTGGCCACTGTTGAGTTTTCCAAATTTGCTGGCAAATTGAGTGTAGCATTTTTGGAATACTGCATCCAGTTTTGGTCACCACGATGTAAAAAAGATGTTGAAACTCTAGAAAGAGTACAGAGAAGAGCAACAAAGATGATTAGGGGACTGGAGGCTAAAACAAATAAAGAACAGTTGCTGGAATTGGATATGTCTAGTTTAATGAAGAGAAGGACGAGGGGGGACATGATAACTGTGTTCTAATATCTCAGGGGCTGCCACAAAGAAGAGGGAGTCAAGCTAATCTCCAAAGCACCTGAAAGCAGGATAAGAAGCAACGGATGGAAACTAACCAAAGAGAGAAGCAACCTAGAACTAAGGAGAAATTTTTCTGACAGTTAGAACAATTAATCAGTGGAACAACCTGCCTCCAGAAGCTGTGAATGCTCCAACACTGGAAGTTTTTAAGAAGAGAATGGACAGCCATTTGTCTGAAATGGTCCAACCCCCCTGCCTGAATGGGGGGTTGGACTAGAAGACCTCCAAGGTCCCTTCCAAATTATTATTATTATCATCATCATCATCATCATTATCATCAATAAGTCAAGGAAAAATACAAGTATGATTGGCTTATTTTTAGTCTAGTCCTTCCATATTATTAAAACCTGATTGTCATTCTGACACATATTTACCAGATATATTGCATATATATTACATTAGCTTTTGGTAGCTGCAATTAGTCCACCTTCAAGACATTACCAGTTTTAATCTTGACATACTCTGGATTCTAGAACAATTTTTATAGCATAGGCTATTCCGCTGTACTTCTCCATTTATGCAGAATCAAAATTACTGTTCTGCACTGAGTTCTTTAGTCAAGGAAGGAGTCTTAATAGAGAAATGGAGAGGCTGCGCTGTAGTATCTATTATCTCATTAGAGTCCATGTTCCACAAATAGGCTGTGGATTCAATTAACTTTTATGGCTATGCTGTATAAATTTCTCAACTGGCCTCTTATTTGATAAGCTTTTGGGACTCTTGCTGAAAGAACAGTAACATCGAAGTATAGAATAGCATAAGGTGGTCCTTTGCACGTATGTATGTATATGTGTAGACACACACACATACAAACAGGGGGGCAAGGAATGAGAGAGAGATGACATTTATATTCTGCATGCTGAACTTATATGAGACTGAGGAAAATAATCACTCCTTTCTATGTTCTATAGGGCATACAATGGTATTCAGTGGAGCTGAAATTGCAATAATGGACAGTCATATTATGACTTTCTGGGAACTGAATGCTGCTTTTGTGTTAGTTTAACAAGCAAATGTAGAATGCAGCATTCTCCCTTACCTCTCTCTGTAGTAATTTCCTGTCTCTCTGAATTGCTTCTAGTTACTAGTCATGCATATTGGTCCAAAAAACATATCAAAACAAAACTGAATGGCATCAAATGGGCTGTTTAACCCTGGGAACTATTATGCTACTCTTTTCAGCCCACAACTCTGTGATTAACATGCACAATGTGCTTTGAATTAGATGGATTAATGAAAACAATGTATTAAATGGCAATGATCAACCCCCACAACCCCAAAAAGGCTTGCTTGACCTGCATAAGTCCACAGTGTTATAACTACCGGTAGGAGAGGAAACCATTTAAACAACTTGAAACTGGAACACAGCTTGTAAATGAAGCCTAGATGCTGAATTTCATCCAAAGAAAGATGTATAAAAAAACAAAAACAAGTATTTGTAGAGATTTTAAAACTGAGCTTGCCAGATCTTTTTATGGTTTGAAAATGAAAATGAGGGTTAGGTGAACATGTGCCTTCAGCTAAGTTGCTGACAATGCTATATATAGATAAAACTGAAAGGGAAAATAAAAATGTTAAACCCTGCAATAATAGATACAATAATATTATATTATATACATAATTTAATATATTTAATAGTGGATGACCCTGGAAAAAATGAAGAGAGACAGTTAGAACAATTAACCAATGGAACAACTTACCTCCAGATGCAGTGAATGCTCCAACACTGGAAGTTCTTAAGAAGAGACTGGACAGCCATTTGTCCAAAATAGTGTAGGGTTTCCTGCCTGAGCAGGGGGTTGGACTAAATGACCTCCAAGGTCCCTTCCAACTTTACTACTACTACTACTACTACTGCTGCTGCTGCTACTACTACTACTACTGCTACTACTATTTCACAATGTTAAAATTAGAGACATCTATTGAGGCTGAATGTGAAACTAAAAAAAAGAGAGAAATTTTATTCACTATATGACAGGGATGTCAAACTCGCAACGTCACGTGACGTGTTGTGACATATCGTGACTTTTTTGCCATTGCCGGCAATGGAGTGGGCGCGGTTTCGCTATGATGCATCCAGCCTGTGGGCCGGGAGTTAGACACCCCTGCTATATGAGATAAGGCGTTTGGTGCTTTCTGGTGTAATGCTGACATTGACTACTAATTTAGCATTAGGACTGTCCCTAAATTTAATGTTTATTTTGCCTGAAGCCAAGGCAGCAAATTTTAAGTTTCTAAAGAGCACCAGTGGAAGTGAACTATAACTTGTGACTTTCCTGCATGTATTCATCATCCATGATGATGTGACAGAGAATGCTAGACTATCTAGGACTTTTGCCTGATATGGGAAAACTTTCACTGACAATATATTCCTGATGGATTTGCTAATTTCTACATGTATAAATCTAGTAGCTGTATGTATTTAGATTTGGGAGGGGGTTAGTGAGTTGAATGCATTTTAACATTCTCTTGGCAGTCCATTACAAACTTGACAAGAATCTGCTTGCCAATTCCAAGCTCTGCCATGGAAATGTTGGTAACTGATAACATTTATTAAAAGTTAAAAGTTTTATTCTCCAACATTAGGCTTTAAATGACCATCTGTAATTCAATGTTCCTGGAATTTTACTCTAAAATTTTGGATTTGTGTATATTGCCCTTGCAATAGAAAACATAGAACTAATAATCTTTTATGACAGAATCATATATTTGTAGAGTGCCTCAGGGACACAAGAAAATTATTGTTTTTTTCCTGCTGATTTTGAATTTGTGCACTTATTTATAGCCATTGAGTTCCTTACTATTATGAGTCTTATTGATGTTTAGAGCCATTTTAAAAGGTTTCCTGTCAGATTTCTGCTATTGTTTTTTCTGATATTCCATTGAGGAAACTCTTAACCTTAAAATCTACATTGTGATCCACTTTCTAATAAAATGATTGTATGACTGTCTTTTACCTTCTCTTTATGAAACAATACATATTCATTTCCAGGTAACATGTTCCTGGTCAGTCTGATACAGCTCAATGACTTTGCTTTCTATTTGGTTTTGTAGCTTAGCTCGGCTTAACGTTTTCTGTCTTTGCTAAGGTGCATGAGTTCCTGTTTTATCAAACGCTGCTTATTGCTTCACAGAAGGTTAAAACCTATACGTCTTCTTGTGGTTTTGTTTCTGTATGCTCCATCTGTTTTGTTCTGACTATTTTTATTTAGAAATATAGTTCAACTATACAGAAGTTTAACTGCATTTTCTCTTATGGCTGACAGCCTGTGCATTTAACATTAAATATATTATTCACTCTTGTATTGAAGTTATTTTTTGAATAGTGAAATAGAAGCAATGACAACATTAGCCAAATATATATATATAGGGTAATCATTATATAGTGAGAAAAGAATTCATATTCATGATGGTAATTAAAATAAGCAGAGCTAAAATAATGAAAATATTTTTAAAGAAAAATAATTAAAAAGAGAAAAGATATGTATGATATCCATTTAGTAACAATATAGATTAATTCAATTGCTAAGCTTATCATTAAATCTAGACCATTCGTTGACTTCTTTCATCAGCTTCATAAAGAATTTCTTTTAATTAGATAATGGTCATATCCTAAATCGGTCCCTTAACTTTAGCAATAATTTTTTTATAATTTATTGTTAAATCATCATTTTGGCTAAGCCCCAAATTCAACAGAACTAAAGCTCTAACTATAATAAAAATTTCCATATTTTGGAACATAATTTAGCAGCATATTTATATATGTAACTATTATACTTCTTTTCAAAGTTGTTATTAACATATACTGTTTGAAACTCAAAGAAATCTTGTGAGTTAAAAAATTTAGTCTTTAGCATGTTAGAACAGTATCCCGCTATCTGATAAATTTCCCTCAAAGATAGTCTCCTAGATAAAGAAGTCTCTTAGATAAAGAATCAGGAGACAGAGCTGATACCAAATAAACACTTTCCTTCAGCATCCTACTGCCCTATTGAGGTAAGCTGGGATTGGATACTCAATAAATTTAAACAAATAAAATGGGACATTAGTATGCTGAATTTTCAGTGCCATTGGATTTTGACCTCCAGCTGAAGAGGGATATCCTTGGTAAAAGGGCTACAAACTCTCTATAACAGACAGGCTGGGGCTGTCAAATTTTTCATCTTGATTAGTAGTAGTCAGTCAGATAAATCTTGAAAAAAATAGTCCATCAATAAAGTTTCTAAATTATCCCTCTCTTCTTTTTTGTAATACCGTAGGCAGCATTTAACACATGCATTTTTTTGCCCATATTTGACACCCATGGAAATCAGAAATAGAATAGGAATTAAGCACATTATTAAATAACCTTTCAAGATTGTGTTTTTGTTTTTTTAAAAAAAACAACCGCACACAACTACAGGTACAGTACTGCTAAGTTAGAAGCATTACTCTAGCACCCTCTAGGGGTATTAATCTGTTCAATTTTTTTTTAAAAAAAATCATGAAATCTTTCAATACAACTGTTAAATTTCAGATTTTTAAAATGGAAGGAATTATATAAAAATATTGGGAAATGCTTGCTCCTGAGAAGCAGAATTAAACTTTGAGTGCCCTACATACTTAAGGGCATTTCTGTCTTTTTAAACAAGAAATGTTTTGTTCTTTTGCATAGATTATATATAATTTTGTTTATAATGTAAACCGTACTGGAGATGAGTCTGCTAATGGGGCAAAAGACCCAGTGCATAATCTTGAGGAGCAGATGGCAGTTGTGGCCAGGAGGGCCTTTGCACAACTGCAGGTTATGTGCCAGTTACATCCATTCCTAGACCAACAATCCCGGCTCATTGTCGCCCCCTAGTTATCGCCCCATCTTGACTATTTCAATGCATTCTACATGGGGCTGCCCTTGAAAAGCATCTGGAAGCTCCAATTGGTTCAAAATGGTCCACATGCTTTTGTGCAGACTCAGGCACACATGTGTCACATCTCCTGTGGAAACTGCATTGGCTGCTGATTGGCTTCCAGGTGCAATTCAAGGTACTGGTTGTCAGCTTTAAAGCCCTTCATGGCTTGGGACAGGGTTATCTGAGGAACTGTCTCTTCTCAATTACATTCACCCAACCCACTAGAACAGGGAGGCAAGGAATGTTGCAGGTCCCATCTGGCTGGATCCGGAAAAAGGACCTTCTCCATGGTGGCTCCCTCCCTTTGGAATATCATCCCTGCAGAGATTAGACTGGCCCCCACTTTGCCACTCTCTTGTAAGACCCTGAAGGGCTGATGTGTTGTCGCCTGGGAAGTGGGAGGATTATTGATTTTTATTCTTTTATATATTTTTTTATTTTTAAAAGTTTAATTTCTATTTGGTCTGGAGGCTGAAAAATGTCACCTTTCCTCAATCTTTTGGTATCGTTATGCCTATTTTTTACTTTCAGTTGATACAAAAGGAAAAAGAATAAATATCATCTAAAAATGTAAGAATAATTCTGTTTTTGTTATTGGAAATATTAAATATTGTAGAAAGAAGATGACTTTTAGTTTTAAGTTTTTACTGCATGAGTTTCCGCATGTACTACATTTCAAAACTAAACAGAAGTTTGGATTGCAGCAGAAGATTTCTAAAAGCTGATTGGAGAGGAGACTAATGACTGTTGAAGGGGACAAAAGTAATATGTACATTTATCAATTATTAAACATTTATTATAAAGAACAGCAGCTTTTCCCTTTTGCAAATGGTTTGGGTGTATTTTGAAATGTTGTAAGAGTTTCCACAAATAACTTCCCATAGATGATGGGACTTAGCAGAGATAATATTTTAAAAAGAAACACCCGTTTGACATAGTACTCTCTCTTTCTTCTCTTTTCTTCTCTTATTTCTTGATATGAGTAATATAAAAGAGTTAGAATGGCTTATATATAAGAACATATTTTAGATATTTAAATGTGATTGATTTTAAGAAAATTACAATGGATTGAAAAAAAATGTTTTGAATAAGAGTTAAAAGACCAGATTTATTAAATGGAATATTTAAAGATTAAATATATTCTTAATTATGGTAAAAAGAATGGAAAAAGTTTGGAAATAAATATGTATTAGCTTAGGGGAAACATGGACTTTCAGTAGTATACTATCTTTTTATCTCTCTTTACTCTTGTTCTTTTTTTTCTCTTTTTTTAGTCTTATTTTTCCTTAAGTATGGTAAAAGTTATGGGATGGTTTACATGAGAAAAAATAGAATCAAATATTTAAATGTAATTAACTTTGAGAAAATCTTAACCAGTAAGAATGTCTTGAACATTGTGGGGGGAAAAATGTAAACAAGAACTGTAAACAGGATCTATGATGAGACAACCAGAATGACTAGATAGAAAAGAAATATTATATTGATGTGATTATTATTTGTGGAAATATTAGAAAAAAATTATACTCAATTGTTATCTATCAAAACAATAAGAATTGTATTAACTTAAGGTTGGTAAAAGAGAACATTATGGGAAAAAGAGGAAATCAAGTAAAGCTATTATGTGGATTATAATTATAGAAACTAATTGTTAGCAAATGTTTTTAAAATGTAAACCCAGAAAACACACTGTTTACCGAATATTAAGGTGACCATGTTAAAAAATTAATAAAATATATAAAAAAAGAGTTTCCACAAATAACTTCCCATAGGTCTGTACATACATACAGGATTTCTAGAAATCTAACAATACTTTTGGAAGCCATGGAAAAAATATTCCCTTTAATTTATTCTGCTTGGCAAAGAGCACGATGTTCTATTAACTTTAGAGATTTTCAAAAGTTGAGTTATTCATGAGTTTAAAATAGAATGGCTAGCTGGGTTTTATAGATTCATGCAGTCAATCTACTTGGAAAGTCTATTTGTATAGGGACAGTCATATGTTGTGTTTAGATTACCAAATTGATATGTGAGATTTTATGGATATACCGTATATGCTGGCGTACAAGGCGACTCGGCGTATAAGACGACCCCCATCTTTATCGCTGGGCTGCATTCCTAGAACGTCGTCTTATACGCCGGAAACTACCAGTATTTCCGGCGTATAAGATGACTCGGCATATAAGAAGACCCCCGTCTTTGGCGCCGATTTCAGCACTCGCGGAAGTCGCCTTATACGCCGGCATTTACGGTAAATTACTTTTGCAATCCTAATAAAGTGAATAAAGAGTGATCTATACATAAGATTTACCTACCAAAACGTAAGAGCAACATCTAGAGAGGCGTTAGTCTCAGGCTAGTTTTTTTTAATGCAACTTATTAATGCAAAATACACTACAACCTGGTTAGACATTAATGCATTTTCTTCATAATTTGCACAATATATTTACCTGAACAGGCTGGGCAAGGTTATATTTCCACAAATTAATCAAAATGAACATTAAACATAAACTGTTGGAATTAAGATTGTTAATTGACCTGATTGACTGTTTTGTGTGGTGTGAATCCAGCCAATTAAGTATTTGTTCTAATGTAACTTTCCATACCTTCACATCTTTCAGAAATTTCAGAAATTCCAGTCCATTTAGTCTAACACATATAAGTGAACCTTTTCCGAGCTTAGGCTGGTATGCCATTTGGACTAAGTCACATTCTCTTTATCATGGGTTTTGACTAATGTGACCTTTATCAGGCTGCTTTTCAAGAAGATCCTCAAAATGCAATTAGTATAGAATGCATTCAGCAGAATGTTGATGGTTAAAAGGTATTACTATCATATAATTCCAGTTCACTGGTTGCTATGTATTGGCTACCTATTACTTTGGATTAGTGATTGCTCAGAGTCCTAACCACTTGATTGATTAAGAGAGCCTGGATCCAAGGGGAATCCTCTACTGCAGTGGCTCTTTTGTTTTGTAACATATTATCTTTGTATATGAGCCAGATGTCCTCCTGATTGTTAAAATAGTCTTGTTTTGATAGACATTTGATAATGATTATTGAAATGGGGGAATAGGTGGGTAAGAACAGAGACCTCTGGAAGTAAACAAGAAAATAAATATGCTAATGTGCATTGGTTTTATGGCAAATATTTAATTTCAAGAGCTGAACAGAGGTAAGTCAGTTACTACTGATTATAATGATCTGATTTCCACCCAGATAGTTATTTTGTGTGATATACTTATTCAATATTTGATACAATCAGCTAGTTTACTTTGCTGAAAAATATTTTGTACAAGGTTACAGTTTTTTGTGTAGTAGAATAGCTACAATATCTTGTTTACATATTGTATAGTACTATTTTTAAAGTTAAAATAATCAAATTAGGAATATGCATATACAAACAAATCCTGCTCATCTTTATAAAATAATAATAATGATATAATAATATTAATGGCTAAAAGCAAGAAAATTGAAGAAAGAGATTGAGGGACTAATTCTGGCTGCACAAGACCAAGCCTTAAGAACAAATGCATACAAAGTCAAAATTGAGAAGACAGCAACAGACAGTAAGTGCCACCTATGCAAAGAAGCTGAAGAAACAGTGGACCACCTGGTAAGCTGCTGCACAGACATTGCAAGCAGCGGCATGACAAAATAGCAACAATGGTGCATTGGAAGATCTGCAAGAAATATCATTTGCCTGTAAGCAAAAACTGGTGGGATCATAAAATAGAGAAAGTCTTAGAAAATGATAAAATTAAACTGCTCTGGGATTTCAGAATTCAAACAGACAAGCACCTGCAACAGAACACCCCGGGCTTAACAATTGTCAATAAGAAAGACAAAAAAGTCTGGATAGTGGATGTGGCAGTGGCTGAAGACAGCAGAATAGACGAGAAAGAACTGGAGAAGAAAACAAAATACAAAGACCTACAAATAGAAATAGAAAGACTGTGGTAAAGGCAAGCAAGGGTAGTACCAATAGTAAATAGGCGCCTTGCGTGCAATCCCAAAACAACTGGAGCACCACTTGAACACCATTGGCATTGACAAATTGGCCATTAGTCAATTGCAAAAGGCGGCCTTACTAGGAACTGCTTCCATCCTGCGACGATATCTGTAATACCATCAAATATTCACATCTGCCTATCCCAGGTCCTGGGTAAGGACTCGATAGACAAAAATGCCCAATCCAGTCTGAAGATCTGGCTGACTGTGCAATGATTAATAATAATAATAATAATAATAATAAATAATAATAATGATGATGATGATGATAATGATGTTGGAAGGGACGTTTGAGGTCATCTAGTCCAACCCCCTGTTCAGGCAGGAAAGCGTCTTCATTAAACTAGACATACCCAATTCCAGCAACTGTTCCTTATATGTTTTAGCCTCCAGTCCCCTAATCACCTTTGTTGCTTTTCTCTGTACTCTTTCTAGACTCTCAAATAATCTTCCTTTCTGTTCAATTACATTAATAGGAGACACCCGTGAGAAATTTGTTTTACCTTTTATTATATTATTTATTATTTGATTAAACTTGTCTAAAATTGGCAAGTTCATGGAATTTCTCCCCATTTTATTTCCAGAACATAACTAGTGACCAGAGTTATTCAGTAAATATGAATGTGTTATCTCCTAACATCTGGTCTGACATCTGAACCACTACACCACAGAGTCTCATTTAGGTTGTTAAAAGTAAACTTTTATTTTTTTGTTCGTACTTTGTGTTTTTAAATGTACTTTAGTTAGGCAATATTTCATAGAGGGCTGTTTCTATTTCGCAAGATCTGTAAGATTCTGATCAGCTTGGATGAAAACCTTGGATATTTTTCTTTCTGAAATATGCTATTGATTGCATTAACTCATAGATGAAATTTCTGAAAGGAGACCACATATTTTGGGAGGGGGGGAGATGAAGAAAGAAGGACAACTTTCAGCTGCATAATCAGACATTTTATAGTATAGTTTAAACCTCTTCTGAAGTGATTTTCATGCAATGTGCAAAAAAAAGGCAAGCTTTTTGACTCAATATATATTATAGTTTCTTCATTACTTTAGTAAAGCTAAATTTCACTGCAAAAGATTATTTCAGGCCCTTCCAAAAGTTGAGAATGACATATTAAGAGTCAAAAGTTTAGTGGAACAGAAGTTCCTTTGTTTCTCTTCCACCCACAATCGTGCTTGGCATCTGACTATACTTAGCCATATTTTCAATAGTGTCAATATTTCATTCTGAAAGGGGGCTCTAAAAAGCTCAGAACTCTGAAGAAATCCTATACTGCAAATATCTAAAAAAATTATATATTCCCCTATGTTCAGGCATAAATATTAGCATTCATATAATCTTGCAGTGCACATTTAGCTAAAGTAAGCATATGTATTATAGGCTGTAGTGAACTCTTTAATAATATGGGGTAGACGAATAGATCAGACTCCCACCCAATTATCTATCAAATATGTAGACTTTACAGGTTTAGTTTCCTTATCCACGACAGCAGCCTAAGTCTACAATTGGACTTCAAGATCTTTCCATCTTTGGAACTCATAATTTACCCAATATTTATTTGTGAAGAGAATATTTCAATTCATGTGGCCACCACAACTTAAGAAATAAGCTTTTATATCAGTTTATTAGTGCCAGGATCAATTTATAAAATTTACTAGCATAAGAGATTTTCTTGCACAAACATTGTCTTGAAGGAATGAAGGGATGTAGTTCTAGACTGCACACATAGAGATTATTCCTTCTAAGAAATACCATTGCAGCTTTATCAACATAATAAATAGAGGGTAAGGGCTGCGAATACATTTTCAGCACAATACTAAGCACAGCACAGGGGAGAACACACTTCAGTTGCAAAATCACTTTTTTTCAATCCATCATTTTGAAATAAAATCAGCTATAAACAAAATTCACAGAGACAAATTGACAAACTACAATTCTTTTTCTTCTCTAAATGTCATGCAAATGTTGGGATATAAATGCAACAGAAAAGAATCCACCCATTGGGAAAACATATCTAGATTCCTGTGCGTAAAGCAAAAATAATCTATAGTTCAACATAATAACCACAAAACATAGATTTTATAAAAAATGCCATTTATTTTTCATATAAAATCACACATATTACACAGAATCATTATAACTGTCCGATTCTTATCTTCTAAAGTTATTCTGGAAATATTTTTAAAATCATCCAGAACTGCACTTCTCTCTTATAATGAACAAAAGATATTTAATTTCCTTTATTCAAGATACTTCTGAAAAAGAATTCATTTCACATTCCAAGTGTCCTCTGTTTCTTTAAGTTGAAAATGCCAAAAAATGATAAACCAGATCAACGGAAGCCCTTAAGATATTTGGCTGTTGAACCCATGACTGAAGCTTTAACAAATATACTGAGTCCTAAATAAGAAACAGAGTGATCATAATGTAGGAGTAAAAAAAAAATCTTATGGAGATAAAAGATCTATTTGAGGAATAATATAAAACTGGCACAATTGAAAAAAGAGTGTACTATTCCAGGTGTAGTTCAGAACAGGGCATGAAGCATCACCTCAAATCCAAAGGGAAGAACTATGTCCTGTTGACCAATTATGCTTGGAAGGAACTGTCTTCTCTTTCCGGTCCAGAAGAATGGGCAAAACTAGAGAGACAGGGAATACTCTATGAATAACAAGAAATCCCGGAATCAAAATAACCCTGAGTTTCTTTCCACAAAGAGACAATGTCAATGTGCAACAAGTGCTTGAGAAAATTCAAACACTCTCCTGGGCTCAACTATTCCTTAATTATTGCATTTAGGTATGTTTTTGTTTCTTCCTCAAACTGTGAGAACAAAAAGACAATACGAAATAAAAATATGTATGAAAGTATCATTTGTGCTTCACATAATAGTTTCCTTATCACAATTTTTACTCTAGAAATAAGATGTTTTAATTATAGGCAAAAATAATCTCAAAAATTAACTCATAGTATGAAACAATAAAGGCAAAGACGTTTGTCAAAAGTTGTGGTCTGTCAATTTAAATGACATCTAGGGTCATGCCATAAATGTCAAATGTAAAACAGTTTGCTATGAAGAAGTCTTTCTGAAAAAATGATTGGTCAGCCAGCCAAACCATTTGCTAAGCCTCCTAAATAGATCCAAACTCAAACCATATTGGCTTTATAAACTTTCCATGTCACATATTTGCAGAGACATCTCTAAACTCTCAAGATACAAATCTTTCCAGGAGCATCCATTTGGATATCCCAAAATTACAATTGTAATCTTATGATCACCTTGATTAGGACAAAGCAGTAGAAATCAGGACTATAACACAGCAGAGAAGAACCAAATCAATTTTGAGCAAATATTGTGTGATAAAATCAGACAGTCCTCTAATAATACTCCTTGAAACTTCCATGAAAGATATTTCCAATGAGGTTTAGCCTGAAGCTCAAATACCTTGTTTAAAATTGTTAAGGTGATAATTCAAAAAATTATAAATATGCACTTAAATCAATGCAAGCTGAATGGGTACTTATGCACAATGAGTGATCTGTACACATTTTTCCATTTCTTAAATGAATATACAGAAATGACAGCAATAATCATTATTAAATCTGTACGCATGTCTTCAATCTGTGTATAATGTACATTCAACCCATATTACACCAGTATATTTGGAAGATCAACATTTTCTGTTCAATCTAAATTATTTTGAAAAATGATTCATATTCTTTTACTTCAGTATAATCTCTTAACTTGATTCAAATCATACTATGTTTAAAGCATAATGATTTTATTATACTTTTATTCAGACTTCTTATTGCTTAAAAATACTAGCTGTGCTTGAAGATGGACTGTCCCAAATCACAGGACAACCTTGTGGCTGTGGGATAACAGCATGTGGAAGACAAGACCTAAGTCTCTCTGTATTACAGCACCAAAAAAGAACCCTCTGTAGAAAAAGAGGAAAAATATCTGTGGGAAAATTATCTCCTTCTTAGTGAGTACATACAGTAAATGGTACACTGAAGGGAACAGCCCTTGGCATTGTGTCATGCACAAAGAAACATCTGGGAATAGGCATTTTCCTTTACTCCTATCCATTCCTTTCCATCCATCTTTCTCACCCTTACCCTGCAGTGCCAAGTCTAGTTGAAGTGGCAAGCTGGGAATCTGATCATTTGTTTGCTAAACAAAAAGAATCCATGGCAATGTATACTTGACTTTATTACAGTTCATTCCACATTACTGTTGTGATTAGTCAGGGTCTGCCCCCCAAATTAGCCATGTGTGGATAAAGAGGATTCCTAGGCATTTGGTCACTGAATTAATAATGTAGTTTTTTTTTTAGAACATTTAGCAGGCTCCATCCAGTTTCTGAAGTGTAAGTAATTACATAAAACCCACCAGCACGAAAAGAAGAAACAGGAAATCTGATGGTGCTTCTCTAAAGATTTGAGTCTCAAGCATATCTAACTGAAAGATAACAATTGTGCTTCTCAACAATAAATCAGAATGGAGTGGGCACAGTAAAAGCAAGTTTATACAAAGTACATTTTCTAAAAATCAGTTTTCAAGGCTGCTAAAGCAGCATCATTTTTAAAAACTTTTTAAAAAAATGAATTTGAATCTCACCTAAGACACAAGAGGGATTTTCTCTTAAACATACTGTATCTAAAGCACAAAAACATTTCCTTCCTTCTCTAGAGATGTTACCTAGAGGTCACTTAGTTATAAGGCAGACTTTTTAATTTTATGCAAACAATTTCAATTCCACCCTCCTATTAAATAAGAAAAGGGTTTCGCTTTTGTTTGTAAATCACAACTTTTGGTAGTGAATCTTATTTAAAAGTCTGTGGAACAGTTTTCCTTTGAAATAGCTATCCCAATAAAAAGTGCCATTGGAAAAAGAGCTAAATGCTGATAAACACAACATGTGTTCTCAATGTGAAACATTGATAGAAAAAGCAGCTCCAGATCCAGAACAAGGTCAGATGGTTCTGTTGTCAGGGCATTTTGGTTCACCACACTGAAATCTGAGTAAATCTGGCCCTTCCAAAATCCCTCTGTCCCCAAAATAAGGCCATCCATCTCTCTTCTTCAGTCCATTTCCATAGACATAATCCATCTCTCTTCTTCAGTCCATTTCCATAGACATAAGGCGCCGGCGCTCCCGCCTAGTTTCTTGAACTTCCTTCTTACAACACCAACGGGAACTACAATAGCCAATCAGACAGGATAAAAGTCCGATAACTGAAGATAGGCCAATGCCAATCAACAGTGGAAACTTGAAAGCATTCAGCACTGAGAGAGAAGGAGAAAAAAAGTAATGTTATAGACAAATCACACAGAGCAACAATTTTTTTAAATATGAAAAGAAAAAGAGTATTTCTAATCTAATAAGAACTGAGTTCTTTGTATTATTTGTTCAAAGGATCTCTTTTTATCCCTTTCCTTCTTTGAATTTGACCAGGACTAAGACCTAGATATTTCATATTCAATATGACTGGATAGCTGTTTATTAGAAACTAATTCTGAAACCAAATTGTCATTTCTTGTCAAGCAAGAGATATAAAATGACATATTTGTAAGATGGGCTAGCTACTACTAAGAATATAAACTACATCGCCATACAACCAGCTCTATCTAAAATTTGGAAATCTTCTATTCCATTTGTTTTATTCTCCTTTTTCTCTGTCAACTAGGGAGTTCTTGAATTATTTTTTTGTAGTATTTTTATTATTGCAAGATACTATGGAAGGTACTGATATTGCTGCTATTGTTATTGATCTATCAATTTAAAAAAATCATATGGTAAAAATTGCATATTGCCTTAGAATTTTACTGAATTATAAGAAATGAGGGAGGCTAGTGGAAGATGTTTGTATAAGGAAAGGCACGTATAGCTTGTCTACCTTGCAACTAAAGGCTGAGGGTAGGGAATTCTTAGAAAAAAGGTAAAGATTCTGCCCCTCATCTAATCACATTCAATCCTTTTTCTTCTTAGAAAAAAATGGCAAGCATTATTTCCTTATCCAAATTGCAATATACAATAAAACAAAAACATAGAGGAAAGATTTGACACAGCCTTCTTTCTATTAGACTGTATTTGTTGCTGCTACATGATATAAAAAATCTTGAAAGTTAAGGATAAATTTTCAGTGAGAACACTTACCATCCATCTTCACAGTTACAAGAATTGCTTTAGATTTTATTTCCTTTTCCTGTTGCCAAACACCTGCAGCTGACCGCACCCAAGGTGTTACCAAACAAAAGTGGTTGCCAAAATCATGGTCTTCACAGCCATGAACTCTAAGTCGGAACTCCATAGGGAAAATTCTCTCTAAGCTGAGATCGCTGCTCCCATTTCTTCTTGCCTGTGTCACTATCCCTTTCCGATCTAGCGAGGCTAGGAAAACAGGTTCTTTGTCCATTGCAAAAGAGCGTGTAGCGAACCAGGAGACATCAAATGACATGTCATCTGGAATTGAAAACACAATAACAACCCCCAAAATAAGAGCAGGCATAATAACCACCGTTCTCAAGAGAATTCTTGGGAATTTTAGGAAGGTATATAAATTTTATTTTTCTCCTTCAAAAAGTTAACTCTAGTGGATTGCCCAAGCTTAGTTGAATTCAGTGTATGACTGAGAATTTATAATTTATAAATTTTATAATTTTAAGCAATAACTTCAGTGTTAAACTTCCTACCAACAGAATAAAGGATTAAGATGATTAGTGTCAATAATTCTTTCTAGACCAATGTTTTTAGGCAAGCGTCATGGAGAATTGCATGAGCCATTATATAATAACTAAATTCCACTGCACTTATTGGTCCATCACACAAAAGTCAATTTGAAGTCACCACCACTACAATTACTTTGTTTCTGTACCTTAACTTCAAAGGGTTAGGCATTTTCATCAACTTTCCAATAGACTGTGTAGACTCTATTATGATCTTTCCTTATTGTCATTATCACTACTAACTCCCTTTTTTTGTAGGATAAAATGATCATCTCTGAGAATGGGACTAACAGATTTGAGCGTATTAAATGTTACTAATTAAACTGACAATATTTGAGTCAGTTCAAAGGCCTACACTTTAGTATAGTCAAAGTATACTACTTTTTGCAATTTAAGAAGTCAGTTTCCACATCTAATTTATAATGTTGTTTATCTTCCAATCCCATTGGTTTAAGCTACCTGTAAAATACCTTATTTTATATGTACCTATCCAAAATTCTTCAGATGCTTTGCCGAAAATGTTCTACCAAAATTGATGTAACTGTGGCTTTGGAAATGTGTTTCAGAGGTACACTTACTTTTAAAATATGTTGTGTATACATTTTATAAGAACCCATGCAAAATATATATAACTTAAAGGCATACAAATGTCATAAATATATCATTTTAATTATATAGTATTTTCTCCATAATCAGTGCTTTAATTACTGGCTTACTCATCAAAAACAGCAGTCCTTCCTTTAAAGGAAGATTATTTCAGAGTTAACATGTCCAATGGACTAGTAATTTCCTATACCACTGACCCAATTCAGATAACCTTTCACCTTCATATGTATATAAAGTATGTGTCACTATATATGCCAATTTTACTAGGGAATAAGCTCCCAAGAGCCTAGACTGATTTCTACCTCTAATACAGGATGACAGCTAGTCAGAATCCATCATTTTTTTGTATTTTAATAGATACAATTTTTATAAATCCATGAGTAGATCTATACTTTTAACCTCATTAGGCTATTAGCTTTTGTTGGCAGTTTAATTGTTGAATTCAAAGTAGAATATCTTGGTGCATCCCACTGTAGATGGAAATCAAATGTGGGAACTAATCTGAATAAATTTGCCACACATTCCTATAAGCATTTGTAACAATGTCCTAGAACTTAAAGGTCATTATCACAATCGGTGAATACAAAGATGTGAATTAGACATGTCCTTGACAGCAGAACTTAATTCTTATTTTATTTTTTATTAACTTTCCTATTATTCCATCCTTAAACTGTTTAATTACAAATTATATAGTATACTATTAAAATAATTTTATAATATAAAAATTTGAATTATGAAACATTTTGTTTTTCACAGGTAAAGAACCTTTGGCAATGTGTAGCACTCTATCTGCCTACAACCATTACAGCACCAAGCCTATTTCCAGCATTGTGAGGATATTTTAATGAATCACAAGCAAAGGCTGTGTTCCACTGTTAGGTGTTCTAAAGCAGCACTTCCGAACTGAATTTGGAGGACTGCATAACCTAATAGCAGCTACAAGTTTAATTCAATTTGTATAATATAAAACTGCAGGGAAATAATAATAATAATAATAATAATAATAATAATAATGATGATGATGATGATGATGATGATGATGATGATAATGATGATAATAATAAAAGCTGGAAGGGACCTTGGAGGTCATCTAGTCCAACCCCCTGCTCAGGCAGGAACCCTATACCATTTCAGACAAATGGCTGTCCAGTCTCTTCTTAAGAACTTCCAGTGTTGGAGCATTCACAGCTTCTGGAGGCAGGTTGTTCCACTGATTAATTGTTCTAACTGTCAGGAAGTTTCTCCTTAGTTCTAGGTTGCTTCTCTCTTTGATTAGTTTCCATCCATTGGAAACTAATAAAATACTAAATATATAAAATATTCTCTATCCTAACAAAATGTTTTTCAAATTTCTCTAACTCTAGAAGAATGCAGCAAAAGTCTTCAATGACTGTACTAAAGTTGTCCAAATTAGAAATCCCTCCATTCATTTGGGAAGCCAAGAATTATTTAGTTATCTATTTAATTATCTAGTTGCAACAAACAGCATATTTGTTTTTTAAAAAATGACCATTGACCAAGTTTTTATGAACTTGGAAGATTAGGGAGATATCAAAGAAGATCTTGGAAAAGATAATCAAGCAACAAATCAGAGAACACCTAGAGGCAAACAAAATCATTACCAAAAGTCAACAAGGGTTTGTCAAAAACAGATCATGCCAGACAAATAGTTTTGCATTCTTTGACCAGGTGACAAAGTCAGTGGACCAGAGGAATACTGTGGATATAATTTACTTGGACTTCAGTAAGGCATTTGATAAAGTAAACCACAAACTACTATTTGATAAGATAGAAAAATGTGGGTTAGACAGCATCACTACCAGATGGATTCGTAGCTGGCTGACCGGCCGTACTCAGCATATGGTCCTCAATGGAACTGCATCTAAATGGAGGGAAGTGAGTAATGGGGTGCCCCAGGGCTCTGTTCTGGTCCCTGTGCTCTTCAACATGTTCATCAACGATTTGGATGAGGGGATAGATGGGGAACTCATCAAATTTGCAGATGACACCAAGCTGACAGGAACAGCCAACACTCCAAAAGATAGGCTTAAGATACAGAAGGATCTTGACAGATTTGAATATTGGGCGCTATCTAACGAAATGAAATTCAGTGGTGAAAAAAGTAAGGTTCTACATTTAGGCAAGAAAAACCAAATGCACAGGTATAGTATAGGTAGTAGTTTACCTAGTGGACAATCACTTAAATATGAGCCAGCAGTGAGCTGCAGCTGCCCACAAAGTCAACATAGTGCCAGGCTGCATTAACAGAGGGATAGAATCAAGATCACGTGAAATGTTAATACCACTTTACAATGCGCCGGAATACTACATCCAGTTTTGGTCACCACGATGTAAAAAAGATGTTGAGACTCTACAAAGCGTACAGAGAAGAGCAACAAAGATGATCAGGGGACTGGAAGCTAAAACATATAAGAAACGGTTGCTGGAATTGAGTATGTCTAGTTTAACGAAGAGAAGGACAAGGGGGGACATGATAGCAGTGTTCCAATATCTCAGGGGCTGCCATAAAGAAGAGGGAATTAAGCTATTTTCCAAAGCACCTGAAGGCAGGACAAGAAGCAATGGATGGAAACTAATCAAGGAGAGAAGCAACCTAGAACTAAGGAGAAATTTCCTGACAGTTAGAACAATTAATCAGTGGAACAACCTGCCTCCAGAAGCTGTGAATGCTCAACACTGGAAGTTTTTAAGAAGAGACTGGACAGCCATTTGTCTGAAATGGTATAGGGTTTCCTACCTGAACGGGGGGGGGATTGGACTAGATGACCTCCAAGGTCCCTTCCAACTTTATTATTATTATTATTAAAAAAGAAACTTAGATCTAAGATTTTACACTTTAAAAAAAGATGCAGAATTTACACTACTCTATTCCCCCTCCCCCAATATTCCTAAAAATAAACAAAGACCTTTTGATCTTATTTTATGTTTAGCACAAATTGCTTATATGTTCTTTCATGCTATGAAACATTGCAATTGGTCATAAGCCATATATTGACCATACTTGTAATAATGCCATCTGCCAATGAATATTTTTTTTTTATTTTAAAGATTCCCAATGGTTCCATTCCAATAAGGCTATATGGTCCAGTTTTCTGAGTGGGACTTGCCTCCAGTTTTTTCCTGCTTATCCAGCACAAGCAAGCAGAATGGGCATGCTGCATGTCCCAGTGCTTAAGGAGTATCATCTTGGGGGTCCATGAAGCATGCCTTCTTTGGCACATTGCCTGCCCTCTGCAATAATATTCTCCCAGAAATCTGTATGGCTCCTACCCTAATGTTCAGGAAGCTATTAAAGATGCTTCTGTAGGATGGACTTTCTTTGGTGTTATGTTGTTTATGGGGATGTTCATAATTCTTTTTGTTTTTGTTTTATGTTTAATTGTGAGATGCCCAAAATAATTAGCTTTCCCTGTAGCTGCCTATAAATTATATAAATAAATATTGTAATACACAAATGTTCAGTTAATATTAATTCATTATTGTACTGCAATGCAGGCTTATGCATATCTGCTTGTGAATAAGATATTATATAAGGACCCGTACTAGAATTGAATTCTGAGTTACATGAATATCATTGTGTTGCAAAAATTTATTCTGACAAAAGATATTGAAAGTGTGAGGAATCTTGTATTTTGTTGTGTGTTGGAGAGCAAATTGTACTCAGGTAGCCTCCAGATGGCACAAGCCATATTGGGCTGAGCAATAACTAACATTTAAATTTTATTCAGAAAGAAACTGATACCAGCTCCATTCCTGTAATAATGATATAATATAGTAGTAGTGGGCCTGGCCTGTTATTATTTTGAAGCTAAAGTTTCTGGTGTTCTTCCAGGCAACTCCCTGTTATGTGAATTATATGCAGTCCAGCACTGCCTTTTCTTTTAATGGCAACATTTGGTCCACCAGCGAAGTTGGCAATGACATCCACTTGGTCTTTCTGACTCAGCCTATTCATTTAAGGAGAATGGAATTGCTCCAGAGTCCAATTTGTAAAGTACAAGAATAAGCACATGTGAAAAACTGAAGTTTTTCACAAATAATGGGCAAGTGGAACAAAGTATATTCCAGCATGAATGAATGAATGAATTTCATTATTATCTGTAAAAATAATAAAGGCTGAAAATGAATAAACAAATGAATGAATTCATTCATTCATTCATTTTCAATCTTTGTTATTTTTACAAATAACTCAAGGTGGCAAACATATCCAATTCAATTTCTATTTTATCCACAACAACTCTGTGAAGTGGTTGGGCAGAGAAAGTAACTGGCCCAAAGTCATCCAGTTGGCTTTCATGGCTAAGGTGAGACTTGAATTTCTGCTCCCGTCTAATACCACATTTAAAATATTATTATGATGTGAATTTTATGTAGATTATTAAAAATACAGAGTGGTGCTTAAAAGTTTGTCCATCTTACTGGTTTCAATATTTCTGGATAAATATGATCTAAAATGTTATCAGCTTTCCAAGCAAATTCTGAATTAGATAAATGACCCAATTAAATGCATGAGCCAAAAACATTATACTTGTTCATTTATTTATTCAAAAGTGTTCACAAATTTTCAAGCATCACTGTAGTTATGGGGAGAAGATGGAGCGAAAAATGTATGTGAATGTGATACAAACGTGTCTGTTCTCACAAAAGCTAAACAGGATTAGATTAGATTGGATGGGAGATCACCAGGAATTCCTAGAGCTGTGGACTTGTTTCAGACATTGGAAAAATAACCTAGAAAGCAGCAATGGTAAGTCCTTTCTGTATTGTTGCCAAGAAATCAACATGAATGTGTTGATGTAGTCATCAGGAGACTTTAAATGGATAAAGGCAATCATTCTCAGTATAGAACTTTAAATGTGGTTGCAAATTGTAATTTTCTTAAACTATTAATTGCACTAATATTTATTACCTTTATTGAACATTAACAGTGCAATTAAATATGCCTGCAGACTGAATGCTGAACTAGGTTTATCACTTATACGTATTGATCTGAACATTTAAGGAATGGCTCACATACATTTGTCTCAGATTTTTAAAAAGTTTCTATTAAGCACTTTCAATACATCAGGACAAATATTAAGGATAAAGAAAGAACAGACAGATTCTCCAAAATCTGTTCTCAACATGCTGTGAAACAAACCTAATTTGTAGAAGTGAGCATTAGACTAAATAGCTAAGACCACATTTGTATGCTGAACACCTACTAGAACTAGACACTTTATTCAAAAAAGCATCCTCTAAAGTATACTCAATTTTGCATGACCACAAATATGATGATTAAAGATGACCCTTAAGATGACCCTTTGGACCTTTTATAAAATAAAAAAATGTAGTTTTCCTGAATACCTGGGCAGTTCCAGATACTCAGTTCAAATTGATTAAATATTCAAAATTTCACTGAACATGCTGAGAAGTCTCATACTAATAAAAAAATTACTTCAATTTGTACTTTTCTGGTACACAGAAAAGTGAAATGCAGGTTTCTGATTTAGCTGTAAACTGATACTTCACCTACCACTATTCAATGTTTGCACAAACATCTTCTGTGGACAATCCAATGTGTACCACAAGATATTTGGCTATGGGGATTTAGGCTATAAAATGTTCCACAAAATTTCCTTGATGAAGCAATAAACTACAGAAAAAAATGAAAAACATATTCAAATCATACCTGGATCAAGCACTGTTGTTTCAATGGTGATGATGCAAAACAAGTTGACCAGATCACCTCGATAAATGGTTGGATTATCTGAATGCACTGAAACATTAAAAACCGGTCCTAGGAAGAAAAAAAATACAAGTACTTATCTATTTTGCTGCAGAATTTTAATTAAGCTATATACCTATGCAAAACTTTGTAGTCAAATATGTGCATGAAATCATGTCTGATCAAAAACTCACAGAAACAGTAAATCTCATGAACAAAGTCATATAGTATCAGGATATAAGTGAATGAATTAGGAACGCAAGATTCTAAAGGACTGAATATTAAGAAGTCAGAGTGAATTATACAATGTTGAATTAAGAATTCTAGACAATGATGTAAGACTAAATATAAAAGTGAAAAATTAGTGACAATAATGTATTAGTAAACAAAGATTTATAGAAAGTAGTTTTCGCTAAGAAGAGACATATATCACTGAAGTTTTGTATACAGAAAATCATCTTGCAATTGACCAAAATTGGAAGGAAAGGGCATGAGGCAAAGGAAAACTAAGAACATCATGCCTCTTCAATAGGACAGAAGGCATTTTCAACTGCTAAATAGTATATAGGGAAAATAAAACTTAGGAGGAAAAGTAAGATGTGTAGTCTTAATAAATAGTTGATGCGGACTTTGACAAGCAACAAAACACCACAAGTCAAGATTTTATGCAAGATTTCAGACAGGCATACCTGACACTGATCACTTTGATTTCATCATTTTTCATTATAGAATTGTTTTTTTTTATTAAAAGTTTTACAATTTTACAATAAAATCCCTCTCCCACTACCTCCCTACCCTCCCAAAAACCCTCCCCCCCTCTTCCCAGACCTGAATACAGGGTTAACTAGAACTAAGAATACAAAACATTTAAACTTAAGTAAACCTCAAACAAAAGTTACATTAAAAAAAAATCCAATATATATATATATATATATATATATAATAAAAAAGTCCAATATATATATATATAATAAAAATACTTATTATCTTAAACTTTAAACTTTAAACATAAATTATTCAAAAGCTAAATGATATCTTTTAATATCATACTTATACTGTATAAAATTTATCCATCTTTTCCACACCAAGAGATATTTCTCTTGCGATTGATCTTTCAAATAAGCCGAAATTTTTGCCATTTCAGATAAATAAGAAACTTTAAAAAACCATTCCTCCAAGGTAGGCAAAAATTCCTTCTTCCAATATTGTCCTATCAACAACCTTGCCGCTGTAATTAAATTTAACATTGAAATAATTTCTTTATCATCACAATCAACAATAATACCTAACAAAAACAATTGTGGAGTGAATTTTATCCTTCTCTTAAAAATATTTTGAATATTCCACCATATCTTTATCCAAAAAGCTTTTATACTTTTACATGACCACCAAATATGATAATACGTTGCATCCAAACAACCACATCTCCAACATTTAGGTTGCAAATTTGAATACATACGAGACATCTTTTGTGGATCAAGGTACCATCTGTAAAACATTTTATAAAAATTTTCCCGTAAATTTTGAGCTTGCGTGAATTTAACATTCCTCACCAAAATTATCTCCCATGTTTCTAATAAAACCGGCTCATCAAAATTTTGAGCCCATTTAACCATGCAATCTTTAACTAATTCTGTTTCTGAATCCAACTCCACTAATACATCATAAATTCTTTTTATATGAGATCGACTTTGATCTTTAATTTGTTTCAACAAATTTTCATCCTCTCTAATCAAACCCACTTTATAATCTATCTTCCACCTTTCCAATAATTGTCTATACTGAAACCACGAATAAATATTTTCTTGTGCTAATTCATCTATATGTTTTAATTGCCAATTCTTCCCATCCCAATTAAGTAATTGTTTATAAGAAATACTGTCCATCTTCACTCCTTTCCTTATTCCTTCTATTGCATGCCCCGGGATAGCCCATAATGGAATTCTTGAGTCTATTCTATAATATTTCTTCCAAACTCAAAGTAGAGAAATTCTTAAAATATGAGACTTAAAAGCCCTATCCACCTTCTTATTATAAATTAAATAGGCATGCCATCCATATAATAAATCCCACCCCTCCAAAAGGAGTATATCTACATTTGTCAAGTTAATCCAATCACTAATCAATGTTAAAACCACAAAATCATAATACAATTTGAAATTCGGTACCTTGAGTCCACCTCTCTCTCGTACATCTTGTATAATTTTAAATTTTACTCTTGGTTTTTTTCCCTGCCCAAATAAATTTATTAATACCTTTCTGCCATTCATCTAAACTTGCCTCATTCTTCAAAATAGATATCATTTGAAATAAAAAAAGGAACTTTGGCAAAACATTCATTTTAACCGCTGCTATTCTCCCCAACAAAGATAATTGCAACTTTTTCCAATCGTTTAAATCCTTTTGTACTTTAAGCCACAACCTTTCATAATTATTTTTATACAGTTTTGCATTGGAAGCGGATAAAAATACCCCAGATATTTTACCTTATTAACAATTTCAAAACCTGTCAATCTAACTAAAGTCTCCTTATCCAAATTAGTCATATTTTTGGGCAATATTTTAGTCTTATTATTATTAACTTTAAAACCAGAGACTTGTCCAAATTGATTTATCAATTGTAACAACTCCATTACTGAATAAGTTGGTTGAGACAAAGTAACAAAGTACTTTGTCTCATTATAGAATTGTTATCGCTATGTTTGACATAAAAATATTATACCATTCAGACTTAGTTCATCTTTTTAAAGAAATCTGTTTCATTATTTAACATTTGAAGAAGAATGCATAGAAGACAGTATTAAAAATTATTATGTATCATTTCCCACACGGAGCAGGAAATAAATACGGATCATGGTTTAAAAACTGTATGGAAAAAGTGTTTAAAAATATAAAGAAGTTCAACCCATCTGAACTTTCTGTTTTCAAATAGTGCACTTAATCTTGGTTATTCTTTTTGCCAACCTTTCCCTACCTGGATTTCTCCAGATACGATTGGTAGGAATTCTGTAGTCTCTGGGGAATTGCAGAAATTGCAGTCTAAAATATTGGACGGACAACTGCTGCTCTAAGCTTATTCATGCTACACTAGTTGGTTTTCTGTTATAGCCGAGTCAAGTTGATACTCTCACAGGACACATTCAGGAACACAGCAAGTTTCTATTAAGAATATTATGGTTTGAAAACTACATTACTTTTTTTGGCCAATGCTGAATCAGCTGCAAGAATCAAACGTATGTAATGAAGAGCGAAGTGCACTTGTGTTTTTGTTTAAAAAAAAAAAGTAAAAGAAAACAAGAAAAAATTAATGCATGTTTTTCTTTCACCTATAAAGATTTTGTGCAGTTTTGTGACTAAATTTTACTATAATGGAAAGAATTACTGCCATGTGAAATAATTTCTAGTTATTCAAATCTTTTTCTCTTAACTGCATATTTATAAGATAAAAGTATGAGATTTTGTAAGCAACCAGGGTAAGAGATAAAGAGGATACAAACAAAAGAACAAAGAAGTTTCTTTATTCTTTGCTTTTAGAAAATGAAGTCACAAAATGAACAGAAAATGCTGCAAATATCAGAATTAGAGATGGGCATTTTTCTCTTTTAGTGAAACTGAAATGTCTATACAGATACAGCAACTTCCACACAGAGTATAATGATAAATATTTATATGTATTAAAAACGTTCTACATACTTTCTAGTTCACTCAAAAATTCTTCTATTTAAATTAATCCTGTATCAGGTTCAGAGGGAATTACTGTATTTTTCAATACCTTACTAAACTATAAATGGAAATGAGGAAAACCAAACGTAAGATCCTGATAAGAGTATTTCTGCAGACGTTACTGGCAATATTTAAAGCAAGATTCATGGAATATATCTTTCCTATTCAGTATCACTTGTACTTAGAATCTCTTACACATAAACCTCTTAGTTCTGCAAATATACAAACAGGAGAAAGTAGAAAATATAACAAATGATAACTATTACAAAAATATTTTTTAAAGGACAAAAATAACTACAGCACTATCAGTTCAATGGGAATTTGCTACTAATATGTGGTTCTTAACTATGACTACCTGCTCCTTTCCGAGTGGACAAACATTATTTGTCTATTGATTTATTAGTTAGATGAATTTTACAAAGATTATTTGGATTTTTCTCCAGGAAAATGGATGCTGGTTTAAATACCAAAGTGGGTAGTTTCTCTTCCCTTCACTATGAAATCCCTCACAGCAATCTGCCCAGCATCTTCCCACCTTCCATCCAAACCTTTCCTTTTCACCTTGCTCTATATCAGGGGTCTGCAACCCCTGGTCTGTGGATCACTACCGGGCCTCAGCATGCCAGCAACCAGTCCGCACAAACAAGCAAAGCTCCATCTGCAGGATGCAGACAACACACAAAATCACACACCCTCCGGTCTGCAGAAAAACTTCTCTCCACAGAACTGGTCCCTGGTGCCCAAAAGGTTGGGGACCTCTGCTCTATATAATCTCTGTCTTCCCTCCCGCCTTCCTTCCAACAAGTGATTCACTTGTTGAGAAATAGGAATAAGAAAATGAAGGTCTTCTCCTAAACTAACAGGGGAAGAAAAATGGAAGAACTGTGAGGTTCAATAGGGCTAGCTTAGGCAACCAAAACTTTCAAAGCATAAGAACAATTATTATTTTTAGTAAATTATCAGTTTTGGAAGAACATTAGATCTTTCAATCAAATTCTTATCTTGGAGCAGTAGGGATGGGAAACTTTAAAACAAAAATTCAAGGACCATGTTTCAACAGAACCAACCTTTTATTGGTACACAATGGTTTATGTTAACGAAATTAAAGAGACCCGAATAAAAAAATGAATGAAGCATCTACTCTGATTCCTGTCATGGTTCCAACAGACAGAGACAAATAAAGCAGAACTCCAAAGCTTGCAAATTTCTCAAAGAACATGTTTATTAGTTACAAAGTATCAGCACATCAAAAGTGAAACCAAGTCTGGAAACACACATAATAATTCCCTAACACAAAGTTAAGAAATCCCACCCCTAAGGCTATGCAAGCAACTACATTCCCTAATACATCTTCTTGGCAGGCTTTTTATGCAACACTGAGCCTGCAGTCTCAGGAGCAGCCGATGACCTTGGTTCCCATGGGATAAAAGTTTATTTAGACTAGTGAAGCACCTGGCAAACCCCCTCCCTCCATTCTATGTGTCAACCGAAAATGAATAGGGAAAATGACTATAGGCATGCTCATTTTTAGAGTTGACAAATCCATTTTATTTCTAACACTTTCCCGAAGCTATTCTCTTTTTCTGTCATTCCCAAGAATCTAGCAGCATGGAAGAGACATGCTGAGATCTGATAGCCTTTTTTTAAAAAAAAGAAGTCTAAGGCCTAATTGAAGCTAAGACCAAAAGTTGCTTCCCCTAAAACTGGCAATCTATTAGGATAGTAGGCAACAATATAAAATAATAAAGGACTTTAATGGAAAATTTCACATTTTGGCATTTTGGTGCTATTTATTATCAGAATAAGAATACAACATACATACAACATATACATTCTGCTAAATATCAGGATGTGTTAACTGTTTCCATTTAGTATGACACTTTATTATAGTATATATTCTATTTTGTTTTAGGTTATAAAAGTCTTATTTATAATTAGGGAAAAACTCTTTTAATAGGAAAACATTTTTTTCTAATATTGAAAAACCTAAAAATAGTTCTGAGGGCTATATAACAACGCATTCATTTGGCTCAAGAAATCAAAAATAAAACATTGTGGAGGAATTTGCACGTGCAGCAAACTGCCGTGCATTGCTCCCCACAAACCTCATGACCTTTTGATGCCCTTTGTCCCAAGGAAGCAGCCAAGGGATCACTCCCTTTTTGACTTAATATCTTACCTACCTAAATAATAAGTTCCCCCTTATCTCTTCCTGTCTTTATCTCTTCTTGTCTTTATCGGTTCTTTCTCCTTTCCTAATTTACCTGTATTTGTTTTACCTGCTCTCAACAGGTAATGTGTTACTAGAAAATAATTGCTTATATGAAGGAATTTTTCAATTTCTTTATGTCAACAGTTAAAGATTAAACTTCTAAATGTAAAATGTCAGCAGTTAATGGTAAAGCCTATTATGTAAAAAGTATATAAGAAAGAATAAACTCAGAGTTGGAGAAGCTGTGTGAAGCTGTATCCTGCAGCTTCAAACCTCTGCTCAAGACATGCCTGTGTTTTTTTCTTAGCATCCTACATCTGGCGCCCAACGTGGGGCAGCCCTCCCGTGGAGCAACTGGGACAGCCCCCCCTTCCGAGGGAGCAACAGCCAACTTACTTACCAGCGTCTGGAATAGACCCCTAAGTGCACTTTCATCCTACGGGACCCCTCAGTGGTAAGTAAGGGTTGCAATTTATCTCAGCACCAGCAAAGGACACACATCAGGCATGAAAACGCCTGATGCAGACAAAAGGAAGCTGATGGGTGAGGTAGGGAAACATTCCCCTTGATATCCTAAGCGCTGGACGCTTAGGTTACAAGATTGGGAAAAAAAATAGGGCATACTTTACATCTTGAATCTTGGGCTCCAGTACAGGTATTACATCAATGGCATCAATGCCATCAAGCAGTGGAAAAATTTGGCTCAGATGCTTCAGCAGGGTAACAATTAACTACAAGCCCCACACCTGATTAGGATCAAAGTAAAAACTGTGCCTCCGAAAGCATCTTTAATTGGATTTTCAGCTCCTTCTGAAGAGGCTAATTCTTTTACCTCCTTACAGCCACCATACACCCCCATAAGGAAAATATTAGAGGAACAATCTTGAAGTAGAAAAAATATATATGGGGAATGGTCAGAGGAATTTAAAGAAACAAATTAAATTAAAATGTACTCCTCTGCAATGTGTTTTGAACAATTGGGATGTTTTGAAACTTCAAGTAGCTGTTAAGTTTAACCCTGTCAGACAATGTCTGATGGTGCTTTGTGTTGATGTATAGAAGTATAAATAATCTTTAACAAGACAACACTGAAAAATTTTGTAAACCTCCGGCTGGCTAGTTTATCTGATAACAACTAAAGCCACGGAAGAAAAAGAAAAGAAAATTCAAAGAACTGAAAGCAAGTTTTTTTTCTTTTTTTCCCCTTTTAATCTGGCTCTATTCAATTCCCTTTAGTCAAGAGGTAAGGAGAGGAGGCTGCTACATTTCCCTCACCCTTCACACCACCAATATTCCTTTTAGTCTTTCCCCAATGTCTTTTGAAATTGCTGGGATAAGTTGGAAGTAACCATAAATGTTCTCCTCCTTTTTAATTAAAAGGGGAGGCCTGTTTTAGCCTCAAACCCCAAATTGATGTGTCTTTTGTTTATGTATATGTGTGTATATGTGTGTGTGGCCACCCAGAACATTATGCTTGGGCTTGGAATGGTGAGAAAAATAGGAGATGATTAAAAGGGCCCTATTTTAAAAAAAAAAAAACCACATATTTGGTTGGAATCATCTCATGATTTTTCTCGCTTTTTGCAGGACAAGCCATATGTCTAAATCAATGTTGTTTTATTGGTATTTGTATATATATGTTTGTCTGTGTTGTTCTGTGTTATTTCCAAGACTTGGAAGAGGGTCAAACCCTCTCTGTTAACAACAATACAAAAAGGCCTTATTTAAAAATAAATAGTGTGCCTGGAGAAAGTATAAAATGAAATATTTGTATGTGGAATTGTTTATACAAGCAGTTAGAATGAAAATGAATGAATTAATTTGTTGATACCTGAGTGTGTGTGTTAGCTCTCAAACCCCACCCCCACCCACTCTCTCCCAGGCTGTAAAAGAAATAAAAAACTGCAGATTTTATTGTTGTAATTGAAAAGTAATAGTAAGTGTTTGCATGGAGAATGTGTGAGAGAATTTATGGAAAATGCATGTCAAGGAGAGAAAACTAATTTTTAGTGGTGAAAAGTTTGTAACAAAAAACTTTTCCTGTCTCTTTTGTTTTTCAACTGGCTATGTTGCTTTAAGAGCAAGAGAGACCAAAAGAAAGAAAAGGGGGGGGGGAACTGTTCGTTTTAAACTTTTTTTTCCTCTCTGCCTAGAATTCCAGTTTGCGAATGGAGATGAAATTTAATCCCCGCTCTTGCAGTTTCAGCTGGCAAAATTTAAGTTTTGTAAATGTTTAACCTACTTAATAGAAATTTGTTTGCATCTTTGATTAACTTGGAATTTAACTTATTGACCAAAGGAAAACAACCTGGAGATCTCATTTGTAGTTCCACTTGCAGCATTTACCACAGTTGAGCAAATTAAGTACTTGAGTACTCAATTTGTGGACAGAATTCCACATAGGAATTGTCATTTAACACTTTTGATATTTCTTACTAGTAAGATACTTACAGGAATATTAGCTGTGTTAGAAGCGCAAAAAGTATATTGTATTGAATGGCTTTACTTATCCCATCCCAAAATGTTTTATCTTTTATCCAGGCTGTTGCTGAAATAACCTTAGGACACAATCAAGCTTGTCCTTGAAATGGGACTGATTTAATTAATATTGTTATTCCTATCCCAAAATTTGATTTTCCATTTTATTTTCAGAATAACTTATCTCTTCTGCTGCTATTTTAGCTTTCCACACCTTTTCTCAACAGACTTTTAACTTAATCTCTTATTCTCATTATGTGTACCAACTTATTTTTAATCTTACAGGTGCTTACATCATGCCCAGGATCGACCCCAATCTTATGGCTTTGTTTTTAACTTTACAGCAGCTATCCTTTGTTTCTCACATATGTATCGGTCCTTTAAGGACTGCCTTCATAAACAAATAAAAAAGGAGGGATCAAGGGTACCTAATTTGGCATGGATAAATAATCAAGTCAATAAAGTCCTAATAACTTTAAATCAGCTAAATATTTCTTTTAAAAAAACTACTGCCTACCAGCGTCACTTTCAGCAGAAAGCTGTGCTTCCTAATCCATTGGTATAATATCAGCAATTGCCTGAAAAAACCTGGTTAGATCCAATTCCTTTACTAACTTGGGGGCGAGGCTATGCTCTGTGCTTGCTCCTACAGGCCCTCTCTGGATTCCAGCCCAGTGTGTGCAACTAGCCAAAGATGTCATGGCATCAAGTCCAGAACCCAATACTGAAAATGAAGCAGGTGACTCTTCAGACAGCACAACATCCCTTTTGCTCTTGCCATCGCAGTTGACCAACAACCTGGGACAATGTAAAGAACCTAACATCCAAAGCGCAGGAGGTCTGAGACAACAGGAAAAAGAACCTACACCAGAGAACTTATGCGTTGCCATATTTGTGGTTTTGACTGCAAATTCCTTAGTCATTCTTTGCCTCTCTTTCCTTCTTAATTGCTGTGTGGGAGCTCAAGCTCTTCCATCTCATCCTTTAGAATCACGGATGAAATATAATATTTGGGTGCAATTAGCTAATGTAACACAAGTGACAGACTTTTGTATTTCTGAATCATATGACATGGAAAATCTACTCTCTACCTGTCTTACACCTGTGTGTGTCCCAGCTTCAGTTTTTTGTGTTGTTTCAATCTTTCTGATCAATCTAGCGTTATTCAAAAGCAAATTAATGTTTTACATAACTTGGCTTCTGATTTAAAAATTGATACCTTAGGAAATTGGTGGAGTGCTCTATGGTCATGGCTTCCCATTGGCCTTCTTGGAAAGATTGTTCAATATCTCATTATAATAGTTGCTATCCTTATCAGCTGTTGTTGTTTATTTCAATGTCTTTTTTCTTTACTTAATAAGATGTCTTGCAATCTTCCATACTAAGCTAAGACCCACTAACTACTCCTGCTTAAAATGTCTTCATTAATAAAATAAAGGAAAGTGAGTTGTGGAGGAATTTGCACATGCAGCAAACTGCCGTGCATTGCTCCCCACAAACCTCATGACCTTTTGATGCCCTTTGTCCCAAGGAAGCAGCCAAGGGATCACCCCCTTTTTGACTTAATATCTTACCTACCTAAATAATAAGTTCCCCCTTATCTCTTCCTGTCTTTATCTCTTCTTGTCTTTATCGGTTCTTTCTCCTTTCCTAATTTACTTGTATTTGTTTTACCTGCTCTCAACAGGTAATGTGTTACTAGAAAATAATTGCTTATATGAAGGAATTTTTCAATTACTTTATGTCAACAGCTAAAGATTAAACTTCTAAATGTAAAATGTCAGCAGTTAATGGTAAAGCCTATGTATGTAAAAAGTATATAAGAAAGAATAAACTCAGAGTTGGAGAAGCTGTGTGAAGCTGTATCCTGCAGCTTCAAACCTCTGCTCAAGACATGCCTGTGTCTTTTTCTTAGCATCCTACAAAACATAAGTTACATCCATATTTAAAAGTTTGTGACATTGAATGCATATGCATTATTCCACATACGCAAAGCCTAACACTTGTTTGAATATGGTTAAAAGAATAGATAAATCATGGATATAAAGGGGCCCTACGGTAAGAGGGATAAGATATATAAGTAGTATAGTATTCTTTATAATATATGAAATATAAAAATATTGGGATGGTGTATGTGAATAAAAAGTTTGGATATTTAAAGGTAATTAACATTGAGAAAATTATGATTGATATAGAGGGGAAATTAAGCTTAAATAAGAATCTTGAAAACAGGATACATAGTGACTTAATAAGATGACTTTTATGAATATAATTGAAACATAAGCGGATCAGAAAAGATGTTATATGCTGATGTTACTGTTATTTGTATAAACACAAGAAAAATATTTATATTTAACCTTGTATATATTGAAAGTATTAAGAACTATATTTGCTTAATGTTGATAAAAGGAGAATACTATTGGAAGAGAAGAACAAAGAAATATATTATTAATTAATAGATTGATTATGGAATTATAGAAATTAATTATTATTGTTTTTTAAATATATGAACCCAGACAACATGCTGTTTACTAAGCACTAAAGATAATTATTGTAAAAAAATCAATAAAATATATTTTTTTTTTAAAAAAAAGAAACAAGTCAGAAAGAAAGAAGTGTTTGTATGTTTTGCTGGCAAGGGGGTTTCGTACTATGCAAGCTATGCACACTGCCACAGAGGAAGGTCTAATTAGAAGAAATAAACAGTATAAGTAAAATATATCCAAGAACAGCCAATAGAGAAAAAGAACCATTACTTTAGCTAAGTGGTAGACCAGCTCCAGCATTTTTTATTCGATCACTGTAAGAATGAATAATTTTTAGAATTCATTCTTAAATCTGTTTCCCACCACTTTTTGTTTTAATTTTAAGCTTAAGAGCAAACACTCCATTTTTTTTCTATTTTCCTTTTGAATGCATGTAAAAAAAAAACCAAGCCTATTTAATTGGAAATAAATATGACCTAAAAGCCAGCCTTACAAAACTGTTTAGAAAATAAAGTACAGTATAAACCAAGTAAGGGAAATATGGCTATGATATCTATTTATTTTGCATTACAGTGAAATTTAACAGAGACAAGTCATTTGATTTTCATCTGACTGGATAGAAGGTCTAAACCATCTTCATTGTCACATGCGTACTTTGGAAGCTCTACAGAAGATGGGACACCCATGTTTAGTCAAAGATACAGAATCTTAAAACAAGTTCAAAATTAATAAACAAATACTGCTTACTGTGAGGCATACATAAGTGCACTGATAATTTATTGCTAAAGATACTTTGTTTGACATCTATCTGAACATGCCTTTTCTCAAGAATATAACTTGTAATGCTTTATTCAATGGACTATATAACCTAACATCTGTCTTTTCTATGACTGCAGTTAATCTACCTGCCTTTCCCATTCTGTAATATTTATCTTGATATCAGGCTTTTAAATATAAAAATTAAGGAATTAGCATCTTGTCCTTTAACATACACATAAACCTTTTCTAAAAACATGATTCCATGAATAACTATTTTTTTCTGCATGCACCATTTTTGTTAAAATTTAATTATCCCACAAAATATTAGAAAAATGTCTATGCTTTAACTGTGGGCACAAGGGACTTGTGAACATAATACTAAGGATACTAAGTTCAGAAAAGTCTTGCATATGTACTTCAGCAACATCTACTTTGCTAAGAGGCTATACAGATGTAGAAGAACCAAAACATGGTTACAAATGTCTTACCTTACCTTTTAATTACAGTACTAAAAAGCCCAAATCTTTTTTAATAGCACTGATAACATTTAACAAAAAATGTCAAGTTAAATAAGTTTTATTCTCTTTCTTTATCTCATCTTTGTTTACGCCTTTGTAGTGGCATAATTTGCTAAACAGCTTGCTTTTGGAAGACTTACGAGTTCACTAGGCCAGAGGTCACCAACCCCCGGTCCGTGGACCAGTATTGGGCCACGGCATGCCAGCAACCGGGCCGCACAAACAAGCAAAGCCTCATCTGTGGGATGTAGGCAACACACAAAATCATGCACCCTCCAGTCCGCGAAAATACTTCTCTCCACATAACCAGTCTCTGGTGCCCAAAAGGTTGGGACCTCTGCACTAGGCTATATTATACACCATTTCTGTATTGACATTCTGTCATAAGATTTAAAGTGGTTTCCAGGAGCCACCTTCAGTGCTTCAGGCCAGAAGATTCTTGCTGGTATTTGCCAGACCATCAACTGTATTTATTCTTGTACTTTATGAATTTTGAAGGCAAACCAAATAGATTAACAGCATGGGTCAAGATAGTGTAATTACTCCATTAATACAGAGAGTAATGCAAACAGACTTCAAATATTAGTAATTTGAATCTACAGGACTTCTGTAAACCAAGAATATTGTCATACTACAATTTCCATTGCTAATAGTCCCTTTCATGGCAAGATTACTGAAAGAATGGTGACTGAACAACTGTATAATCACTGAATGAAACTAAGATTGTTTTATTGCAACCTAGTTTTAGGGCTTATTTCAGTACAGAAATTGCCATGGTCACTCTGATAGGTTATCTTTCATAAAAGAGAGAGGCAAGATGTTTTACCTACTAATCCCTCTCAAATTCTCAACAATGTTTTGTAATCTTGTAGTGTGGCATCTGAGTGGATGATTCCATGACTTGGAGGCATTTGGTGTTATAATGCTGTTCCTACAGCTGCAGGGTCATTACCAAAAAAAGGAAAGTTGAGGGTTTCTGTTCAGGCATAGCTTTTACATTGTCAATTTCCACAAAGTTCAATATTGTCTATAAAATTGTTTATAAACTATAAGGAGATGCAGGGAGACATTATGCAGAGGCTTGGAGTTTGGTATTATCAATATATAGGTGACACCCAATTTTATTTTATTTATTTTTTCATCCAAACTGAGAAACAGTAGAATTGCTGAACTGATAGCTGTCTCCAACTTTGAATCTGTAAAGGTGGCTGGGACTATATAAACAACTGCATCATGATATATGACATCCTCTAAGTCAGGGCTTTTCAACCGGTGGTACGCCTACCACTTGTGGTACATTAATGAGTGGCAGGTGGTACGCAGCCCTGCCTAGCCAAGTGTAGTGGGGGAGGGAAAGAGCCAGCAGAGGCAAGGACTTGCAGTGAGAGAGTCCTCTGGAGCTGCAAAGGCCCCAGGCTCACTTCTGGCTCACCCTCCCCCATGAAAAAGGAGGATGGGGGCGGAGAAAGGAGAGCCTATAAAAGGAGGCAGTTTGGGCAAGAGAGGGAGAGAGAGAAAAAGCAGCAGCCTTGGGAGGAGGCAGTCAGCTGCACCGAAGGGGAAGGAAGGGGAGGGGGAGGGTGGGGGGAGAAGAGATCAAGCAGGTTGGCCATGAGCCGATCTACAACTGCTGTGGCAGCCACCTGTGTTGGCAGCAGCAAACAGGCAAGAAATGCAGCGGGGGAGGAGTTGCCCTCCAAGAGGAATGAAAAAAGGCAGCAATGGCTAGAGGTGAGGCACAGAGGAGGGAAGGAAATGGAGAGTGGAAGGATTCTTATGTGCTTTTGTGACTTTAAAGTTCTGGGATGTGTGCAATAAGGGCTTTGTGTTCTTTAGGAGTCTTTGGCATTTTCTATTTGGCTGATGGCTGATGTTAGCTTCTATTGCTCTGCTGTTGTTAGCTGTAAGTTTTGCCGCAAGGGATTTTGAAGTATTTTTCTCCTGAATGGATTTTGCCTGTAGCATTCCTTTACTTATGAATGGAACCATTTGGGGAGGTTGCCTTAGCCGGAGCCAGTACTTACTTTTTTTTTCTTAAGTGCCGGCTGCGCTCCTTACTTTCCTTTCTAGCCAGTAGCTAATTCTTAAAGGGGAATGTGCCTTTTTAAGCTAGTTCACTCAGCAGCTTGTCTTTTCTGTCTCTGGAAGCCTTTCCTTGTTTGATCAATATATGGAAGAAGGAAAATATGGGGGGGTGGTTTTCAAATTCTTCCTTCAGAAGGAGATGGGAATGAGAAAAAGGGAGGCAGGGAAGGGAGTGAGGAAAGGAAGTCCCGCCTTAGCACTTGGCCACCAGCAGCTCTGCCATTGACTTTGCTTGTCAAAAGGTTGCAGAAGGGGATCACATGACCATGAAACATTGTGACCATTATAAATCTGAATCAGTTGCCAAGCATCCAAATATAAATCACATGACCCTGGGCATACTGCAATGGTCATAAGTGTGAAAAATGGTCATTTCAGTGCAATTGCAACTTTGAACAGGTTTTTTTTTTTGGTCATCAAGTTTTTGACACCTTGATAGGTGGTACTCGAATACTGTCATATCCTAAAAGTGGTACAATCGGTAAAAAGGTTGAAAAGCCCTGCTCTAAGTTGTAAAGCAGACTGGAGATGTTTAGCAGCTCTATAGAGAATCTTTTTAAAAATTGTAATAATGCAAAGCAAACCGGCCATTTTTCAGTCCACTTATTTTTCCTTCTGGGACCATGAATGTTGGATGGAATGAAGTAAATAATGATTTTGCATGGGAGTTTTTTGTGCTCAGAAGAGTAATGACTCAGTTGATACTGTTGATTCTGATCTTAAGCTCTCAAGGCGCACACTTGCTCCTTTCTCTGCATGTAGAAGGTAATAGCAAAGCAGAATTGAAGTTGCTGAAATATATTGACCCAAAACAAATGTAGACTATCCGCCCCACTCCCACAGGACTCCGGGCGGCTAACAATAAAAACACAATATAACTTAACAAGACAAACAATACAGTAACATTCATCCAGGGGTCAGATTTTATAAACCCCAGGCCTGCCGGAAAAGCCAAGTCTTAAGCAGCTTGCGGAAAACCAACAGGGTGGAAGTGGTCCTAATCTCCGGGGGGAGCTGGTTCCAAGACGTGGGTGCCATCACAGAGAAAGCCCTCCCCTGCGGCCCCGCCAAATGGCACTGCTTGGCTGACGGGACCTGAAGGAGGCCCAGCCTGTGGAATCTAACCGGACGAAGGGAACTATGAGGTAGTAGGCGGTCTCACAAATAGCCTGGCCCTGAACCATATAGAGCTTTAAAGGTAATAACCAACACCTTGAATTGGACCCGAAGACCAATAGGCAACCAGTGCAGCTCGCGGAGGATAGGTGTAACGTGGGTGTACCAAGGAACACCCGCTATCACTCGCGCAGATGCATTCTGGACCAACTGTAGTCTCCGAATACTTTTCAAGGGTAGCCCCATGTACAGCGCGTTGCAGTAGTCCAAGTGTGAGGTGACAAGAGCATGAGTGACTGTAAGGAGAGCCTCCCGGTCCAGGTAGGATCGCAACTGGTGCAACAGACGAACTTGTGGAAAGGTCCTCCCAGCCACTGCCGTCAAATGATGTTCCAATTTCAGCTGTGGATCAAGGAGGACACCCAAGTTGTGAACCCGCTCCGAAGGGGGTATATTTTCCCCTGCTAGAGTCAACACTGGACAGTTAACATGATCCTTGGGAGGCAACATCCAAGATCCAACTCGATCTTGTCAGGATTGAGCTGAGTCTGTTAACCCCCATCCAGACCCTCACAGCTTCAAGACAACGGCCCATCACATCAGCCGCTTCACTGAGAGAGCTCGGGGAAGAGATATATAGCTGGGTATCATCAGCATACTGATGAAACCTCACCCCGTGCTGTCTGATGATCTCACCCAGCGGCTTCATGTAAATGTTAAATAGGAGGGGGGAGAGGACCAACCCCTGCGGTACCCCGCATTCAAGGGGCCTCGGGGTTGACCTCTGCCCCCCCAGAGAGAATGATAAGTGTCTATTTAAAAAAAAAAAAATAAAACTCAGATTTAGAGATTATGTAAAACTAAACAAACTCAGAAAAAGACAGTTGTAAATTGTTTTATTTCAAATGAAAAAATTCAGTTTTAAAAAATGATGTCTTTAGTGTTTTATTTTTCATATAGATGTATATTTTTAACAGGAAGTGGTATATTTATTTCTTGCCCATCTACATTCATTCATTTTAGTCATGTGTTTGTAGGGTTATACAATTTATGTATACCTTAGGGTGTTATGACCCACAAAGTCTTAAACCCCTTGGCATAGGCATCATATAATCCTAGCAATATCATCAATTAACAGCTAGCTAAGACATTTTCTTCCATCCACTAGAAAAGACACTGCAAAAATTACATCAGAATAATGGATCACTGTTGCCTAATCTGACAGGCTTGAAAAATGCCAAGTTAATATTCTAGCAATAACTGTACAAATGTGCTTCTCTCTTCTTAAGAACCACTCCAAGACTTCATACATATTCTCTCAATACAATTTATATATAGAACAAACTGCATCTTGGTCACTGAGTTGATCAAGATAGAACTCCATTCTATCTGGATTAATGCATTATATCAAGAATATAATATAATATCATGAGACTATATTTAAAAAACAGAAAGACAATGACACTCAAGAAGCTAATATGTCTTCTAACTGAATAAGCAGTCATATCTCGGACATCCAGAAATATTAATGTCATAAAAGTGTATGTACCTACTATAGATGCATATAGAGAAGATAGTGAGCATAATATTTAAGATATGTTAATGCCAAATGAGGTACTAGAAAGCATACAGTATTAGGAATGGGGCATAGGACATGGGAATGCAAAAGAAATATTTAGACCAGGTTAGAATTACCAAATATATCCTCCTTTTTGTCTTCATGTCCTCTGGCAGACAAAGCCTTAAAATCAAATATTGTCTGACTTTTTGAGTATCTAAAAAACTACCTGAGTGGCTTTTCTTTGCAATGCCACAAGTAGTACTAACCTCGTTAACAAGTTCAGCACTTGGACCTTAATTAGTTGATCAGTCCCCTCTGATGGGCTTGGATTACCCACCTGAAACTGACAAGACCTTAAACAGTTATTCACTGAAGGGTTTTGCTTTAACACATTCCTGTAATTGAGAAACCAATCTTCTTGAAGTAGGAAAAATAATTTCATACACATGTGGACTTTAGTACTTTTTTTGCCATAATTTTTATTGCAGATGTCAGTTTAAAAAATTAGAATGTACTCCTTTCCTTTCCACTTGTCCTCATGCCCAACTGTCTGTTTCCTCCTTTGTCTGTTTAGATATCTGATAATCCTAGACCCAGATAAATGCAGGAGATAGGCTAAACAAATTTTGGGAAGATAATTTTTTATTGTCAGCAAGATCTGACTTGGAGGACACATACTTGAAATATAAGATGTAAGTAACAGATTCAGTCTATTAAGGTTGCACAAAAGAAAACCTGAAAAGCTACTGAAAAAGATAAAAGACATTATAAAAAAACCAACATTTCTAACTGATCCCAATGACTTTCATAGCAGGATATCATAATGATAGCCTAGCCAAAGCAAAGCATAAAAAGCCTTAAGCAGCAACAAGGATGCACAATTGAACACAGACTTTAAATGTCAAGCAAGAAAGGACAAGATATTGCAAACAAGATGTGAATGAATTCTTAAAAACAAAAAGAAATTGAAAATGAGAGATATTTTTAAAAGATCAGAGAAATCAAAAAAAACTTCACAGCAAAGGTAGAACTCTTCAGAAATAATTGTGAAATAGATCTAGTAGAGGAAGATGAGGTTTAAGGAAGATGGAAATACTATATTTGAAATCTTTTACAATTGGGATTACAGAATAATAGAAACATCTACAGACAGAGAATATATTCAGGAACTACATTCATTAGAAACTGAAATGTAACAATCAATAGACCACAGATGCAAATGAAAAGTTGAACAATTTAAAGCCGCAAGAGAAGAGCCAGTTAAAGTGTCAATAGTTTCATGTTAACAAATACGGAACAAAATACTAGACAATGGGTGTTGCAGAACATTTGAATATTTTTCAGAATAGTCTTTCAGAAATTATCCTAACTTGTTTTTATTAATACTTTTCTATTTTTTTTAACTGAAAGCTGCCCAGAGTCATGTAGAGGAGATGGGTGGTGTAGAAATGTGATGAATAAATAAAAAGATAAATAAATTGTAAGAAGTGATTTTGAAACAGAACTTTAAAATAAAGAAAAGAACGAGACAAATCTACATATTATCTCCATGTTAATATTACACATGCTGGCATTCAGGAAGTCTCTGACTTACAACCCCAATTGGAATGGAATTTCAGTTATAAGTCATTGCAGTCATAAGTCGAGGAGACTGGAGCTGATTTTTTTTTTTTTTTTGATAATTTCTTACAGCAGTCATTAAGTGAATTGTATGATCCTAAGTTTGAATCATGTGATTGTTAAGTGAAATGCAATCATTAAGCCAATCAATTTCCCAAATGAGCATTTTTTAACTGAAATTGGCAAAAACATCACAAATTGCTGTTACATGACTGCAGATACTAAAACTGGTAGTAAATGCAAATTGATTGCCAAACATCTGAAATGGGGTCATGTGACTACAGGATGCCTAGCACGACATTTTATGACAACCAGAGGTGTTTTATGGGCCATAAAGCACTCTTGTTAAGGCTGTTGTAACTTCAAATGGTTGTTAAATGACTGGTCATATATCAAAAACTACCTGTAGTTTGGAGTATACCATTATTATAAACACTTTGAAAACTGCAGATGATATAATTTTGTAAGACTTGTACAAAAATGTAAAAAATGGAGAGTAAAATCATGAAGATTCCTGTCTACCTAATTGCATCTAATTAATCTTCACTGAGTAATACTACAAGTTACAAAGAGAAGGGGAAAAAACTACACATTTGATACACATTTGTAAAGATGAAAACTTCTTGAAATATTAAACATTCAGGAAAACTGATATCTTGAAGCAACTTTGGAAGGAAACCAAATTAGTTATTTTTCTAGTACCAACAAGTCCTTCCAACTTCAGATAAAAATCAATATAAAACACAAAACTTATCCCAAAGAACTTATTTGAGATATTAGACTTCTTTTAAATGTTCCTATATTTACTCATTCCTAAATTGAAGGCTATTGTCTGAGTTGGCAGCACTTTGTAATGAAAGTTCTAGCATCATTAATCTAGTAAAGTATTACTTTAAATGATACTAAAACAAAATATAAATATATAGGAAAAGGAAAACCATTCAGTGCTGTGAAACAATATTCTAAGCCAAGAATAGGAAATATGCTAGAGCTATTTCACAATTTATTATAGATACAGCAAACTGTGTTTATTGAAGGAGGACCAAAAGTTAAAGAAGCATTTCCAAACCATAAGGATCTACAGTTGGTTGTCAGTTCTTGATTTATCTATTTTCTTCACACTTTCCATGTTTATTGCTACTAAAGTCAAAAACACAATACAATAGATAGCTTTTACTTGCCTCCAGGCCTACAGTGACCCACACATCTAAGAAAAGGTAAAACAGCAGGTAGGAAAGCTGCTTCATTAAACAAAAGGAGAATGTCATAGGCTGGAAGTATTAAAGTAAGGAGAAAATGAAGACATTTTTGTAGTCCTATTTTCACAGCTGAAATTTTATAGCTCTGAACTTCCAATGCTTGCTTAATTTTGCTGCAATTAAGAAACCGCTTGCCATTTTGCGACTGCATGGAAAATTGATATTTTTCCTCTTTTAAATATTTCACAATATACTTTTCCCAGACATATTTAATACTTCTGAAAATATAATCAATGCTTATTTTCCCATACATAGAAAGTATAACTTGAGTTTGCATGTGATCTTTTTCTTTCCATAGGTAAAAATATTAAAAGTATCACTATTATCAGCTCTTTATACAAGTGATATAGGGGAGAGTAATATAATGTTTAGAATCTCTAAACTATGCCACTACTCACCATAAAATCTATGGGTCTTTTCCAGATTTAAATTAATCTCTTGGAGTTTAATAGAAAAGGAAGTTAGCAAAGTTAACTGCTAAGTGCCATAAAATCAAAGCTATGCATATAGTTACTTCATTCTGAATGACTTTATCAGCAGTCGGATGGAGTACATGCAGATAGCTACAGCTGCAAGAAAACTGTACATACTATGGAAAGAGCAGGGAATGTTGCTCTCATTAGGCAATTCTGATGGAAGAGGAATTAACAATATTACACAGAATAAATTTATACCTCACATTTTTGCATATAGTCCCAAAATGTTTCAATAATCGAGTCATGTTTGATAAGATTCGGGAGCAGGACTACTGCCAAAGTTCTGAGTTACAGTTCTTTTGGAATTCTCTATTCTGTCATTACTAGTAGTAAAACACAAACCTGGAGAAATTCTGGTACTAATTTTATAAACACAGATACAGATGTATTTTCCAAACTGTTCACCAGACTAGGCTTTGTACTGACCTGAGGTCTGGAAGTCTATCTGGATAGGATTGGAGAAACCATCAACCGCCTTCCGCCATCTGCCTCCACCCCCTGGTGACCATGCAGTCACCTCACAGCGATATAGCCCGGCATCAGAAATCTGAGTCTGGTACATCCTATAGCGGAACTCATTTTCTTGAATCTTTTCCAAGACTACACCATCCACCCGGTCCTGGTCTGTCCAGTCTTCCCGCCTAACTACTGAATCTTGATTGAGAGAAATGATACGAGTAGTCCCGTTTGATCTTGTCCGATTACTAAGAGACTTCACTGCTGTAATGAGGACTGAATAACGAGGAGTCTTGATGTTCTGGGATGACACCTTGCAGGTCATTTCAAATGTATGCCCTGCCATGAAGAATGGTTTCAGCTTCACAGCTTCTACAGTCAGTGTGTAATCTGAGAAGAGAAAGGAATCACAGATATAAGCAGCAAGCAAATGGTGAGTGAACATTATGCAGTAAGCAAGAGATTATGCTGTTAATATCCTACAGACAATATCAAGGTTTTTTTAAAAAATAAAAAATAAAGGGCTGCACCACAATTAGTTAGATGTAGACATACAACACATCATAGGACAGTGTGCACCTCTGCAAATTCCCTGTGCTCAATGGTGCTTATTACCAAGCATATACAAAGCTTTAGTGCAAAGTAACAGCAGGTTTTGACAATGCATGAAAACAAAAACTGTAGGAAAACACACAGAATATTTACATACTGATAATTTCAACATGTTCTTGAGTGAAGTCCTAACTGAGTTTTAATAAGAAATTAGAGCTTTGGTTGAAAAAACTATACAAACGAGCACATGAACGGCATCAGAAAAATTAACTTTTCTGAACTAGCAGTACAGCCTATTATAATTGGTTTAGGGAATAATCTGTCAAATATCAGAATACTGTAATTCATGACATGATAATTATTCAACCTTAAAATGTATCTCAAAATAATAGAACACTGGAAATCTCACTTCTGCAATTTTATTTTAAATTATCTTTTATCTGAATGTATTTCACATTCATAATAGAATATAAGACATAGTTCAACAGAGTTGGAAGGGACTTTAGAGGTCTTCTAGTCCAACCCCTTGCTCAAGTAAGAGACCTTATACCATTTCAGACAAATGGCTGTCCAGTCTCTTCTTAAAAGCCTCCAGTGATGAAGCATCCACATGCTACAACTATTGTAAAACAGGATAGTTTTAATTACATCTATTCTTACTTTTCAACAGTGACCAACCTGAAATCAAGTTAGTAATCAGCAAAATATCATCTCTTTATATATTTTTTTCTGCCTGCATGACAATTGTAAGACAGACTGAAAATGTCCCATATGAACAGACAAAAATAGTACTCAATCGTGTACAGCAGTTAATATGTTATTCTATGGATAATAAAATGATCTTGAAGATATGGTCAGCAGTGTTACCAACTGTATTCTACTGGACCAACTACAGGACATTACATAACTGGTTGCATGGATCACAGAAAGATAAACATTAAAAATACTGCACAAATATTCTCTTGGCATCATCATATAATCTACTATGCAAACCACTCAAACAATAATAGTTGTAACAATAGCAACAACAATATTTTTTAAGAAACTGAACACACTTAATTGGATTATGTGGGACATTAATATAACAAATAAATATGTATTTATTTTTATTTATGTATTAAAATTTTATGCCACAGATCTCCCCTATGAGGTGACTCTGGATGGTTATATGTTACTGCAGTCAGCCTCAATAAGACTTGGAGATAGCATATATCAGTGGTTCTCAACCTTTCTAATGCCGCGACCCCATAATACAGTTCCCCATGTTGTGGTGACCCCCAACCACTTATACATCACCGGGTGCCAGGGGTGTGGCCAAAGAAAAGGGGAGAAAAATGGCGGACAGCCTTGTTTGGCGACCCCCGTGAAATGGTCGTTTGACCCCAAATGGGGTCCCGACCCACAGGTTGAGAACCACTGGCATATATGGAAATTAAGCTCTCCTGTTAAACTCACACATTTTGGAACACCTTAAAAACAGACCTGACCATCTAACAAGTCATGAATGATCAACTTTTCAGTTGTATGGATCAAACTTGAGCTTATACAAATATTAATCATGACTAAGTTCTACATATATGAATCTAGATAGCAATAATAAATGTTAAATAAAAGCTAAAGATGACTTACTGCAGAGCATCAATGTGAACAAAATTATCAAATGGATAATACTGTAGCCAAATAAACACAGTGAAATAAATAAAACCAGTTTAACCAATAATTTCAATTCTGTGCAATTCTAGTCCTTGACATATGATATAATACTGTACTTATTTAATCAAATTTCTACACCAACCATCCCACCTAAATGGCACAAGTCATGTTTCACCCTATAGACTTTTAGTATCTCAATACTTTCTTACAATGGAAAAGTTAATGATGGCACAATTAAGCCATGTTCTGATGGTAAAAGGAAGTTTAGTTTTTTCACCTCATAAATTATTTATTTTTAAAATTACAGGATTTATCTTAGAACCCTAAAAATATAGTATTGTAGGATGCTGCTTTTTTCTGTAATAATCTTCTTTTTAGATTGATCATCTTAAATTTAGGGTTGCTTTCTGTTGAGAAATACTGTATAGCTACTTTCCCTATCACATCATCTGCAAATTGCTTAATAGCCACACACCACTGGAAAATTTTTATAGTGTAAGAATACTTTTATATTATAAGAGACTTCTTTTATAATATAAATGTATATTCTATAAAACCAAATTTTTATTAAATAAGTTGCATAATTCTCATCCACAAATTAGAAAATTTTCACATATCATAAAGCAATAATCAGACTGAACTAAATATCTGCATTTGTAAGTAAATGGGTATAACTGAATTTTCCTGTTTGAACTTACAAGAGGTTTTATCCAAATTTAATTATCCAATAATTAATAAAAAAGTTCTTTACCAACATTGAGCATACATAATAGCAGAAAATAAACTGTATATGTATTTGAGATTATTATTGGAAAGCATTTTATCTACTTCCTTAGAAGTCAAATCACCAATTTCCATCACCAGGGAATAGATATTTAAATATAGATATTGACTCTATCACTGTCTTAGTTTCATGAAATTTCTGCAAGAGGCCACCACTTCAAATATTTATAGCCTGTTCTTCTACCTGTAAAGAATTTGGAATTAAAGAAGTATATATGCATTTCTGGTACTTGCCCAGTATTTCTTACTTCCCTTAATCAGTTTCTACAATCACATGTTTTAGCTTTACAGCACAAAAGAGGCAGGTCATGTACCATGAAGGTAGAATTCTTATTAGAAGTGAACTAGCTTGGCATTTAGAACTGTTTATACAACAATGCATTGTCTTCTAATGAAAAATACCCTGAATATCAAACACAGGTGAATCTTTTACAAGGCAATGGGGAAATAAGTTATTCCAAGCTCATAATATACTTCACAAATAAAAACTACATACTACAGATACCCTCCCTCAAGAGATACACAAGATAGTTATGATTACATTTTGCTGTGTTTGCCTTCAAGCAGCAATTTTCACAACAAGTAAACATTAGAAGATGATAACATTGACAACTATATTAGCACTAAAAAAGGAGGGAATTGTACAGCGCTAAGAACAAATCAATGTAGTAACAGAAGTAGGCTAAGTTCTCATTTCCAGTATTAAACATGATTCAAAGTGGCAAAATTAATTTTAAAATTAAACAGAAAAATACATTTCTTATATGGACTGTTTCCGCTTCTTAACTATTAAGTTCTTACTTAATTTCTAAACTATTTTATAAAGCATGCAATCCTAAATTAATTGGTATGTTCTATATCATTAATGCTAAAAAAGGATGTAGTTAACATTTAAACATACTTTTAAAGCATCTTCTTTACCTCTTCAGAGGCAATATTAGGCAAAATTGGAAAGGTGAAACATCTATTATCCAGTGACTAAAGAAATGGCAGCATACTTGAAAAGAACTCATAAGCACATCCCTTTTAAAGGACAGATTAAATGTAACGTGGAAGATCTATAATTACAAACCCTTTTCACATTTATACACATTCTGTAGAGTTCAAACATAAAGAGTCAGGAATGGCTACATTAAATTGTTAGTTCATGATAAATTTGGATATATTCCTTCATAAACACATTCCAAGCTGATTATATTTTTGTATGTTTTGTCCACAAAATACATAGCCATGTATGATTAGTTTAACTTGCAAGAAGCATTCTGTACATAGACTTCATATTTCTATGCTCAGAACTACCACATTTACTTGACAGTAAGACACTCCGTCTTAAAAAAAAACAATATACACACACACAGGCAAATAAACAGGAAATGTATTCCTGTATATTTCCTCACTGCCCAACTTCCCTATCAGCCACCTCCATCTGAAAGCAATCCAAGAGATTTTCATCTCAGCAACAAGTATGAGCTATCTGCATTTCAATATATGTATGTAAATGTATCTCCCACAAGCAATTCTCTAAAGGAGACTAATAATTACTTAAAATAAAATTGCTCCAAATAATAATTACTTAAAATTAATTGCCAATAAAATAATTTATAAAATTAATCTCTATATGCTGCTATCAATCATTCTCCTTCAAACACATGCGCCTATCTCCCTCCTCCACTTCAGCAGAAACAACAAAAAAGAGGGAGGGAGAAAGAGACAGAGGGGAGAGGAGGAGGATCGGAGGAAAAAAGGAAGGAAGAGCAGACAAGATGGAAATTGTAAGAGGAAGAGAAGGGAAGCAAATCGAAAGAAAGAAGCACAACTGGATTGAGATGAATTATGGGAAGAGGAACTGAATAAGAAAAAAAGAATGAAATCTCATTTAAGTATTACAAAAGAATAAAAATTCATCAAGCTAGCAGCTCTTCAGAGGTTATAAGTCATTTTCAGTCTAAGTCTCCTGCACTGGATTTTTGCAGCTTATTGTACCTCTTATCTATTTGTTTGTATTTGACAGCATATCCACAGAGAACCCTCTAAATCTCTGAGTAGGTTCTTGGGCAGGTAATCCACAGCATGGATTAAATGCATGTGATTAGGTCATTAATACAAGTGCTCGTGACTTAATACATTTGCATAAAATGTTTGCATGTTGTATGTGTCATAAGTGGCTTGTTTGTTATAGGTGCTACTCATTCATAGGTATTTATTTGGAAAGAACCCTCCTACTGCTATTGGGTAAACATAGCCTATTGAAAAAATTGAAGAAATTTGAAGAAACTGTCATATTTCTTAAAATTGTCTGCACAAAATTCTTGTGGATTTTTGGTGTCATACCTAGGTTGTTGCAGGAGTAAAGAGGTACACTGAAAAGTAGACTCTCATTGCCAGACATCTAATAAGCAAAGTGATTATAGACGGCAATTCAGGTGGAAAAATTGAGTTCTTATATGTTCGCTACCTATTTCCTATTTATTTTTTTACAGTTAGGAAAACTGTGATGCAGCACGATTCGAGCAAAAATGTTTGTGTATCTTATAATTTCAACTCTTCTTACTTTCTCCACTTCATCACCAACATTTGTCATGTTTTTATATGGTAATATCACTCAATTTCCTTCTATAAGAAAAAGATATGTGTAAGGATATCCAAAAGACAAAAAAAAATATTCTTTTTGTCTCTCCAACCAGGAAGCTTCCCAATTAATTAATTAAGCAAGCAAGCAAGCATATGGAATATACAGAAGTTATGCAATCACTAATATACATTTTTAATTTAAATAACACATCAGCAGATAAAGACAGACAGATAATACAATATAGATAATATATTAAATTAAGATAAAACCATAATAAAATAACCATAATATGCAGCCATAGAATTGCATTGGATAGACATTATAATTCAAATGCCTTAATCAGATCTATGCAGTAATACACGTACTTGCATTTAAAGCCATATGACTATTGTTTTTTTGCTCAAAAAGATTAACACAGTTTCTTTCTGGAAACTGTTTCATTTCCCCAGACTTTGTTACCACTGATATCAATAAGGATTAGTTAGGTCCACACATCAAATTATTTCCATGTTTTGCAAGAAGTTAAAAATAACTACAAGGCTTTTCTACTTTCCTCATTTCAGTCACCCTTTATCTGTCAAAAGAAGCAATCAGAATTAAAGCAGGAAGGATAAGCAAGACAGTTTTGTGGAAATTTTAAGCTTACTAACAAGTGAGAGAAATCAACTGATTCCTTTTCATAACAACTAAAGTTAAACAATTAATTCCACATATAGCTAAATGTAGTTTGTGTGTGCTAATAAAAACTGATATATGCATTTTACTCATGAAATTAAACATGTCTTAAGCTAATCAACCCTATTACAACGAACTCCAAGGAATTCCTGTCTAGAAGGAATTACTCTTATGTACTAACTGAGAAAAGATTATACTAGTGGAAATATATGAAGAAATGAAAATTATCATTTTCGATTTTGTTCTCTTTTACTAAGCCAGAGGCTTTCAAAAGATATCTAATTAAAATATAATATTTTAGATTTTTTTTCTCGGAATATTTTATGACCACTGGAACTATAACAAATAATACAGAACTGAAGTAAAACATTTTTTTCAAGACACCTGCATGCGGATAATTCTTTTAATTTAATTGTGCCCTATTTATAAAAAGATCTGACACTGGCTTTTAGAAATAGTACTAAAAATATTGTTCATCAATTTGTTCTTTAATATAATTTACTATATTAAATAGATCAACTACATTTGTTACTACAAATGAAATTGTTCTAAGGGGTTTACAGAAAACCTTATTCATGAATAATTAAGTTGTTCAGCAGCAATCTAGATTCAAAGGGAAAGAGGGGAGGAAGATACCAACAAGTAAGTGCATTAATGCTTCATTCTTGATATCATCTTTTCTTTTTTGATTCTAAACCACTACACTGCCTTATAAAATCTGAACCTACAATATGTGAGTGTAATATTCTCTATATTAACAAAAATATAGACTACACCAGTCATATGACTATGTTGCTTTGAAATACACTTAGATGTTATTCTTTTAAAAATATAAGATAAAGAGGCTTCCGGTTTTGCGCAGTACCACAGCAGCCGAGGGATCGCGGGGCTCACACCCTATGGCTGATTTCTGCCTCCTAGGGGACACTAAATGGTCCTGAAGGAGGGAAGTCCCCTGAGTGCAGAGAGACGGCGGTCGATCCGATCAGTCTGGGAAAAGCCTTCCAGAAACCAGCAGAAGAAAGGCTAGTTTAACTTCAGACTCTAGCCTAAGCTACAAGCAACCAAAGCCCAAAAGCACTATTTTAAGCTGACTATAAACAATATGCTTGGAACTGAGTAAGAACAGTGATTTTCTCTCTTTTACTTGATAACTGACTTCCTGGGGGGGGGGGGACAAGAAGCAAAAAGCCTCCAAAAGTGAGAAGGAGGGGGATCTTTGTCCCAATCTCCTACAGACAGAAGCGATGAATGAAACCCTTAAGTGGGGACAGAAATATACTGAAATGAAATGAATATAAGACCTAAATCTGGATAAGTTTGAAATTGGTGGAATGTGTTAAGATTTCTTTTTTAAATCATGAAAATACAAGAAAATAATTGTTTATTTTGAAAACTGAAAACTGGAAAACAAACTAGTGCTGACATCTAGTGGTGGATGAAAATAGAGTAGTCACTTCAATACAGGAACTGGCAAAGCCCAGGAAATGATAATTTGTTTTGGGGTGACCTTCAATGTCTTAATAACAGAGAACAGCTGTGACAAAAAAAAAAACTAAAAAGAAAGAACTATAAACTTTAGAAAAAAAATTGCCCTTTCTGGATTACAAATACATATTCAACTGTGACTTTAAAGCTGTCTGCAGAGAAAGGAAAAGCCTAATTTTTGGCTATCATGGAAAACTAGTGATCTGCAGAAAGAATACCAAGAAAAAACAAATACTTTCCAGGAAGAGATATATGCTATGTTGCAACTAATTCAAACAACAATGATCTCAAACCACGAGGAAATTAAAAATAACTTTGAAAATATAAATGAATGCATCTCTAATTTAACTTTACAACAAAAAACTACCAGAAAATAAAAATAGAGAGTGAGCAGATAAAACAGACAACTGATGAACAACAGAAGGAAGTATAACTCAACCCAGGTGGAAAAAACTAATGGAAATAATGGAGATGGAAAAGATAACTTATACTTTAAGATCACAAAATAAGTCTGAGGACAAGAAAAAAGGTTTGACAAAATGGATTACAGAGCTACCTGGAGAACTACGAGAACTTGGCTTCCGGTTCCGGTTCGGGGCATCACTAGTCGTACGCGGAGACCTCTCTCCTTGTCGGCTAGGTTTCCCTCCGACTTACATCGAGGAGGCTGCTGTCCGGCTGCAGAGGAGCGGCGGCTCCTCCAGCTGTCCGGACGAATCTCCGAGGGCCAACGGAGAAGAAGATTGGCCAGTAAAATGGCCAATCGCCCTGCCACTTCAGCCCGTAAGTCAGACAACATCTAAGCTTTGAGTGCCCCCGTGGTGAATCCGGGTGAGAATTTTTTCTTATTTTTCTCTCTTTTCTGCCTTTTCTTGTTTGTGTACCTGTAAGAGCTTTTGAAATTATTTCCCTGGCTTGGAAAGGCGGCTTCTGCTTTCTTGGGGAAGAAAGGCATTTTACAAATACTGAAAGACTACATTTTATTTTTATTTGGACACTAAAAAGGAAAAAAAAAGAAGGAAAAGGTTTTCTCTCTTCTTTCTTTTTAAGAACTTTACTATTTCTATTTCTATTTCTATTTCTATTTATATATATATATATATATATATATATATATATATATATATATATATATATATATATATTAATTATATATATATATTATACTCTAAAAGACAGAAAAAAGAATTGATTTTTGGAAAAGACTTTCTTAACTCACTGAGGGCATCTAGTGGCGAAAATTTAATATTGCAAATTTGTTTATTCTTCTATTGAATTTCAAAACACTAAAGATAAGCTGTACACCTGTGAAGCTGTGGGAATGGATGTTTTTACATTAAAGAAAGCCTCTACAAGAAAGAAAAAGAGATTTCCTTTTAAGCATTAATATTAAAATGGAGAAACCTCAGATACAACTGAACTGTGCACTTGTATTGGAAAAGATGTATGAGGCCACTGCAGAAATTTGTGCTACATTTAAAAACTGTACTTTGGAATTAAAATCCAGAGATGCTACTACAATTGCTCAAACTGATGTCCAGGTTACAACTGATCATGGCATAAATCAAAATGTACCAGAAGAGGAATTTACAAAGATAGAAGTGGAATTTATTCCATCTGACAATCCTTTCTTCAGCAACTTAGAGAACCAGAAGAAGCAAAGACTAAGACCTCAAAATACAAAGCAACTACATTGCAAGGAGAACAGAAAAAGACGTTTAATGCAGAGGAAGAGATTTATATTTTCTCAAAGATTACTACAAGCAACAAGAATCAATCTATTGGCTGAAACGGAAAAAAGACGTTTACTGCAGAAGAAGGGACGTACATTTTCCCAAAGATTACTACAAGCATCAAGAATGGATTTACTGGTTGAAAGGGAAGCGCTTTTATGGAAGCCTGGGTGGCACAGAAAGAAACCCAGAATTAGACTGAAAAAGAAATTTAAAAATGTTTAATGGAGTAAAAGGCAATGTTGATTTTATGGATTGTTTTAATGATAATGATCTAGAGCCAGAACTAAGAAAAATGCAATTATATACATGCGTGTTTAAATTAGTAAGTGCTTAAATTGATTAGGTGATTTTTGTGTATAATATGATCTGATAAGGTATGATAATTAATTGGATGGAATTTGAAGTTTGTGTAATGAATTGAAAGGAATTAAGGTTTTATATTATTATTATTATTTTCTTTTTTCTTTTCTCTTAATTAAGTCAGTTATAACTATATACATATGTGTTTAAATTAGTTAGATGCTTTTTTTGTTGTATGGAATGGTTTGGATAAAAGAACCTTGGCTCTATGGATTATATTAAGGATAAAAAATATATAATCATATACATATATATGTATGTATGTATGTATGTTTTGGAGTTGAAAAAAAAAAGTTCAGTCATGAGAATGTAATTTTGAAGTGTTTAAATTGTTTAGATGATTTTTGCCTATAATAATATGATCTGATAAGGTATGATAACTAATTGGATATCTGAAGTTTGAGTAATGAATTGAAAGGAATTAAGGTTTAACATTTTTTTAATTAAGTTAGTTATCACTGGAAAAAGAAATGAATGAGATTAATGATAAGAAGAGGGCTGAGAGAGATTAAAAACTTTAATATACATGATAGAGATACCTGAAGTGATAATTTGTTGATGTAAAACAATATTTGATTATGGTAATTTTAAATTGATAAAGCTTTAAAACAAGTGGAGTAGTAACAGAAATTTAAGCTAGAAATGGAATATATTAAATCTATTATGTTATTTGTGAGAAATAGAGAGATGATAGTGAATGTATTAAGTTGAGCTGTTTATTTATGTTTTTCACCTTGAATTATTTGTTTACCCAAACACCACAGTGTGTCTAAAGTACTCTTTGTTAAAATTAAAAAAAATAAAATAAAATATATTTAAAAAAAAAGAACTACGAGAACTTAAGAGGCAAAAAATGATAAGAGAAATTGAGAAAGAAAGGGAAAAAAATCAGTGAATATGAAGAGGTGAAACCTTCCTATAAAAACATCTCACCTGATTTGTCTTTTGTACCTACAACAACGTCCACAAGACTATGGGAAGATTCTTGGATTCAGAGAAACATATTGATCAGGAAAGATGTCTGGCAAAATAAAAAGGCTAAAGTGAGAATCAAGAAATTAGATGATGGGATCTATCAGAGAGAATATTTGAAAATTTATTATCTGTTTGATTATGGTTAAAGAAATAGAAAGATTTCGGATATAAATGAATTTTAGTTTAAGAGGGATGAGCCCCTCAAGTAATATAGTTTTTTTTCCTTTGTGTTTTGTTTTTTGACATGAGAAATATAAAAATGTTGGGATGGTTTATATAAAGGAAATGTTTTAGATACTTAAATGAAATTGATCTTGAGAAAACTTTGAACGGATAAAAATGCTTTGATTAGATCTAAAAGATAATTGGATTTATTTAAACGGAACATTTAAAGATTAAACATATGCTGGAATATGGTTAAAAACAAGAGAAAAATTCTGGCTATAAATGTACATTAGTCTAAGAGAGATATACATTTTAAGTAGTATATCATCTTCTTATTTCTTTTTTCTTTTTTTGATTTTTTTTCTTTTTTTAAGATATGAGAAATGTAAAAATGTTGAGATGGCCTGTAAGAGGAAAAAGACTTAAATACTTAAGTGTAATGAAAATCTTAACCGGTAAGAATGTTTTGAATATTCTGGGGAAAACAAATTTAAATAAGAATTTTAAATAGGACCTATGATAAGGCAATCAAGATGATCAGTTAGAAAAGAAGTTTTATATCAATGTGGTTATTATTTGCAGAAATATTAGAAAAATGTCCATATTTGTTATTTATCCAAATAATAAAAATTGTATTAATTCAAGGATGGCAAAAGATAACATTTTGGGGAGAAAAGCATATCAAGCAAAGCTATTATGTGGACTATAGAATTATAGAAACTAATCGTTATTGTTTTTTAAATATAAACGCAGATTAACATGATGTTTACCAAATATTAAGGTGATTATGTAAAAAAAACCATATTTTTTAAAAAATAAAAATACAGGCTAAACAGGGGAACCACAGACTTCAAAGCAATCAATCCATTCATCTGCTAAGTCAGGGGTCTTCAAACTTGGCCCTTTTATGACTTGTGGACTTTAACTCCCAGAATTCCTCTACCAGCATGCCTGGAAATTGAAGTCCACAAGTCATAAAAGGGCCAAGTTTGAAGATCCCTGTGCTAAGTTCAATGCAGTTTCACAAAAGGTCTTCAAGATTCCATTTATACTATTCCCCAAGGAAGAAATGCCCATTGCTTATTAAGGATGTCTATATTATTGTGAAACTGCTTTCTGTTAATTTTTGACAGAAATCTCTTCCTTTGAATTTAATTCATTGATTCCGGTCCTACTCTATAGAGAAGCAATCTTCTGTATAACAGTCCTTTGGTACCACTCTCTTACCTTCTTTTAACTATCTAGGAAATAAAACTACAGCCCAAGAAAATACATTATGCACCTCAAAAAGTTAAAATCTAAATAAAGGCTGGGTTCCTAAATTAGCCAGAGGATATGATTGAGCCTCAAGTGTTAACATGGGCTCTGGTATCAATTTCTAAAAATATGAAGAACAAAATCATAAAGGGCTAGAAAAAAGGGACAACTGATGACTAAGTGACTGACTGAAAGGTTATTAAAAAGGAGTCAAGAACAAACATAATAACAAAGAATAGAATAATAGAATAATAACTTTGTCATTTAAATGTACACTAATTGGCATACATTAAAATGAAATTTCATTGCATACAGCTCTCAAAGAAAGAAAACATATAATTTGACATTCCATAGGAAATAAGTCCTAATAGTTCAACAATAGTCTTATTGTCCTTAGTCCTTAATCTAATCATGGTTTGCAAAAATTTGGCTACTGCCAGAAACACACTGGGCCTACAGTTGATAAAATAAAATATACATATACATGATTTAAATGGCATGATTGAAAAATCAATAAAGGGGCAATAATGTCACAGAGACAAATTCTTTGTACAAGATGTATATCCTGCAATCTTCCAAGCAGGACCTGTGATGGAAAGGCATTGAGCTGTACCTTGCAAAAGTAATCTAGCACATACTAGACTTAAAAGTTTTTTAAAATGATAGGATATGATAACAGAAGCGTAAATGAACTGAAGTGAGTTAGCTCTACTAAAGTTACAAGACCTTAACATGTATTGGATTGCAGTTCCTATCACTCCTAGCCAGTATGATACAAATACCACATTGGCCGGAATAAAAGAATTATAATTCCACACTTTGGATAAATATCAAGCTAGGAAAAGCTGACATTTTTCTTTTTCTTTTATTAAATGAGTCAATTACCCTGAACAAAGACTTACATATTATCTACATTGTTTTAGCAATTATTACATCATTTACTTTTAGCAACCATTACATTTGCTAATCTCTGTGCTGTTCTAAGGCTTCTGTCTTCATTTTTTGTTGTTATTATTATTTTCATTATGCTAGTGTTCCTGCCTTTCTAAAAACCAAGAAATAAATTGTTACAAAAGTGCACGTGTTCAAAACCCCAAACTTTCTAAAAACATTGTTATTACAAGCACATTTCTTATCTCAATATTTTGAGTACTCATTTAAGTAGGAATATTCCTTCACATACTTTCTATATGAAATTTCCTTGTCTATTTTTATAATAAAACAAATAGACTTAACAAAACTGCAGGCAATTTAAGCTATTATACTCTTTAGCAGCTCTAAGCTGTTTACATAGCTTTACTTGTTCAGTGTTGATTTTATATATCCAATTATACATTAGCAAGGCAAAAAGCTGAAAAATATGCCGTAAACTAAATTAAGAATTGTTGATAATTAAATGAAAAGTATTTTATTGTACTTAGCCCTAATAGCATAGATTTACAATTATGTATAATAATGAGAAACCTATTAAGGATAGTTCCTAAATATCATTATCATTATAATTAAATTCTGCAATGAAACAATGTTGTGAAGTTACTTGTAAAGGTTGTTGCAAGTGTATCTGTTTTCATTAAAAAATAAAATATATCTAGACAGAATGTGTTTTTTCAGGGTCTTTTCATTCTGAAGTTTCAGTGGAAAGTGGAGAGGAAAACTATATTGTGGTATGTTGAGTATATAGATCAGGGCTTTTCAACCTTTTTACCCATTGTACCAATTTTAGGATATGTCAATATTGGAGTACCACCAGTTGCCTAGCAAGGTGTCAAACACTTGATGACCAAAAAAAAAAAAAAAGGAAAAAAGTGATAAAGTACAGGTAGTCCTCGACTTACAACAGTTCACTTAATGACTGTTCAAAGTTACAATGGCCCAAGCCACAGCCGAGCAAGACACCTGCCTGCCTGCCTGCCCGGCGGTGCTCTTCCTCCTGTCCGAGGTTTTCATTGTTGTGAGCATTTCTGTTGAGGATTGGCAGCGGAGGTAGGGTGGGGTGGGGTGTTTGGTTTTTATTCTCCCCGTCTGCTGGGTGGTTGCAGCAAGTTTTGGTCACTTCACATGACCCTGGGACACTGTGACCATCATAAATATGAATCAGTTGCCAAGCATCTGAATGTAAATCACAAGACCCTCGAGATGCTGCAACGTTCCAGCTGATCGGTGCTTCTTCTGGGCTCAGCAGAAGCGCCAGGATCAGTGCTGCTTTCCAGCTGGTTGGTGCTTCTTCGGGACTCAGCAGAAGCACCAGGATCAGTGCCGAGCTCCAGCTGGAGCCTGGAGTTGATCCTGGCACTTCCCGAGCTCTGACAGCCCTGAAGAAGCACCAATCATCTGAAAGCAGTACTGATCCTGGCGCTTCCGCTGAGCCCTGACAGCCCTGCAGCTCCAGCTTCTCTCGCTCAGGTTGTGCGGTGCTGCCACTGGTTCAGCTCATTCCTCTCCCCCGCTACCACTTTTCTAGGATGGTCGCTTACCACCTGCCAGGTGCCAATGTACCACAGGTTGAAAAGCCCTGGTATAGATAACAGATCATGTTAGCCAGCAGAAGCTATATTGCTTGCCAATAGGCTTCTGGGCCCTATTCAAGGCACAGATGATTGGGCTCTTGAGGACATCTTCTTCAAATAGATTTTGCCTGGCCCACCCATATATAAGAGAAGATACTGCAAAAGATTGGAAAAGTTGGAATATGGATAACTTTCTGAGATATGGAAGAGCATTTCTTCTTCAATCAGATCAGACCCACACTTTCATTTAGGAAACTGTTAAAGACAGCTTTCTTTTGAAAGGTGTTTGGATAAGAAAGTCAATGAAAAAGCAATAAATATTTATACTAATATTTATTTATGGTGATGTATTTTTATTAATTTTTTTAGTTTTTTATGTAAGCTACCTAGAATTGCTTAAGGAGGCAGCATATAAATATTGATTAATACATATGTTTTAATTCATTCTACCTTTTAATGGTATTTTATTTTAAGGTATTATTTATTAGATGTGTTTAACTATTTAATTTAATACTGTCGTTCTTTTTATATGCAATTTGCTATTTAAATGAATTGTGCATAAACAAGCACCATGTTAATTTCCTGCTATGTAACAGTGAGAGATGGAAATGTGAATTAAGATCAGTATTATCTCTATAAGCACATTTGTGATACATACTACCTATCTGAAGTATGCATTAAATGGCTTAATTATACTCACAAGATTAAGAAATGAAGATTTCTTTTTGCATAATTCTTACATTTCTGAAAGTTCACATAGTCTGAAAGCAATTGGTATATGCTTTCAAGTCTCAAAATCTCAAGTAAGCTACTCCTTAAAAGAACTGAAAGCATTTTTGGCTGCAACATTCCAGCCAAGGAATACTGAGTTGAAATAATTATAAATATTATATCTTGGAAAAACTAATTTGTTCTCCTTAAATTTCTTCAGAGTTCATTTTTTTAGGTTAGATCTGTCATGTAATATCTATCTTCTTATCAATAAGTTTCAGGGCGGTAAATGAGGATAACTAGAGGTAATTTTTGAGTTACAACAGTCTGGAATTATAATGATCACAAAATGGATGCTTTATGGCCCATAATGCATTTCAGGCCATTGCAAAAAATTGCACCCCCACAGTCAAATATCATGATCTGGATGCTTGGCAACCCATTTGTACTTATGACTGATTGCCAAGTGTCCCACAATTATGTGATCACTACTTGCAATATACTCTGCTGGTTTCCCCAGAAAGTCAATGGGAAAGCTGGCAGAGAAAACGGCAAGCTGCTACCACCTGACTCATAGCTGAGATTCCCTCCCAGCAGACAGTTTTTGAGAATGAAGGGGCTACTTGCTGGGAGGGTATCAAATACAAACTGATTCAGAGGATTTTGAAGATGAATATACCATTAATACCGGAACTTGTTTTTATATAGCTATAGTGAGAGTGTTGCATACACAAAGATGCAAAGATTTGGCACTATACACATTAGAGAAATTGCTGGTGAAGATGAAACTTGCTGAAATGGCTAAATATTCTCATATTTTTGCATCAAATAAACATATACACTGAATAAGGAAATTGCATGAATATATTTATATATTTCCTTATTCAGTATATAAAAGTACTGCTGTGCAACAAAGCTTATCAACTACCATTTGTTAGAAAATTCTTATTAAAATAGCATTTTGCTTTTACTGTCTTCACAACTATAATTTTGGTCATGTAATTTTTGGTTTAAAATGTATGGTTTTGTGCACAAATGCATACTTTTTCACAAGGAAATCTAGATTTTTTTAATGGGAAAAAAACAGCTTTTAAACCAGTAAACAGTGAATGTGTCTTGAACATTATATTACAGTATTCAAACATTAGTCTTCTTTTCCCCTGTAACAGTAGTGCCCATTATTCTCACTTTTCATCTACATAAAAACTTCTATCCCTTAGCTGAATTAGTTAAGAGAAAAATAAGAAGAGCCGACAGCTGTGAAATAAAAATTTTAATAACCTAAAATCAAGATAAAACAAAATTAACCAGTCTAATTACCAAATGGAATGTAATATAGCATAAAAGTCTGTAGCTCTACCTGCTTTATCTCACATACCTGGGAAACAATTAAAAAAAGATGGCAGCACTGGGATAAATTGAGAAAGACTGTCTTGTAAGCACATTAGTGCTAAAGTAAATAGAGCTGTATAAATGAAAAAAACAAGTCCTTTGATTACAACTAGAAACTTACTGATAATCACTGTAGCAAGCACAGTACACATGTTACATGAAATTCTGGTTCACTGTTTTATGGATTACCATATTTTGAAAAAAATAAAAGTTTCAAAATTTCATGTCTAGCTCACTGCAGTTATCTAAAGAAGTAATCTAAGTGCAGGAGTTCTGTGGCAAGTTACTCTGCATACAGAATGCTTCTGAGGGAATGTAATATACAATGTTCACTTCCCTCCACGTAGGAAGGATCAGAAACATTTAAATTTACTTTTTAATTTCATTTATCTAAATCAGGACAGATTGTATTTTTCATATATGGAAAACCATTATTAAATACCTTAAAGCCTCAAAAAAAAAAAAAAACCCCTGCAAAAAGCAATTCTGGCTTATTAGGATTAAATACAGCTTGAAATATTCTTCTCCTTTAAAAAAAATGCCTTATTTTTATTAACTTGAGTGCTTATGATAAAAAACAAACTTTGTTTTCATAGGAGCTCAAGTTGGCTAATAAAAATAACATGTTTAAATAAAAAAATCAACATTTCTAAAAAAAAGAAAACTACCAGATCACACTGCAAAGAAGCTTATAGCAGTGCCTCGTTGTTCATATCATCTTGACATCTTGACTCATTCATTATTCTGAAAACACAGTAGAGCTTAAAGCTTGCAAGACTGATAAGAATTTGAATAATGCTTTGAAGTTCTTTAAAGGAGGTCAGAGCCAAAATTCTCGATTAGATTATAGAGCTGCTCACAGGACATGCAAATATGTGTGAATATTTTTCATGTCAAGTTTTATTCTAACACATGAGAGTATTCGTAAATTTGGCTAAGCTACATTTGGCCAAAAAGTGCTTCTAGTCCTAAAGTCCTAAAGCTTTCTCACCTACAAGGCAGGTCAGTGTCTTTAAGAATATTTGCTGCTGCCAATGGTCATTATCCATCAAGTTGGTGCTGACCCAGACTTTTTCCAGGATAATCTGTACTAACTTAGTTCTTCAGGCTTTCCAGCTGTGTACCCATCAATACTATAATTTCCATCTATCTTGCTACTGATTATGCTTTTTTTCTTTCTTTTAAACATTATTTATTAATTATGTAAATTATTTAATCAGCTTTAACTTAACCAAATATAGCTCCACTATTCTTTACCCTATCCTATCCTGAACAAAACTTTAATTACTTTATATATGTATATATTTTATATATCTATTTACTTAAAAGTCATAACTTAAAATAAAACATAACACAATTATCAAATCCATATAAAAACAAGAAAAAAGAAAAAAGCTCATTCTTTCCAAACCCTATAATTGTCCTTTAATCTCAACACCTGGGGTATATGTGAGTATATTTTTTTTTAGTTTTTTGATAACTGCACATTCCTCAGTTTCAACACAGCTCGACAATTACTCCAAGATTTGCCCAGTCTCTTCTTCCTATTAAGCCTCTTAGTAGATATCAGTATCTTAGATCATGGCACTCTTCTGGACCATCTGCGAAGAGAGGAAGAAAATGAAAACTGTTCTCTTTCCCGACTGGCAGTGCCAGCTCAGTAATAGAGAGGTTAAGCCTTGGATGTTCTGTTGTACTGTGTTAGAGAAATCAGCTTTTTCTCTTGCTCACTGTTCAATATCTACAGGAAACGAAGTGAATTGAGAAAGATAATTTATCTTTTAACAAAGGACGATCAGTTTACGGTGCCATCTTGGGCGGAGCAGGACATGTGATCAAAGTTCTTTTATGGTATAAAGTCTAGGAGGAAACTCCCAGCATCTTTAGTTTTAGCTTCTGAAGCAGCCTATTTCCTGACCCACCTATGGTTTATGGTTTGTTTTGCAAACACTGAGAAAATATCTCACCGCAAAGTCCACTCAGGAAGACTTGCCTGAAATCAGAGAGCTACCTGATAGTTCTCCCTTTTTAGTATCTACTGCAAATAATCAAGCTAGAGGGCCTAATAGCAGCTGGAATATGATGGAAGAAGGTGCATTAACAGTCACTAACCTGAACCGCATGAATGCAGAACTATTCAATTCTATCCTTTTAAAAATAGTGTATTTTGAATGTATATTCTCACCAATGGGTGACATTAGCAGTAAAATCCAATAATGCATTTTCTGCATTGATTTATTGGAGAATTGCATTAGTGTTGTGATTTTTTTCAGCCATAGATCATACCTGATCTTTGAATGGAGTACTAGACACACTATTTGAAGAAATAGCAACAGTCACGATAAAAACCTAAATTTGATTCCAACATTTGAGTGTAATTAAGATCAAGAATATGATTATTTTTTAAAATTTCTTTTTGTTTTGTTATTTAATTTTTTTTATTAATTTTTTTTCTTTTTTCTTTCCTTGCATGACTTAACTGATAATAAAGAGATTATTTTTTAAAAAATCAAGAGATGTTGGATTACAGCCTTTTCTTTGACTTTTGGACAAAGAAAATGGATTTACTGTTCAGGACCAGAAAGACAAACACATGGTACCAAACAATTCATAGAGTTGATTATTATAGATCAACTATGAATGTCTGCTCTGAACTATGGCATCAATTAACTGAAATTGTATGTCTATAAATTTGCATCTTATATGTTTTTGTTTTACTTTTTTCTCCCTTTTATAATTTTTGGTGGGTTTTGTTTTTTTTTTTTTTTTTTGCATTTAGTTCATTTTTAAAAAGCAGTTCAGGCTTTTTTTGGTCATCCAGACTTTCCTAATTTAGTATTGCTTGGGCAGCAAGCTTCCTAGTTAAACAATAGATTCCCTTGTCCCCACCCCTCAGATGTTTACCCCTATAATGTTTGAACAATGGAAAAATATGTGGAATAAAGGATTAAAATTTACATTAATTATAAACTAAAAGAAAATTTTTACATGATGTACTATTGGTATTTAACACCAGACAAGTTATCACATGCTGCAACCCTGATGAATGCCAGTACCATGAGGCAGCATCAGCCATGACTAACGGGCAACATCTGAGTGTAAGTGAAGGATGGGTAAATTACAGAGGCCCCTGGTAAACCTTGGCAGAAACCTGGGGTGACGTTGAGAATCCGGGAATGCCAGCAGCTTCTCCCTCTATGAACACTACCACCTTGCCTGTGATAACAATGGCTAGCAAGTGCCTGAGGATTGTATTTGTTAGGCCTGGGAAATTTTGTGCATGCACACTTGCAACTGGGCATGACAGACTTCTCTGATGTCTTTTGAGGGAAAGGATCCAGACTGATCTCCACTGGGCCATTGGAAGCCATCCTTGGGGGTTGTTTGACTTCAGGGATGTCATGTGTTACGCATCATGACCTGTGCCACAGTTTTTCACAGACCCACAACATTGAAATAGGATCTGTATCGTCTCTTTTCGAGATTATTCAATTTATTCCCTGGCATGGTTTATAAATGAGAGGAATTATGTTGTAGAGTTTTTTTCCCCCTAAAGGAATCGCTTTTTATAAGAGTTCCAAATTAGTAGCATTTATTAATCATATACCCTTGGTTGACAAACATCCAAGTAGAAAACAATTCCCTAGTCAAAGAACTACCCAAGACAAAATTACAGCCCCATCAGCACTGGCAGAGTGAGCTGTTGTATGCAAACAGGGAGAAAACCCCACTCCTTTCTAGCAATGAAGAAATTACCAGTTGGGGTAAGGAACCATCTGTAAGCAAATAACCACATTCAGAGAGCATCAAGGACTCCACAGCTCAATTTTGAGCTGCATATATTGTCATCTATCATCATTATGCCCAGTCATGACCAGTGGCAGACTTAATATTTAGAATATCTGTTCCTGAACTATACAAGGTCAACAGCAAAACAAGCAAAAACCGAAATCAACGAGAAAAGAGGGGCTCAGATTTACAATATACTATAATGAGATCAGAAAAAAACATGAGTGGAAAGAAAAAAGGAAAGCAAAAAGTTCTAACTTATATGGGACTTCAAGTGACATAAACTATTTATTTATTTACCTACTTAATTATCAAATTTATATAGCTGCCCATCTCACCCAAGATGAATCTGGGCAGCACACAATAGATTTTAAAAAAAAAAAGCAAAATCCAATTGAGTTCAATCTTTTATTTGCCACATCTAATGGATAGAATTCTGCCAAACTCAAGCTGTAATCTTCTTACCACTAGATATACCCTGAGAGAATCTACCCTACTCTGCTCCCCCATCCAGCAATCTCTTCAGCCAGGTCTCTCTCTGGGAAAACTCTGAATTGTCCAAACTCTCCCCTGCTCTCCTTCAGGTACACATTCCATCAGACTCAGTCGTGGTCACCTAATCCATTCTCAAGGGCTTTTTTGAAAATCAAAAGGGATGGGGCTGAAGTAATTTTGGGAAGAACATGCTGTAGGGAAGGAGCCACAACTGAGAAGGCAGGTGTCTTGCAACCCACCAAATGTAGATTTGTAGCCATCTTGAAGTTCTTTCAAGAGAAATGGACAACTACAGTATGGTGAAGCAAGAACCATACTGTAATTTACTCTGCCAAGCACAGACATCTCTGCTCATTCACTTCTGCACCACTTTTTCAGTATAAACTGTGCCTATTTCTCCAGTGATCCCCCATCTTTCTTCAGTGGTGCTAATTTTTCTATATCATTTTTCTTGTTAGCTTATCTCCTGATTCCACCAGATGCATCAACAGGATTTTGTACTTACGTTTCTACCAATACTGGGTAGCATTCATTCAGCCAATCAGTTTCTTTGCTTTTCACTTGTGAGATCATAAGAGCATGGCAGGTACATGAGCTCACAAAGCAGAAGTAAATAAAACTGGATAGTTGGCTGAATGAAAGCTATTTACTCAGAGGTTTATGTATATCAGTGAATGTGCAGAGTGCACCTCTCCTTAGATTTGGTTTTGTTTTTATTTTAGCTGTATTTACATAGTTTTGGTTTAATTTATTTACAGTATTTGCTTATTTATCTCATTTAATATCATACTTATTTACTCAGTTTAGTTTAATTTACATACACTATTTATCATATTTAATATATTTGTCTGTTTAATTTAGTGTGGGATTAGCTTAGTTTGGTTAAGTATAGTACATTTCATTTATGATGGATGCATTCCTGTACTATGCAGGGAAACTCCTGTTTGAGATAAGAGATCCTCTATTTTATTTATTAATTTAATTATCAACACATGTGTGAGTCTAGGATTAGTTTAGGATTCAAGAAATAACATGACAGGTAACATGACATAAATAATAATAATGATGAAATAAAACAGGAATCAAAAGAATCTAGGAACTAGCAAAAGTTACTTTAGAATAATTTTTAGAATAACTTTTGAACTTAAACATTTAAAAAATATCGATACATATTCTGTCAGGCCCTTTCTTGGTGAATTCTGTTAATATGTTCCATTTAAACATGTCCTCGAGACCCACATCCAGAATGCCTGGGAAACATGACTCTGTGACCTTGCTTGGGGTGCACAGAAAAGAATGGGGCTGATTAGGAATCCCTCTTCCTAATTAATTTGTAACATTGCTTGCCTCTTTTAAATTTTATAAATGGTGCTCATCTTTTTAATATTTGGGAGCTGTTAGGCTGGCAAGACTGACTGATTTAATACTATTTTTATACTGCTGACTCCATATTAATTCTTGACAATTTACAAACAGCTGCATAAAATCCATACAACTAGTAGACAGGAGGTCCAGAGTTACCTTATGCTAAAGTAGAGATGGGAGGATCCTAACCTCTGACCATGTTGTTATCAACACTATCTCGGAGGCCCTGTCGATTATTCTTACATTTATATTGTAAGAAGAGTGCTGTTAAAACATCACTTTAACAGCAGAACAACTAAAGGCAGCTTCAGCTCGCCCTGCAACTGGCTAAAGGTGAAAGTCAGGTGATGTCATGAGGATTGTTGCTTAACAATGGCTAGTGAGGGTCTTCATGCTATGGTTAGAGCAATGTGAGAACTAGTTGATTTATACCGACTGTTCCAAATGAACAAAGAAATAAATAAAATCCCAAGCAAATTCAGTTTTATCTCCTATCCTATCGGCCTGAATTAACTTTACAGAAAACAATCTATTATGAGCTGCTAGCTGCAGAGGCAGAGTCAGTAAAAAGGAACCCTTTTCATTAATATCCAAGTGGTTTTTGTTGATCTGCTATAATTATTTCCAAGCAGTACCATTTCCAGAAATATATATACATATGTATACATATATATACATATACATAACCATGCAATGAAAGTAAGTAAATTCGAACACCAGGATAATATCAAACTAAAAACTATTTAATACAAGTGCTGAGCTTTCATAGGCCAACACTGCCGACATCGTCAGAGCATAAAAGCAAGTTAATGGGAGTTCTCTTTATGTTACTGGTCGGCTCTGCACCCAGCTTTTCGACCTGATCATTGGTCCACTCAATGTCTCTAATTGTTTGTTTTTAAAGGGCACGCATTTGCTACTACCTTGGTAGTTTCCAAAGTTGCTGTTCCCTTTTCCTATTTCCTCCCCCCAATCCCTTTCCTCGTATGCATCCAACTGTCTGCTGCTACACTATTGGTTTCCAAAGTTGCTGTTCTCCCTTCCCCCTTCCTCCCCCCCAATCGCTTTCCTCGTATGCATCCAGCTGTCACATTGTGCCGAGAACTTTCGCTCGTTCACCCCCTCGCTTCTATCTCAGGGCATGTCTGTTCCTCCCCTGTGGAGCTGTCAGCAGGCTGTGCGTTCAGCGCTGTCCTCTTGCTTCTCCGTCCTGTTGCTCCTGCGCGTGTGCAAGCATTCATGGGCAGGCCTGTCAAGCGGGTCAGGGTGTTCGTCCAGAAAGCCTCCAGTGAGCATGTCTCTGCATCTGCTCCTGTGTTTGGGAGTGCTGTCCCTTTTGGGGGATGCACCCAGGTGTGTTGGGGATCTTCTTCCAGCCACTCACTCTCGTCCTCTTTCCCACCACTCACGATCCTCCATCACTAGGTTGTCTGCAAGGCGCACATTTAGTACTACTCCACCGTTTGACAACTCTCTTGCCTTTCTTGCTTAAGTGCAAGTGTCATGGTTCCGGCTAATGAAACACTTCAAAGAACTTCCAGGCATTGTTTATCCTAAAAAGTCTTTTTATTCATGTGACAAAATGTCGGCATGGCATGAAGAGGGGATGCTAAGATCTGAAATCTCCACCCCCTGAGCAGTTATTTTTGCTAGCATTTTCCCTCCCTTATTTCACTGTCATGATTCACGTTCTCCAATTAGTTTGAAGGGCAAAGGTTTTCTTCTGTTTGAAACTCATACATTCTTCCTCCTCCCCTCCCAGCGTCTTCTGAGTTAACTCTAAAATACCACACAGCTCTGCATATTTTGTCAGAGCAAGAACACCCAATGTTAGCAGCTTTGACAGCAAGCTCCCAAGGGGTGGTCTTCTATCAATCGTTCACGGGCACCCATTGCAAGGTTGCCAATAGCGTGTGGCATCGCTTCTATCTCACTTTCTCCTGTCGTTGTGAGGTTGATTGGGGTGCATTTACTTAGGGCGTCTGTGGGGTGCATTTCTCATCCCCCTTCTTCTGTTCTAGCTATGGGGTGTGTTGTCAATTCGTTGTCTCATCAGCAAGTTGTTCTCTCCATCGTTCCATCTCTCTGACCTTGTGATGGGTGGATAAATTGCCTTCGTTGGGAATTATGATGTTGTCTTTCCCATGCTTTCAGTGTTTGTAAAACTGGGCAGAGTTCTATGTGGCAGTTTATGGAGTTCCCGTCAGAGAGCCAGGCCTCCTTGAGTAGGTGGCCTCCCTTAGTGGTATCCCTAGACATAGTTTGTGCATTGGCAAGATCGAACTCGTGGCCAAGATTGGCCATGTGGGTCCACACCTGTGAATGTTGTTCATGTCTTTTGACCACCAGTGCATGCTCATGCACCCTGGTTTTTAACCTCTTGGAAGTCTCCCCAACAAGTTGCAGGGGCAAACCTTGCATTTGATCTTATACACTATCAAAGATCTTTCTTTGTTGGGGAGTGGGTTTTTAGGGTGCATGGCTCTGGCGCTATCTGGGTATATCAAATTCAGTGTGTCCATGAAGCTGGCCCTATCATGTCTCTTGATGACCACAATTGTGTCATCGACATATCAGACCCAGAATTTAGGTTGATATTTGGTCATTACTACAGTCTCTAGCTGTTGCAGGACCGCTTTGTGTAAGGTTCCATCAGGTTGGTGGTTAACTAGACTAGACTATTAGCTCCCTTCAATGTAAAAGTGGCCCACAAACCGGACCAGCTTTGGAATGTAATTTTCTAGAAATACCTTCTTTTCTTTCCTCAAAACAAATATGAAAGCTCCTTCTATGATCATCGGAGCCTTGATGAGGAGAAAGGGGTTTGTGTGGGTAATTGAAATTGTGGGCTATGTCTTCATTTCTATTAGGGTCACCCAAGGTGAAAAGGCCACGATGGATAACCAAGACTAACACCGATTGAATTTGCCTACCCGCACTGGAATCAGTGTGGTAGATCATGGTCTATTCCTTCCACATGGCAATACAATCTCAGAAATGACCCTCATTCATTGTAGGCCATAGGACAACTACCCACCACAGTGGGAAGACCTGCCTGAAGGCAGACATTGTTAAGAATCACTGGGCAAAATCAGGCTGCCTTTGGACTTTGGACATAGGAACACTTAACATTCATACAATGAAAATGAATGCTGGACTAGAACTGCTGATTGAACTCAACAATGTGCATCGGGATATCGTTGGATTATGTGAAACATGATGAAAAGGTGAAAATTGAGTTGAACTTGATAGGGCTGGGCATTTATTCTACACTGGAGGTATCAAAGATGGATGATGTGACCAAGTAGGTTTTCTCATCAATCAAAAGCTGAAAGACTCTGTAGTAAAATTTGAAAATATATCAGACAGAGTAGCCCAATGCATCATTCAATTGAACAAACAATACAAGCTTCAAATCATTCAACCATTGCCCAATAAACCTTCTTCCAGTCTACAAGGTTTTCACTAAGATAATAGCAAAAAGAATACTGAGAACATTAAATGATGCACAGCCAAAGAAGCAGGCAGAGTTCAGAAGTGGTTATAGCACAATGGATCACATCCAGGCTGTTCAGCAAGTCACTGAAAGGCAGAACAAATACACCATGCCTCTGTGCATGCCTTTCATTGACTACAAAAAGGCGTTTGACTCAGCATTCCAGCAAGCAATAATTAATGCATTACTCAAAAAAAGGGATAGACACTGCTAACATAAACCTACTACAAACAAATAAAAAACCAACTGTGACTATTTGCCTTAATGATCTTAAACTGAAAATCAACATAGAACAAGGTGTATGACAAGGTGAGACAATATCACCTATCCTTTTCTCAGTCTGCCTTGAAGAATTATTTCGCAAACTAGATTGGGCAAAAAGATGGAATAAAAAAATGCACCTACTTAAATCACTTAAGATTTGCAGAAGATGTTCTTCTCTTCTCACAAGACTCAGAAGAGCTGCAAAGACACATACAAGAGTTGCACAAAGGAGAACTATTTGGCTTAAAAATAAACCTGAAAAAGAGCCAGGTTATGTTTAATAAATTCACCAAAACAATTATATCTGGAGAAGAACTAGATGTAGTAGACCACTACCTATACCTTGGCCAATGGATGTCAATGGAAGGTGATACAAAAAAGGAAATTGAATGGCATGTTAAATGTAGTTGGCAGGCATTCAACAAGCTAAGCGTAATTTTCAAGAACAACCTTCCCCTAGAGAAAAAGGTTTTGATCGGTGTTGTGCTACCTGTTCTAACATATACGCCGGTGAAACATAAACACTAACCTCACAATCAATACAAAAACTACAAATGGCCCAAAGAGCCATGCAACGATACAAGCTTAGCATTACAAGACAAGATAGAAAGACCTGCACATGGATTAGAGAACAAATGAAAGTATACGATATCATCAAGAGAGTAAAAGAATTGAAATGGAAATGGTCACACAGCAAGAAGAACTGATGGCAGGTGGACCAAGGCAGTCATAGAATGGATACCACTTGATAAAAATGTCCACGAAAAACCTAAAACAAGATGGATCAATGACAACAACAACTATTGGGGGCCCAATTGGCAGAAGAAAGCTCATGGAAACATGCGGAAGAGGCCTTCATCCTGCAGTGGATAGACAATTACTAAAATGGCAATGACAAATCTGAAAAAAGACATTGGCCAACCACTGACATCTGTTGTGTAACCTGATTGGGCAGAGAAGGAGTTACCTTTATGCCTCTATGTTATTGACCGTCTTAAATCAAGCCAAGCTCAAAAACACTAGAGAATTCCTGGAAATAGGCTACGCTCTTCACTCTTACCAATTGGCCACCAATAGACAAGTAGACATAAATCAACATCTTCCTACTGTGCAAAAGAGACAATCAAAAAGCCAAAAAGGGAACAAGAAGACCAAAACAACTCGGCAATCAACACTCAGCATAACACCAAGATTAACATCAGACCAACAATCAAGAAGTAAACAACACCCCAATCAAGGAACTGCCAAACAACCCAACATTAAACAGCTCAACCAAAGAAAATCTTGCAAACTGACTACAAACATTAGTATGACAAAGGAGCAACACAGGTACATTGCAAGATCTGCAAGAAATACCATTTGCCTGCAAGCAAAAACTGGTGGGACCATAAAATAAAGACATAGAAAACGAAAAAGCTAAAGTGTTTTGGGACTTTAGAATTCCAATAGACAGGCACCTGCCAATAACAAACCAATTATCAATGAGAAAGACAAAAAAGTCTAGACAATTGATGGGGCAATACCTGGAGACAATAGAAGAGAAAGACTGAAGAAGATAACAAAATACAAAGACCTGCAAATAGAAATAGAACAACTGGGGAAAAGAAGACAAAGGTAGTACTAGTAGTAAGAGACACCTTGGGTGCAATCCTAAAACAATTGGAGCACAACTTGGACACCATTGGCATTGCCAAAATCATGATTGATCAATTGCAAAAGGCAGCTTTACTCACAACAGCTGGAAGAAAAGATGTTTCCCCTTACAAAGAAATAACAACTGTATCTGTCATTACACATCAAGCCCAACAAAAAGAGAATATTTGAAACAAATATTCTGGTCCTGCCCTCAAGATGCTTTGAAGAATAGTTTGACTTCCTCTGTGTCAGCCCCTCAAGTAGTGGGAGAGACAGCCTCACAACTACATGGATTTGTTACTTTTTAACATCTTCATAAGTGGGAATAAAAGGGAACCCATCACATTTGGAGACAACACCAAGCTGGGGAGAACAGCTAACAGTTTAGAAGACAGACTCAATACAGAAGGATCCTGACAGACCTGAACACTGCGCCCTACCCAACAAAATGCAATTCAGTGGTGAGAAAGTAAAGTGTTACATTTAGAAAGAAAAACCAAATGAACAAGTAAAGAATAGGTGGTAGTTGGCCCAACAGCAGTAACTGTGACAGGAATCCTAATGGACAACCACTGAAGTCTGGTGTGTGTTGCAACTGCCCAAAAAGCCAATGCAGTCCTAGGCAGCATTCACAGAGAAATAAATTTAAGATCATGTGAAGTGTTAGTACCACTTTATACCACACTAGAAAGATCACATCATTTGGATCTCCATAATGCAGAAAAGATGTTGAGAGTCTAGAAAGAGTTCAGAGAAGAGCAACAAAGATGATTAGGAGTCTGGAAGGCTAAGTTGTATGATGATTGGTTCAGTGAATTAAATACATCTAGTCTAAAAAAAGGATTAGGTGTGACATGATAACTGTCTGCCAATATTTGAGGGGCTGTTGTAGAAAAGAGAAGGCTGACCTATTCTCCAAAGCACCTGATGGTAGGACAAGAAGTAACCGATAAAAGATTATCAAGGAGATATCCAAACTAGAATTAAGGAGACATTTTCTGACATTGAGAACAATTAATCATTGGAATGGCTTGCCTCCCTTCCAATGCTATTATTCTATATTCTGTAAGTCTTTTTGTTTCCAACATACTTATTAAAAATCATACACATGGTTACATTGTCTACTCTCTTTTGTTGCTATACAGTATTTCACCAGAGCTAATGTGATGTCTACTGTCTATTTTCCCCCTTTCTCTTCCTCTCCCCACCTTCAGCTTTCTTTTCTACCTTCTCTTCTAAGAGAAGGATGTAACTCTTTCTGTTGCCATGAAAAAAGTAAACATCCTGGCTCATTTCTTTTTCCAACATGTCCCCATCACCATTTTGGACAGTGTGTGAAAATCTGCAGCCAAAACATCAAAATTAGCAGGGTTGTCTGATTTACAGACTTCTTGAAATAAAAACCTATTTAAACATGGGGACAAAAAAAGACTACTTTGAAGGTCTTTTCACAAAGGCTCAACAGGAATCAAAATGACTGGGATTCATGAAGAATCTATCCTTGTTCAGCTTTTGCAGAGAAACACCACCAGCAACTTTGCCAAAGGGGGAGTGGGAACGTCATACACTTATAAAATGATCTAAAATGCATATCGGAGCCTACATATTTAAATGTAACCTTATTTTGGAAAACTTTTAGCTTCAGGGCATAGTAAAAGAATATTGTTTTGAGTGCTTGCTTTGAATAGTGAGTGTACAGCAGAATATTTTAAGAAATGCATATTTTGCATACAGTACTGTTGCAATCCCTAATGGCACACATATTTTATATTGTAAATTGTTATTTATGGGATGATCTGAATTAGAATATAATCTGTGCATGACCATATTTGATGGATCAATGTGGGACCGAGTGCTTGGTGACACTTGATCCAGCCACTGGGAGTCTTTTTAAATCTCTTGACAGGCTCTGGTAGAATAGCAGCTACAAGGAGGTCTGTGGTAAACAGTGGTTTTAATCCTAGGGAAAAATGCTGATTGTATTCAGAACTTCAGAAATGCTGTTTAGAATACATGCCTGAAAGAAATTGCAAGAAACCCCAAGTGGATCTATATACAGAATTTGTTGATTTTGAATGTGATTGGATTCCTTTTCTAACACAGGCTTGTATGAAAAGCTTATGGCTTCCACTGGAAATAAAAGCTTCCTCCTGCTTACATATAAGCTACTTTATGTTCAAATACAACTCACCCGACCCACTTACGAGTGCACCTCAGCTGAGAAAGGAAGCCCTGTATTGCTTTCCATGGCTTTTCAACTTGCATCTTACTTCGCAGCTTATTCTCTCTATTCTCTCCTCATCTGGACCAGATGGCTGAGGCAGCAAAACACGAATTGAAAGCACTGATTAATATAACAGATAACTTTCCCCAAAGCTCTAGGGCACATGTCATCAACCCGTGGTTCTGAAGCTGCATGTGGCTCTTTGAGCCTTCTCCTGCGGCTCCCAGTCCTCCTCTGACATTTGCAGAGAGAGAGAGACAGAGAGGGGCACTTGCACTTCCCTTCTCTCTCTGTCTCTGTCTCTCTCTCTCTCTCTCTCTCTGTGTGTATGTGTGTGTGTGTGTGTGTAAAAAAGAGAGTGGCCTCACGCTGTTCTCCAACAAGCTGACAAGCTTATTGGGCGGGGTTCCTGCCTTTGCTGCGAGAGAGAGAGAAAAAGAGAGAGGGAGAGGGGGGGAGAGAGGGAGGGAGAGGGAGAGAGAACTCATGCACAGCAGCTTCTATTTCTTTTTAATTAAACTCTTCAATCAAGCCCCCCCTCTGGTGTGTGTATGCACGCATGCAAGTTTTGTGGCTCCCAGTGGTTTTTCTGTGGGAAATGGGTCCAAGAGGCTCTTTGAGTATTTAAGGTTGCTAACCTCTGGTATAGATGAAGAGACACAAGTTTAGGCTAGGTTCTAGCAATATAGGTCATCTGTTGATTAAGAAGCCCCTGAATTTCAGATTAAGCCCTTTTAATTCTAAATAAGCTTGTTCTCAATAAACAGTATGAAAATGATATGGAGCTTTTAATGGATTTGATGAAAGAAGAGATTGAAACTATGGCCAAAAGCTTTTGCATAGCCTAGTGGGTTACCAGTGCAGCCTTTCCTGAATAAGAAGCTTTACTGGTATCCAGTGATGATCTTTTCATGTCTCATTTAGATTTCTGTAACATGCTCTACATCAAGCTGCAGAATTCTGATAACTGCATGGATTTTAGTAATCTTCTGGGAGCAGGTCCAGATGCTAGTTACATTACATGTAAAGTTCTACATAACTTAGATCCTTAGATTTTCTTGTGTCTTTCTTGTCCCCAATGCTTTTTTTGCCTCACAAAGAGTTCTGAGGAATTCAAAAGCTTGCAAATTGTGATTTTGGTTATCATTTCACAGTCATTCGGAATACAATCAGGCAGATATCCCCATACAATGTCTCAGAAATTCAACTACCATTGCTAATGTGTTTAAAAGCCTGCACTGGAGCATAAAATCAGATAAGTGTCAAAATTAGTTCATTCAAGATGCAAATCTTCAGATTAAATGGGAATAGTTTAGTCAAGATTTGCATTTTAACTAGCTGCCTTTAAGTCTTTTTAAACATTAAGACCCACTCTCTCAGTTACTTCAGGATTCTCAATGTATTATCTGAAGGCACAGATAATGTAACTGGTTCAGATTAAACTGCCTGTAATCACTTTACAACATGACATATTGAGGAATTGCTACTGAAACATGCAAGTTTATAAAAGATATTAAGATTTGTGATCAAATAACTCAGGGAAAGGAGAGAAGAACCCTAAAACCAGTAAGTACTATTACATAACTTTGAATTTAAGAATTAATTTCATTATTTCTTTTTGGGCACTCTGCACCTTTCTCACATTGTAGAACCTGTGGATACAACATGTTGTCCTTTTCTAGCAATACTACCCATCTTCAAATATTTAACTCCCTGGATATAAAAAGTGTTACATGTTCTTAGAGATGAAAAAACTCACTGAGTTCGGGTCTCTCCCATTGTCTCACAAACTTTGAGGTTTTATATTACGATGTATACTATAAGCGTACAGTGATTTCTACAGTGAAATATTCTAGCAAACACCTGAAATTTAACAATTTTAAATTATATATGGAAATCATCCAGCATTTGAATTTCTAGACTTCAGAAATAAAACTACTATCACTGGTATACATGGATAAGAAAAGATGGCAATACAGGTCAGATAGATATTTAGACAGTGAATCAAAATTGGAGTCTGTGGCACAAATATTGGAAGAATTATAACAGGGAAGGCAAACTTCAGATTATTAATTCCACTCCTGCAATTCAGGGAAATTCCTTTAAATTCAGGGAGCTCCAGGGTATTCCAATTTAATTATTTTAGTATATTTCATCAATTGAAAAAACAACATGTATATCACTGTGTTAAACGGTACTTTTGTTAATTGTAGTAAAAGAGTAGTACAGGTAGTCCTCAATTAACAATCATTCATTCAGTGACCATTCAAAATTACAACAGCAGTGAACGAAAGGACTTACTGACCAGTGGGTAAAGTTACAGCTGTTGGAGTACCTCACAGTCATGTGATTGTGATTTAGATTATTGACAAAAAAGCGCTTTTTTTGTACAAAGCTTCAAAAGAAACACTCCTTGAAATTGTATTACAAAACAATTATGTCTCCAGTTTAAAGACTTAAAGGAAGCAACATGCAATTGGCTTGAGCTTATACTGGAAACTATCCCTGCTTTGTCTACCAGAGCTTGAATCATACAAGATGGACAAGAGTCTTCCAACATGAGTTGTGGGGAAACATCACCTAATCCAGGGCTTTTCAACCTTTTAACCCATTGTACCACTTTTAGGAAATGGCAATATCCAAGTACCACCAATTGCCTAGCAAGGTGCAAAAACTTGATGACCCAAAAAAAGGGGGGGGAAAAGTAATAAAGTACAGGTAGTCCTCGACTTACAACAGTTCACTTAATGACTGTTCAAAGTTACAGTGGCCCAAGCCACAACTGAGCAAGACACTGCCTGCCTGCCTGCCTGCCTGCCTGCCCGGCGGCGCTCTTCCTCCTGTCTGAGGTTTTCATTGTTGTGAGCATTTCTGTTGAGGATTGGCAGCGGAGGTGGGGTGGGGGTGGGGTGTTTGGTTTTTATTCCCCCCGTCTGCTGGGTGGTTGCAGCAGGTTATGGTCACTTCACATGACCCTGGGACACTGTGACCATCATAAATATGAATCAGTTGCCAAGCATCTGAATGTAATCATAAGACCTTCGAGATGCTGCAGCATTCCAGCTGATCGGCACTTCTTCTGGGCTCAGCAGAAGCACCAGGATCAGTGCTGCTTTCCAGCTGATTAGTGCTTCTTCAGGACTCAGCAGAAGCACCAGGATCAGTGCCAAGCTCCAGCTGGAGCTTGGAGCTAATCCTGGCACTTCCACTGAGCCCTGACAGCCCTGAAGAAGCGCCAATCATCTAGAAAGCGGTACTGATCCTGGCGCTTCCGCTGAGCCCTGACAGCTTTGCAGCTCCATCCATCTCTCTCAGGCTTGTGTGGTGCTGCCACTGGTTCAGCTTATTCCTCTCTCCCGCTACCACTTTTCTAGGATGGTCATGTACCACCTGCCATATCACTGGTTGAAAAGCCCTGACCTAATTCATTTGCCCATTCAAGAAAAGCAGTAGTGTATATCTGTTTTGGATTTTCCCAAGAATTCTCCAGTTAATAACAAGTTGAGAGAAACTAATTCAGAGAAATCCCAGATCCTTTCATGCAATATGCCTTCTCCCCACCATCTCTTTTCATGCCACTGGACTCGTGCCACCATGTTGAGGCCTGTGACAAAAAAATAACTGAAAGATGATCATTTTCTATGGAAAGCAGGGTTCTTCCCTACTGTATTTTTTCTGTTGGAGAAAGGCACAAAGAAGGAGAGGAAAAAAAGAGTTTATATGTGCAAGTGTCTATAAATATTTTGTTTTATGGTGGATTACTTGTTTTGTGCACTTAGTCATATGAACACGCTGCAGTACTTTAAGCACGTGTCTTGCATTACTATGTAACACTCAGCTGCTGCTTCAGAACAATGTACATCCAAAAATAATTTGTGATGCACAACTTTATCCTAATTTTCTACTTTTGTGTAATGGTAATTACTAAAAACCGGAAATGTAGTTACAAACTGTAGTTTTTCTTTTCCTTTCTAAACTTTATTGTGCTCTAAATATCAACTGCTCTGACCTCTTATTAAACACTAGTTGTTATTCTCTCAAAATAAATTGTAGGAGCAATAATAATGCAGCCCTTGCCTCAGGCTTGCTCTTAAGATGTGATACACAATCCAAAGTGATATGATTGGAGAAAATAAAAGGGCATGTTTTACTGAGAGACTGCATTTCAAAATTGGGACAACCTATTCTTCTGAAAGCTGAGGGGTAAAACTCCTTACTCAAAGAGCGATGTGACAAACAGGGACATATGGATGGTTGTCTGTGCCACAGAAACATAACAGAATCCAGTATGAAAGCTCCAATTTTTATGAACCATTATTAATCAGGCATTAAATAGGGTTTTACTACTAGTTACTGAGCTATCTCCACCCATCCTTGTTCAAAAAACAAAGGCAGATGGAAAGTATATCAGGACACACTTGGAGAATTAGTGTTGATTTTCAGAAGACTGCAGTTTGTCCACAAAACTGTTTAATAAATACTCCTAAAGGTAGAAATTACAGATAACTTTATGCATATGGAGACTGGATGGAACTGAAATTCCTGGACTTAGATATGTTTTTCTGTGTGTCTTTTTTAAAGACACTGATTAGTCGGTTCTGGTCAATATCAAAGTACAGTAGACTGTTAAACAGCTGAAATCAGCCATGGTGTTCTAGAATGCTACAGTATCAATATTTATGATTTATTAGAGAAAAAATTCCCTTCCACAAAGGGAGCCTTAGCATCTTCCACTGCTAAAAACCAAGTAACATATGATAAAGATGTTTCTAACTATGAAAGGCTATCTATTCCTCATAAGGAACTATGAATGAAGCTCTTCCAGCACACATATGACCAATGCCAAGAAAGAAAAACATCAATAAAGAAGTGAATGAGGACTAGAAAGTATGGAGAGCTCAATGAAAGGACCATAAGATAGGAGCCAAGAATTTGTTGTATTTTTTTGGTTATTAGGTTATTATTTTTATTTCAACTCAAAAGAACATAAATTGGGACATCTAGCAACTTTGGAAGATATACCCAACTCCTCAAAACTATTTCTGTTATCAGTTAATGAAAAAATAGCACTTAAGTTCGTTTACGTACATGTGAAACCTGAATATACATGGAATGGCTGATATTCAACTTCTGAAATTAGTCCCTTTCTACATCATCACTATTTTCACTCTTCAAGTCTCCAGAAGTACTTCGACACAGAGATTCTCACTAGCACTGATATCAAAATACTTGGAATAAGGAGCAAAGAATTTCAATCGCTGCTCTAGTTTCTAGTTTAAAAAAGTTCCTCACCCTCAATCTATAGAAGAAATGTACATTGCTAGCATTATATACAGTGGGCCAAAAAAGTATTTAGTCAGCCACCAATTGTGCAAGTTCTCCCACTTAAAAAGATGAGAGAGGCCTGTAATTGTCATCATAGGTAGACCTCAACTATGAGAGACAAAATGAGAAAACAAATCCAAACAATCACATTGTCTGATTTGGAAATAATTTATTTGCAAATTATGGTGGAAAATAAGTATTTGGTCAATATCAAAAGTTCATCTCAATACTTTGTTATATATCTCTCATCTTTTTAAGTGGGAGACTTGCACAATTGGTGGCTGACTAAATACTTTTTTTCCCCACTGTATGCTGTGTTGTTTGATTCCATGAGAACTCAGCTATTGAACTGCAAACTGATCGAGCTTTATTCTCTGCTAAGGAAATATACTAAGTTAATCAAAGCCAGATGCCTTGATGTGAGATGAATCAGAAATTCTCTCCAGTGAGAAAATTCAGCAACCTAAGTTCCAAGTTGTCAAAAACATTGCAAAAGACAATACTATTTTCTCTGACTACACCACAGATGACAATAAAATAAATCTGCTCAGCTCATTAACACTTCCAAAGACACATTAGAGGGGAGGAATGGTGAATGATGGATCTCTGCAAAAGTGGAGTCAAGAGTTGCAGCAAAGAACAACGAACTGGTGGGATCAGGGAGCTCTACAATATTTTCAAATCAAACTGCCAGCCTGCAGGACAGATGCATCGGGCAAAAACTGCGCCCACCCCACTGCCAGCAATGGGGAAAAAAGTCATGATATGGCATGGCATGGCACATGACGTTGCAAGTTTGACACCCATGATGTAGAAGTATCCATCATGAATAAAGAAATATCTACATCTTCTTTTTAATTGCTGACTAACCAAATGCATTAGAATGTCAGCTGCCTTAAAATGGATTGTTTAATTTAGTGTCAACTCTCTTAAAGTCTTACTCTTAAGTTATTTGCATAGATTACAGACAGCAATCAGAGACTACTGAATAAAAATATTCTTTTTATTTTTTTATGAGAAGATTGTACCTACTCTGAAATAAAAAATGGCTTATAAGTTGTATATTCAATAAGATACTCGTAGATAATAAGACTACCTGGAAAACATGACCACTTTTTTTCAGTTAACTCAGTTAACATTTTATCAGACCAGCTGAAATAAGACCAATCACATAACGGGCTAAGTTATAATTTTAGTGCTAGGCAAAGGAGTTTTATTTCTCACATCTTTTCAAGAATCTGCAACAAAATTAAATTTATTTTAGCTCTTGAATTTAAACCTTCACTTTCAGGTTTTTCACACTTTAAATAATCAAATTTAATGTTTTAAAAGTTGAAGGCCTAATATCTGTATTAGTCTTTTGAAGCAAAACAATTGAGAGTCTTGAGACGTTTCAAAGGATTACAATTGAATACATTATAATTTTTTTAACTGTTATCAACATTATTTTCTCAATGTTTAAAAAGCTACAAACTTCATCCTATGCATTCAGTCTGCTGAATGAATCATGCCTTTTGATATTTAAAAAGAACATGCTTTTATTGTCTTGTCCCATTCTTTGTAACACGAAGGACACAAAAATTACTTCAAGGCCACTATGTCCTCTGGGGTACACATTCTCCTTAGATCTACTTCAGGCTGCTTCTTGGCAAAATGTTTAAAGAAATAAGGCTTGTAGTACATATATCTCTTCTCCTAATAAATGTATCTTAACCTTATACTGGTAGCTATTTATTATTCTTATTAAAGGTCACCCTACTGTCATTTGTACATTTGGCTGTTCTGCTTTCTACATTTCAAAGCTGGCTGTGGGGAATGCATGTACAACTTATTAAAAACCTTATACATACATACATACATACATACATACATACATACATACATACAGTCAGAATTGCAGAAATCCTACCTTGTGTAGACCATAAAATGCTTACAGGCGTAGAAGCCACATCCTTGATCTTTATCCAGCTGTTGTTGCGCTGTCTGCTCCATGAAGAAATTACACAATAATATTCTCCTCTGTCGGTTTCAGAAGTCCATTGGATTCGTAAACGGAAGGTGTCTACCTTTGGTTTAGAGAAAATAATTTCCCCATTCTGAGCACGTTGTTTGCTTTTTTCCCCAAGTACCAGTGTCCAGTCTGCATCCATAGTGGCCAGAAGTTCATATTCTACCACTTCATCACTGCGTGTGGGCATCCTATAGTACCAGGACACAGTGAAATAAACATTTGTCTCCGCATTCCGTACCTCCATGATCCTACATTCAAGCTCTGTCGGATCCTCAGCAAACAGCGGTGTTTTAGAAGCGTTCAAAAACACGTAGTAATTTGGTTCTATATAGGTTTTGGAAAACAAAAAGAAAGTCAAAGTAACAATTAAAAGTATGAAATAGAACCAATCCCAAATATAGATTATATTTTCACATACATCATGATTTTAAATTGCAAAGCTTCTTTAGTATTTTACCAGTCATGGCAAGGGATGTGGATTGTCCTATCAGCTAATTATATCTAATTTTTCATGGCATTACAGCTAGTCCTTGACTTATGACCACAACTGAGCCCAAATTTCTGTTTTTAAGACATATGTTAAGTGAGTTTTGCCCCATTTTATCTTTCTTGCCACAGTTGTTAAATGAATCACTGTAGTTGATAAGTTAGTAATTCGGTTGTTAAGTGAATCTGGCTTCCCCATTGACTTTGCTTGTCAAAAGGTTGTAAAAGGTGATCACATGACCTTGGGACAAAGCAACAGTCATAAGTATGAACCAGTTGCCAAGCATCTGAATTTTGATCTCATGATCATGAGGATACTACAAAGGTTGTAACTGAGAAAAATGGTCATAAGTAATTTTTTCAGTATAACTTTGAACAGTCACTAAATGAATTATTATAAGTCGAAGACTATCTGTATTTGCTAGGAAAATAACAAAAGGCAGATTGTGTAGTACAGTTTTGTTAAACTGGTAAAATAATCACACACGAATACATAGAGCATCATTTTATGTTGGTCTAGAGAAGATAAAAATAAAACATTTTTATTAAGCCACCTGTGTATACATTTTTAGTTTTCAATTAATTAAAGAATAGTGATGAAGTTTGTTACAGAAGTTTAAGTCTTGAACACTATGTCATAAACCCTCAACTGACTCAATAAAGATATTGATTCAATATATGCAAAGACTTTTCCTAAAATTCAAAGCATTCTGAACTTCACATTTCAAACTGAGAAACCTGTTTTCCTGTGCATTTTATGATATATGTAAGGCAAGAAATCAACATTTTGGATGATTATACCCAAGTATACCAGATTTTTTTTTTTTGCACAGTTTTAATTGTTGCTGTTTACTTTCAATGCCCTATTAACAGGTGAAAATATCAACCAAACAAATAAATGTTAGACAGTCACACACTCTGACTTATTCTTGATGCTAAATAGCTCTGAAGTGACATCAAGTTGCACTACGTGAATCTAACAACTTTTAAAGTTGAACTAAGTCTGATATCATGATCATATGTAATTTTGATTTTCTCCTATTCTTAGAAGATATATTCAGATATTAAAGTGGATAAATATATATGTGGCTCTCGTATAAATCACTAGAGTTCTTGCAGACAATGCTAGAGTTTACTAAACCTGTTAAATAACTGTTTTCTGCTCTGATAAGAATGAGAATAAAGTTATAGGGAAATGAAGTTTTAGCCAACTCCACAAATATTTGCGAAGTCTGTAGAAGTGGATTGCTAGGTAAAATTTTGACTTTGAGAATAGTGTTCCAGCTATGCTCTTGACACTGAGTCTCTAACTGAGGATTTAGAAGGAAGGAATAAAAGCTTGCTGGATAAGCCTCATTCCTGCACTCTGTCAACTGTCAAAGAACAGCCTTGCTGACAGTTCAATGAATTAATACCCTGCCAAGCTCTCAGACGTCTATCAAGGAAGAGCAGGAGGCTGCTGATGAAATTTGGATACAATTTATGTATCTCTGATGATGAGAATTCTTCTCCCACTTTACTCCCCCAGGCAATACAAGGTCATTAAAAATAGCTTTATCCTTTACCTTCACCTAACCCAAGTAATATAAAGAAGCAGAAATTCCCACTGGCTATAGACAACTTTTCAAAAGCAGAATAGATGTCTCCTGTTTAAGCCAACTTGAGAGTAAGGAGACTACAAGATAATATCTGAAAGGGAACTATACTGTAAAATAGTTGTACTTCTTTAAATCTGCCTAGCATGTAGTCAATTGGATTAGCCAGCAGAGAAGATGAATTTAAACTCTTCATATTACAACCTCTAGGTACTCTTATACTTAGTGGTGAAGTATGCCTTATGTTTGAGAAAAAAGGCACTAGCTTATTCTCTTATCTCCAGGTAAATAAAAAAGGAGGATAATGGGGTCATTTTCATTTCTGGATCTTTTTCAAATTTATAATTTCAATTTCAAGGTCCAGGTGAATCACAGAATACACAGTAATTCTGGGAAGCTTACAATTAAAAAAGTTATAAGAAAACAACATATATTAAAAAAATAAAAAAGCAGAAAAAACCCCCAAGTTTTAAATAACTGATAGTTGTTTAAGTCATTTTTGTTTTACTAATCTTAAACCTATTATATACAATATAATACATTATTGTGCCAGTTTATTTTGGCATTTTTATTTGCATCTTTCCTGCCTTTCAGGAGTGGGAAATAACATATCTATTACTCCATCTATATAACACTCCATCAACCAATTTTCCCACATGCTTGAACCTGTGTCTCAACTCACTCTTAGCCCAAAATCTTAATCACTGCAACATAATGATGGTAATATTAGATGCAAAGCTATTCTTAGAAGGAAGAAACAGCATACAAACCCTAGATGAGTTCATCACATGCCATGCTAAATCAGAATCAACAATATTACAATTTAGCACCCCAAATCTCAGTGAACTTAAACGAGATATTCTTGCAGGTAAATACAATCAGTTACACAAATTCTACTGGACTATACTTAAGGTAACTTGGGCATTAAATACAACAACTATTCCAGCTTTGCCCTTTTACTGTTTCAAAACCTATCCAGAATTATTGGGATTCTAACTGAAAAATAAAACATGAAGAAACTTGATTTTTTAATTATTCTAGAAAAGATCCCGGTATATCAAGAAAAACTTTATTTAACCACATGGATCTTCACGAATATGTAATAATAATAATGATGATGATGATGGAAGGGACCTTGGAGGTCATCGAGTCCAACCCCCTGCTCAGGCAGGAAACCCTACACCATTTTGGACAGATGGCTGTCCAGTCTCTTCTTAAAAACTTCCAGTGTTGGAGCATTCACCACTTCTGGAGGCAGATTGTTCCATTGTGCTTATGCTTAAATGTTAAACGTTAATTTTTTTTAGTACATTTGCAGACAAGTATCTCAGCAGCTTAAGGGTCCAGTTCAGAAAGTAGAATAAAAAGTATCAACAGCACAATATTTATATAGTTACAGAAAAATACTGAAATTAGAAAACTTTGTCTAAAGTAGTCTGATATTCACCCAGTTCTCTTTTTATATTGTATGATATCATTTCGCATTTCTGTTTCATCAAATATAGAAACAAATCTCAAGAATTATTTGAATTCAAAAGTTGATGTTTCATTCCAAGATGAAAACTTTAATGGAGCATAAATTTGAAAAATAGTATCTGCCTCTTCTTACAGTTTCATTATCCAAAGATAAAATAACAAATAAGCAAGTTAGAAGGAAAGTGTCAAGACAAACAACTGACTGTACCAGTTGAGATCTGATCGTGAAACTGTGAAAATGTAATTTAGATGTTTGTAAGTTCTGCTTTCTATATCATAGCAATACTTAAAAGTGATCATTTACTGAACATGAACTGATAGAAAAATTTAGTAGTTTAAAACATTACAATTGATTATTTTGAGATCTCTCATCTAACATCTCCAAACTGAAATCTCTAAGAAGTTTTCAAAATATAAAACAGTAAAAATACAACAAAACCCATAATTCCACATAACATTCATTAAAAAAATCAATACCAAATTAAAATAGACATAATCAATCAGATGCAAGCAAAGCAAAGGTACTTATCTTCAAATATTTGTTAAAACATTCATGATTTTGATATGAACAACTTTTTTCAATCTAAACCTTGGGGAAAAAAATGTCACCACTGAATGGCCTCTATCTTTTTAAAACTCTGTCATATTTATCCACAGAAGTTACAACTGCACAAAAGTGTCCACATAATCATCAGTAGCTCAGCTTAATTCAAAAGCCTGTTTACCTTAATAACCAATTACTCACCCAATGTCACAACTTCCACAGTGACTGGTATGGATATCTTCTCTGCTACCTTGTGCCAGCTGCCATTGTGTTGTGGCACCCACAGAGCTGCTTGACAGTAGTAGTAACCAGAGTTTTCAGTGCCTACATCACGTATCAACAGATTGTAATTACTTCGATCTACATGGCTAGGGCTGATAAAGGTGGAGTCACTAATTACTAAATCACGGTCAGCATTCAGAAAAACCTGAGCCTCTGCCATGGTGCCATCTGGAGATTCATTGAAGTACCATGTGATTTCTGTTTGGAAAATACCACTTCTGTCCGTTGTGATGTTGCAAGTAAGTTCAAGGGATTCTCGTTCCATTACAGATATATTGTTTCTGGTGATGAACAGATCTAAAGCTGCAGAATTGGGAGTGAGGGATGAAGGAAATAAGATCAAGGATTATTGTTAACTTCCAAGTATTACTTGACTTGTAGTTCATCAACTGTAATCCTGTCAGCTTGTACAATTGCATATAATTAGCTGCATATACATTAGTATTCATGGGCAAACATGTGTATTGCTGAGTAACACAGTTAAAGCACTAATCTATCCAACTGGTTTCTACTTGTATAATAAGTTTATGCAAATATACAATACAGCTTCAGTTTTCTTGCAGTTAATGCCACCATTTTTCCTCTTATACTCTGATACTCCGAGCATAAATATTTTTCAGCTGAAATAAAAACTGGTCTATCTTAAAGATATTTTAAATGTAAGCTACTCTTCAGATGTCTTTTCAACATATGATACTTCATTAAATTACATACTGTAAATTCGGTCACTTTTTCACAGAATCTCACAACTCTCCTATGGTGTTTGACATGCGCAATCCAATACAGTACAATCCAGTACTACTATAATCCACAAAGAAGAAATATCAGACGGAAACCTTTCCTGTAACTTCATAACAAAAGTAATTTGTCTAGAGCAGTGCTTTTCAACCTTTTCATTTTTAGGGTATGGCAATATTCGAATACCACCAGTCACCTAGCAAGGTGTCAAAAACCTGATGACCTTCTGACAAGCAAAGTCAATGGGGAAACCAGATTCACTTAACAACCGTGTTATTAATTTAACAACTGCAGTGATTCACTTAAATATGGCAAGAAAAGTCATAAAATGGGACAAAACTCATTTAACAAATTTCTAACTTAGCAACATAAATTTTGAGCTCATAGGTTGAGGACTATCTGTACACCTGCTTACCACACTTTTAATGGGAAACTTGTGCCTGTTTCTCTGACATTAATCCTCGCACTATTCTATCCCCTTCTCTCCCTCTGCTTGCCTCAAAGCAGCCTCTCCTATTCCCCAACTCTCTTTCTCCGTCACCTCCTCTTTCCTCATTGTCTTTTTTTTTACTCCCTTTCCCACCAAAACCTCTTCCTTTTATATCTTTTCCTCTCTCCCCCCCCCTCCTCCTCTTCTCTTCAGTGCAACTCCAGCTGACTCTTCTCCCCCAGGCTGCACTTTGCTTCCAAAAGTGCCAATCAGCTGGCGCCCCGTGCTGATCGGCTGGAGCCCCACGCCAATCCTGGGCACTCAGCAGAGCTCCGGCAACACAGCAGCTCCAGCTGACTCTCCCAAAAACCTGTGTAGCACTGTCACCATTTTTGCTCATTCCCCCACAACACTTTTATCCTTTTTTACACTTTTTTTTACAGTGCTTTTCAACCCGTTGTATGCATATCACCTGCCAGATGCCAAAGAACCACCAGTGTTATACGTACATGGGTTGAAAGCAATGGCTTAGAGTATACAATTTTCAATGAGCCTGATGAAACAAAAATTGAACAGTTTGCCATAACCATAACAAATTCAGGTGGGGAAAAAAAGAATAAAATACTGAATGGCCACCTTGCCAACTGTTAACTTTAGGGCAGACATGTCAAACACAAGGTCTGGCGGATGGATGCGGCCCACAAAGTGGTTTCATGTGGCCCGCGAAGCCATTGTGGAAACAGTGAGGGAACGGCCCCCACTGCCTTGGCCCTGGCCCAGGCTGGCCGGGAGGGAGCCAATGTACAATTTTGTGGTGGCTATCTATGCTGAAACACATTCAGTCTGGAAACTGAAGGCCATCTGGAAACAGCGAGGAACCAGCCCCTGCTGTGTCGGCCCCACCCTCTGGGTGCATGCTGGGGAAGTGTCACCCTTTGTGAGGAATGAAGAAATATACCATCACCTGGAAGTGGCCAGCAAATGGCCCTCATCTACTTCACATATCTGGCTTGATGGGCTCTGGGGGAGGGGTTTCGGCAGGTAAGTGCAGCTGGGTGCCCCCTTTGGGACGTGGGTCTGGGCTTGGTGCCACAGGTGCTCGAGGGCCAGGCTGGACATTTGACCTCTGCTGTCCAGGGCTCCCGGCAGCCCGTACCACCATCCAGTCCCCCCATGGCCTGAGAGGAACAGTGAGGCTCCTCCAGTGGACCTTGCCTTGGCACTTGCCCTGGTTCCACCCCCTTCTGCCAGAGACCCTCAGATCTGTCCCACTACTGCCCAGGCACCTTTGACGTGAATGATGTAGAGCTGGCCACACCCACCCAGGAGGCCACACCTACTCCATCCACACCCACTCAGGAGTCCACACCCATCCTGGCCACACCCACCCAGCCCCCCCGAGGGCAACTGCAATGCTGATGCAGCCCTCAATGAAATTGAGTTTGACACCCCTGCCTTAGGGCATGGTTTTGCAGTTGATGAAATACTGTGCAGATAGAAATAATTCAACTGATTCAATTAAATACCAACATATCTTAGAACCTGAGATTTCTCAATGAAAAAATTAATACTGAACAATGGTTTACCATTTCATTAAAGCAACAATCTAAAATCCACTACAGAAAGTAAGGGATAGTCCCTTATTATGTGAATATTATTGAAAATCTGAGGAGAGGTTCAAACATAATGTCATGGAACTGTTATTTCTACAAACGTATTCAGGCGTTTGTTCCTGTCATATTCTTTGTTTTTGGTTTTAATCTGTAATTATCTGCATATAAATACTAAGCATGCATTCCAAGTTGCATAAAAAAGATTGTGTTTGCCCTTGTACAATGTAGAGGCTGTATCAGTTTTTATTCATTTAGTGATTCAAGAAACATTGAATTTTATCAGGTGCCTAAAACTTTAGCAGGCACCTGAAAGTGCTCAAAAAAGGCAACGGAAATTTTGCAAACATTATAAAACCAAACCTATATTTCAAATTATAAATGTTCTGTTATATTTAAAATATTACAATAATTTTCTGTGCATATGTCTAAATATGTCATAATCTGACTTGTCAAGAAACCATCTTGCTTATTGGTCACCTCAAAAAATAATACTTGCCTGCTGTTCTATGAATTGCTATATGAATAATGGAACATTGTACTGGCCCTTTATTAAAGCAGTAATAATAATAAAGTGGTGTAAACACTAATCTCCTGACCAAAAAGAATGATTAAATTAAGAAATTCAGTACAAAATCAAAAGTTAAAACTGTAAAATGTAAAGTTATCACTAAAATATCACCACAGTAAACATCATCCAAAAAATTAAAAATCCATCAAAGCAGCCAAACCAGTTAATCATAAAATTTCTGCTTAGATACAAGTACTTTTGCTTAACAATGAAGTATGATATAAAAAGGTAATCTGAACTCTTTCAGCATGAAGCTATAAAGCCTAGTAATGTTCAGTGATGATTCTCCTGCAGCTTTTAAAATATGATAAAATTGGTCTCAACTGAACTTTTATGTAGCTTATTTTGATAAAAATAGAATAAAATTCAAACACAACATTTTGAATTTGTGTCATACCAATTCAAACGATTTTATAAACCTAGAGTTGGAAGGGAATGTCAAAGATCTGCTAGTCCAACCCTTGCCCAAGGTAGGAATCCTCAACCTATGCTGTGGAAAAGATTCTCCAACTTCAGTGCTGTTCCAATGTTTAATAGCAAATTACAATTTGTAAAATTTTCCTATATTCTTTTCTTATATATTCCCATATAGGAAAATATAAAAATCTAATTTAACAGCAAATAGGACAATAAAATGTGGTCATAAGTTAAATATGTGTGTCTGTACGTATGCATATGAATCAGTGATAAATGTATCTTAATCAGGCCAGTTTTTCAAGCTGTAGCTATACATTACACATCAAATCTATCATATTACCATAAAAATGAATATTGCATACTCACATGTTGGTTTCACCACCAAATTTACTATATCAGCAGTCTTCTCTTGGATCTTTTGCCATGAACCATCTGCACCTTTAACCCACTCACTCACTTGACACCTATAAGCACCTTCGTCTGTTGGAAGAGTCTGGGACAGAGACAGGCTGTAAATGTCATTAGCCATTGCATCTAGGCGCACATCCCCACTGATATAGCGGTCACTGTATTCTGAGCCAGTCCGGAACTTGCCCTCGTGTGTCAGGGAAAGGATTTCTTGCCAAACATGGTCACTCTTGAACTCCCAAGACACTTGCAGATGGGTGTGTTCGGTAGAATTGGTAGAAGCTGAACAACGTAATTGAAATGTATCTCCTTCTGATACGTTCCAAGTTGATGAGGAATACAAGTTTGATCCAGTAACAGTTAACCCGTCTGCAATCACTATTTAGAAAAAAGAGGATCATAAAGCACACAATTATAATAAATCTTTTCCCATGCCCATTATCTCTTCTCTTGTTTGTTTTAGTTTTGAAGACTGAAGAGGTATAAAATAAGATACAAATTTGAGAAAATAAAGATTAAAAAAGAAACTTATAAGTTAAGGCAATATGTCAGATGCTTGGGTGTTGGTTCCTTTAAACAGAATTGCAATAGTAATCAACAATTTAAAAGAATTTGGATATTACTAAGTTTCAAAATTAATAAAGAGAAAACTAACATGTTAACAAAACTATGAAAATAAAAGATCAAGTAGAACTAATGAACAAAATATGTTTGAAGATTGAGAAAAAAGTAAAATATCTGGTTAACAATATGATAAATATGAACTGTAGATATTTTTTTCAAAACAACTACATTAAGACATGAAATTAATTTTAAAAAGACATATTAAGATGGGGAAATATTGTAGAATCTGTCATAAAAATGAATGTCTTGTCGAGAGTGCTTTTGTTTCAAACAATACTTTCAACAATAATTTTAAATAATTAAAATAAGTTTAAAGATTAATATACAATTGAGACCAGATTTTTGTATACACAAAAATGGAAAGATCTGGCACTACCTGGAATGGAGGATTAGTTAGTAAAGGTGGAACTTGCTGAGATAGATAAACAGATTTTTTTTGATCAGAGAAAAGACAATATGTTTATTACTGATTGGAAATCCCTCATGACTTTTTGTGTGAAGCAGGAAAAAAATGAACTTAAGAATTTATGGTTTTAATATTAGACAGGAAAGATTATAGAAAAAAGAGAGTTATATTGTAACCATAGAGTTAAAGGGAAATTTATAATTGTACTTATAATTGCAAATAAGATTAGAAGCTATTTCGTTATATCTATTTTTTTTTTTCTATTTTCATTTTTTTCCTTTTTGGCACTTTTACCTTTCCAATTTCTCTTTTTTTTTCTTTTTTCCTCTCACTTTATATTAGGTTGTATTAGTTTTTATCTTCCTTTTTTAAAATAAGAAACTTTTAATAAAATTATATTAAAAGAATGTTCTGTAACATTTAAAGATCTCTTAGTTACATGCCCGTGTAAAAAGAAAAATTGTTTCTCTAGTTCAACCAATTCAGTTTAAAGGATAATTTAAGATTAGAATTAGGATTGTGCAAATGCTTCATAAAACATTCGAGGCTAATTTGAGCCAGCCCTATCCTATACAAATTTCACAGGTGTTGGCTCAATTTATCCCAGTGAGTTTCTTACAGATTCTAGAGCAGTGATGGCAAACCTTTTAGAGACTGAGTGCCCAAACTGCAACCCAAAACCCACTTATGCATCACCGGGTGAGACCCATTAGGTGGGTGTGGTCCATTGGGTGGATGTGGCCCATTGGGTGGGCGTGGCTGCGGTGGTAACTGCAGACTGAGTAGGACTAAAAAGTTCAATCAATCAATTCCAACTTTGCAAGATCTTTTTTTTTCCTGCGAGAAGTTGAAATTGACTGATTGAACCTTTTTTTTTTCTTACACAGTAGCAGAGGCCTAAAGCGAAAAGGTTTTATAAAACCCAGCTGAAGGCCTAGGACTGGGGCGACGGCGCGTGTGCCCACAGAGAGGGCTCTGAGTGCCGCCTCTGGCACCAGTGCCATAGGTTCGCGACCACTGTTTTAGAGACCTAACATGTCCAGGTAAATATTTATCTTCAAATATTTCTGAAAACATCTATAAAAATGCTTATCACTTTAAAAACAATTTGTAAACATCTGGAATTATATTAATACATGGCAGGGACAAATTTGAAATGGAAACTATTTGGGACAATAGCGAATTTTCTCAAGAATGCCCATCAAAATTATCCAAAAGCACAACATGAAATTATCCAGAAAGTCAAAGTATCCAGGTTTGCAGATCTCTATTGCCTTTGCTAAAATCATGATTTCAGAAAAACAGAATAAAATGAGATTCATGGAAGAATGCAAAGCAGAGAACATATGTCACTAATAACACTGATAGAGTCCTCTCAAGCATGCCAAAAAGGACCTGGGTGACTCCAAGACATCTAGATATTTTTTAGACAAATGAATTAAACATGGAACCTTACAACTATGAGGATATTGTTACATTTAGTAGAAATCAAAACTGCAGTCCACAATAAGAAAAGCATACCAACTGTTAAACATTAGAGCAGTAGTGTTATGGTCTGGGTAACCTTTCCTGCCTTGAGACCTAGATGTATCTCCATCATTGAAGAAAGAAAGAATTCTGTTTTGTATTGATTATACCACAGCTAAATAACAGAACATTTGCCTGACAGCTGAAACACAAGTGGCCCATGTAGTAATTATCTAATAAGTCTACAGGAAATTCACTGTTTCAGGGGAGCCAGCCAAGCCTAGACATGAATCCCACACAAATAGGAAGGATCTGAAATGAACAGTTCATGATATAAACTCAGATTGAAGAGGTTTGCCATGAAAGAATGGGTCAAAATATCTATTCTATGATTGAAGATAATCAATTGCAGAAAGCATTACAAACATTTACTGAATCTAAGGAGGCAACAGCTTTTCCATACTGACAAACATAAAGTATTACTTTGATTATGAGATACATCAAACCAGAATAATATTTGGTTATATTCAGATTCCATTTATACATATAGCTGCATTCAATCCTTAGGCCAGGGGTCCCCAACCCTCGGTCCATGGACAGCACTGGGCTGTGGCATGGCAGCAACTGGTCTGCACAAACAAGCAAAGCCCCATTCGCAGGATGCAGGCAGCACACAAAACCACGCATCCTCCAGTCCACAGAAAAAACCTCTCTCCACGGAACCGGTCCCTGGTAACCAAAAGGTTGGGGACCTCCTCTTTAGGCAACCCTAAAGCTAAACATAATATCTTTTTGCAAATTTGATTGCATACTTACAATTTATATGCAGTACTAAGTATGCATTCAAATTTGCAAGAATTTTGGACCAGGTTATTAGCTTCTGTTAACTTTGGTACTCCTTGAAAATGTAATTTGACCAGGGGTGCCTAAACTTTTGCCTGAAACTGTATCAGTAGGACCCACGTGTTAACATTCAATGCCAAAATTCAAAAGAAATAAAATATTTTTTCCCACAGAACTATAAATCCAATAAGAAAATATTTGAAAAAAATTGGTTTAAGTCAAAATCCTTTAAATTCCTTCAGAAAAAAAGTACACTGGTTCAACTATGGCCAGATTTGAGGCTTGGTCACATATGTTAATTTAGGGTACAATATCTACTTGCTGATTTTCTGTTCCCATCTCCATGCAAAATGACACGTAAATATATAAAGCATATAGCATATGTACATTTAAAATCTCTTCAAGTTTAGACCATTTATATTTTCTACTCAAGACATTCCACACAATATGTTTAAAATTACACTAAACCACTACCAATATAAATACCCCTCACCCTGTTGAAGTACCTTTAACTTCAACTACGTCATTGTAGTTTCCCTGGACGACACTGTCTGTGCTGGGTGTAGTACATCGGTAAATCCCTTGATCAGCAGGACGAATATTTCCAATCACGAATTCCACAGCACTGTTGCTTTCTCGCCTTAATGTGATCTCTCCCCTATTAACCCGATCTTGATATTCTGGAGACATAAACCAAGGGTCCCATGTGCTTAATATGTGTACAAACTTAGAATCCTGACCAAGATTTGCCGAGAACTCCCAATCAAAGTTCTGCTCACTAGGTCCACCATACTGACTAACATTACATGGAATCACCACTTTAGTTCCCTCAACTCGTATTAATGGTCCTTCAGGCACCTTCACAATACGACCATGGCAGGAAGCTGAAAGAGAAGAAAACCAAATGTGAATTTAAAATATTAAATTATCTAATGCAGCAGAAAAAGTTATCCTGAAAGATGGAATCCTTCATTGTGGTAATTTAACTTACATTTTAAGACTTTCAAGTTTATAAATAGGCAGTTACACTATACATCTACAGCTGCAGCATTAATTAAAGCAGAAGAGCATAAAGATATATAGACTGCAAAACTGTTTAGCTTTAATTTGGTTTCAATGCTTAACACATGTATGACTCATTCTAGGTACTTTCATCTTTAACTGATAGAAACTTGTCTTTTTTTTATTAAAAGTTTTACAAATCCAATACATTATAACCCATACCCCTCCCACCCTCCCCCACTTCCCAGAGCTGATTACAGGGTAAAAAAAAATAAACAAACATAATCTAACTAACATAACCCTACTATACTATCAATCAAATCCATAATACACTTTAACTCCTTTTCAAAACAAGTATTAACAAATTAAAAACAGAAATAATAATATAATTAAACCATAATACTAAAAATAATATAAATTCAAACATATTGAACTATTAAAAATAATCTAAAATCTATTCATAAGCAAATAATACTTTTCAGTGTCATATTTCTTTTGAATATAATCAATCCATCTTCTCCAAACCGAAATATATTTTTCTTGTGAATGGTCCTTCAAATAGGCGGAGATTTTCGCCATTTCTGCTAAATTAGACACCTTAACTATCCATTCTTCCACAGTAGGCAAAGAGTTTTTCTTCCAATATTGCCTCACAAGTAATCTTGCAGCTGTTATAAGATTCAACATCAAATCAATTTCTTTGACATCAAAATCAACAATAATACCCAACAAAAATAATTGCGGAGTAAACTTTATCTTTCTCTTAAAAATCTTTTAAATATTCCACCAAATCTTAATCCAAAAAGCTTTTATATCTTTACAAATCCACCAAATATGAAAATAGGTTGCATCTAAGCTTCCACATCTCCCAACATTTGGGCTGTAAATTAGGATACATGCGGGACAACTTTTGGGGGTCCAAATGCCATCTATAAATTGGACTTGTAGAGATATAAAAGCTTTTTGGATTAAGATTTGGAGAAACTTGTCTTTTGAAATCAATTTAGAATTGCATTTAGGGCAGTGGTTCTCAACCTTTTTAATGCCGCGACCCCCAACCGGTCGTAAGTCGAGGACTACTCAACCGGTCGTAAGTCGAGGACTACTCAACTGGTGCAGCACCATTTGCAGAGTGGGACTTTTGGCAGGCTCAGCAGGACAGAGACAGCCTGGACAATTCTTATTGGCTTTTGAAAGCCAACAGAATTAGACTCTGTTCAAGAGAGTCTATTCTATTGGCTTTCAAAAGCCAATAGAATAAAAGGGAGTAGCACAGCTAAGGAAAAGGGGGGAAAATGGCGGACTGCATTGTTTGGCGACCCCCGTGAAATGATCGTTCGACCCCAAATGGGGTCCCGACCCACAGGTTGAGAACCACTGATTTAGGGCAACAATCCAGAATAACATATGTAAAATTTCTTTTGCTCCAATGCTCAAGAGCTATTCTTTCATATTTATTCCATATCAAAAACTATCAAACAGTGGAAGATTTACTTGTCACAGAACTGAAGGGAATGTACATAATTTTTATTAACTTTGCTGGACACCAAAGAAATTTTAAATATCTACTTCTACTATGTTTCCCCGAAAATAAGACCCGGTCTTATTTTTTAGTTACCGTAAATGCCGGCGTATAAGACGACTTCTGCAAGCGCTGAAATCGGCGCCAAAGACGGGGGTCGTCTTATACACTGAGTCGTCTTATACGCCGGAAATACTGGTAGTTTCCGGTGTATAAGACGACGTTCTAGGAATGCGGCCCGGCTATAAAGACGGGGGTCATCTTATACGCCGGGTCGCCTAATACGCCGGCATATACGGTATTTATTTATTTTTGCCTCCAAAAGATGCACCAGGTCTTATTTGGGGGGGTGTCTTTTCCACCCACCTCGCAGCGACACCAGGAGCCCCACCCTGCGGGCCCACTTCTTCTGCGGCTGAAGAAGCAGCTTCATTCTGCAGCTAAGAATGGACTCGGGCCTGCATTTCGCTGTCAGAGGCCTTTCTGGAAGGCCTGTTCAGCCAAGAACCAAGCTATGGATTGAATCCTTGAATGGCGAGGCAAGTGTGGATCCATGGGAGGCCTGGCTACAATGGTAAGCTCCACCCCACCCTAGCTTGATTTTTAGACGTGCACCTCACCCTAAAACTAGGGCTTATTTTGGAGGCAGGGCTTATATTAGGCCCGCCCCCAAAAATCAGGCTAGGGCTTATTTTCAGGGTAAGTCTTACTTTCCAGAAACACGGTAGCTAGGATAGACAAAACTCAGTCTCTACCACGTAATCTGCTTCTCCTGAAGACTAAGTATCTTCAAGACCTATTAAGTGACTTTGGCTGACTCTCTTACTTCCTAAGAATACTAATCAAACACTGCCTTTATTTCCTTTTCCTTAAAAGGAAAGAAGTATTTCAGCTACAGAGACTTTGTTCAGTTTCAATTTTTAAATAAAATCATTTAAACATGTGATCCCATTCCATCATAAATGCATATATGTTTGGCTTAGCTTTCCATAATGTTATACCAGTAGGAATCCCAAATGCTGACAATATGACAACCCATTTCTTCAGCCTCATGAAATGAAAAGACAACTTTGTTCACTGAGAATAAAAAGAACCTATATTCTTTTATACAGAATACAGGTATCCCCAACTTACAACCACTCCTTTAGTGACCGTTTGAAGTTGCAACAGCACTGAGAAAAGTGACGTATGACCGTTTTTTCACACTAAACAACTTTTGCAGCATCCCCATGGTCACATGATCACAATTTGGGCACTTGGCAACTGGCATGTATTTATGACAGTTGCAGTGTCTTGAGGTCATGTGATCACCTTTTGTTACTTTCTGCAAGCAAAATCAATAGAGAAGCCAGATTCATTTAACAATCATATTACTAATTTGACAATTGTAGCGATTCACTTAACAACGGTGGCAAGGAAAATTGTAAAATGGAGCAAAACTCACTTAACAACTGTCTTGTTTAGCGAGAGAAATTTTAGATTCAATTGTGGTTATACCTGTAAGTCGAGGACTATCTGTATCTTTACAAAATAGTTTCAAGCGTTCGCATTCCAAGAATTCAGCAACAAATGCTTTATTTGCCTGAAAGGGATAAATTCCCTCCTCCCGACCAAAAAACCCCAAGTCTGTTCTTCTCAATTTTTACCATTTTGCATTATGGAAAGAACCAGTTTGGTTTAGTAGTTAAAAAAAAAGCAACCTTGGTGATTTTCGTTCAATTATTCTCTCTTAGCCCACACTATACAGTTGTGGGCAAATAGGAAATGGAACCATTATGCATATTTCTTTGGGTTTTGTTTTATTTTATTTCATTTTACTTACTTAATTATTATGCTCCCGATCTCCCCTACAAAGTGACTCTGGGCGGCTTACAAATGATAAAAAGACAAATTGAAAGATTATTAAAATATTAAAACTATGCAAATTAAATTTTAAAATTATACAAAAAATCAAGAATAAGAGATGGAAGGCACAGGGATGAAGTCTTCTTACCCAATCAAACACTCTAGCAATGAATGCCCTCTGGATAGAATTCTCCTCTATCAATGGAACAAACAGATCTTATTCCTGTGTCAGTGTTTCCTGCTACTTCATATACTTCACAATACAAGCATTTAAAGCTGACACACTGAACTGCATTTCTGGCCAAGTCTATCCAGATCTTCAGTAATATGAACTGTACAAGATATTCTGGCCTACAACTTACCTCAGTTCATTGACTCGGCACTGTGATAGCAGATATCCAAAAAGTGCTGATGGGATAACTAGTCAAGTGCAATACTATCAAATGACATCATTTTTTTAGTCAGGAACTCTGAGTCAGGAAGGTTTAGCATCTCTTTATGGCTGCTTCATGTGGTGAACCATTGAACTGAATGTTACAACATCTACCCAAATACTCCAATTCAACTATCCCTACACAGGCCGGTCTTTGGATCAATTTCTCAGGAAGGACTATAAGTGCATTTCAAACTGAAGTCATGTCTTCCTAAAGAAGAAAGATTTTGTCCAAAATCTTGTCAGCCCCTGACATGAAAGCATGGGAAGAGCCCTGACAACAAATACTCTTTGAATCACAAATGCCAGCAATTGATCCCAAGACATCATACAATCCTGGGTTAAATAAACAGGCATTGAATCAAGATCACGCAAAGTACTAAAACCACTTTATAAAACCCTAGTAAGACCATACCTGGAATACTGCAGCCAATTTTGGTCACCATACTACAAAAAAGATGTTGAGACCTTGGAAAAAGTTCAGAGAAGAGCAACTAAAATGATCAAAGAGACTAAAACATATGAAGAATAGCTGCAGGACTTGGGTCTGGCTAGTCTGAAGAAAAAAAGAAATAGGGGAGACATGATAGCAATATTCCAGTACTTGAGGGGCTGCCACAAAGAAGAGGGGATCACGTTATTCACCGAAGCACCAGAGGGCAACACAATAAACAATGGTTGGAAACTGACCAAAGAGAGAAGCAACCTGGAATTAAGGAGAAACTTCCTAACAGTGAGGAAAATTAACCAGTGGAATAGTTTGCCTTCAGAAATCGTGGGTGCTACACCACTGGAGATTTTTAAGAAGAGACTAGACTAAACTTGTCTGAAATGGTATAGGTTCTATTCTATTCTATTCTTAAAATATGCACAGCGTATCTTCATTACTGAGCTAAAGTACAACACTTCTTGCAAACAGTATTTGACAATGACAATTGTTTCCATTCTGTAACTCATTAACTGCATCATCCATGGATATCTATTACAACTTCAATTTCTGACTTTATAATATTTCTAGCAATAATAATGCAATTCATGTATGCTTGTTTCCATTTTGCTTGCCAACAGCATAATATACTGAAATAACAATAATTGTTTTCCAGCAATACTGAAAAAAAACAAAAGTAAGAGATTTCTGTAACTAATAAAACTGATTGCTACATCATTTTCATGGTTGTATTTTTGTAATATTCTTTCCCAAGGGCACATCTAGCCAATCACAAAAACTACATTTCACAAGGATAAAAAAGGTGGACGCTGCGCTTGCAGTAAAATGCTATGAAAAAAAGAATATATATTTTACTTGTATTTGTTCAAAGATCTCTAGCCTACATAGTAAAACTGGAGCACAATTTGAAAAATTATTTGAAAGTTTGCTGAAAGATCTTGAACTAGGATTCTCTTAACAATGAAAAATATGCTTTCCAGAAAAGAGCTTCAACAGTTTAAAAATGTTTAATATATTTTACTCATATTCATACTACTAAGGATTATGACAGTATGTGAAATAATGTTGTATATGTAATTTTTTAAATGAAGATTTCCAAAATGCAGCTGGTCTTTGCTGTACCAGTTTTAACTGTTACTGAACCACTTGTGGCAAAGTTTGAACTCAAGAAAACATTTCCTTCTACTTTCATATTCTATAAATCTTAAAATTCAGTGACAGAGCACACTAGAGATTTTCAACTCCAACCCCCAAAATTATTCAAGAATTTGGCAATCTCTTTCATAAATTAAATTACAGATTTTATCATGATTTGTCTGGGAAATAAATATACCACTTCCTAAAAAAATGCACAACTTTCATCATGCTTTTTTGACTTAGTTTTATCACTTGTATTATAACTTCCATCATTTTTACTTTTTTTTTCTAACCACTGAATCAAAACATTGCACTAAATGTGTGAATTTCACTAAAATATATAAGCCTTCATATACTGCAAGGGCTACAGCTTTTCTACTAAACATCATACTAGCTGTGGAGAATTCTAATAAAATGTAGGAACACAGGTTTCAGCATTTCTCAAAACTTGCTCCAGGCTTTGGTCCCCAATTTGCCTATCAAGCCAGCTATAAGTTTACTCAAGCAAGCCCAAGCAATTAAAAAAAAAAATGTGATCCACTTCTAAGTAGCTTGTTATGTTCCACTTCAAGATGTGGACAATCTACACTTTCAAAATTTTTGAGTTAAACAACTGGAGTTCTATCTAAAATTTCATAAAATGCATGCTATTTTTTAAAAAAACACTACTTAATATTCCAGAATCCCCTCCAAGATTTTTTGCTTCCTTTTGCTAATAAAGATAAATGCTTCTTCCCAGTTTGTATCTATGTGATTCCACTACTACAGAGTCCCTTTCAACTTGCATTTAAATTTTAATTAAAATGTTTACTTCCAAAAGATTAATTATTTTAATTATTTATACTTAAAATATATCTTTATTTATAAATAATCCTTATGTACAATAATCCTCAAGAAAGAAGTGCAGCCTCTACTCCATAGACTGCATCTGAATTCTAAATTAATGTAATTATGCAAATTGCCAAATAGTGGTGGAAGAATTTTCCACCTATCTTCAATCATACAGTGAAAATATGGGAGGATTTAAAAGGACCTTGGAGATCATCTAATCCAAATGAGTCACAGCAGTACTATTTACTGCAGGATCCCCATCCCAGCTTGTCATCTGGACATCTTCCAGCAAAGGCAAATCCATCATCTCACAAGGCAATCTCTTCAATTGCTGAGCTTACTGTTAGAATTATTATTCCTCATATCCAGCCAACATATATTTCCTTGTAACTTAAGCCCATTGTTTCATGTCCTGTCTTGTAGAACAATTTGAACATTCTGCCCTGACCTCTGCATCACAGTCATTCAGATACTTGAACACAGTTTCGTCTACATACAATATTTTCTTCTCCAGGCTAAACATTCCAACCATCCTTTGGGATGCTTATCATCTTGCTCTGGGCACTGAGGGTTACTAATATTATTCTTAAAATGTGGTGGCCAGAACTGGACGCAATATTCATATCAGACTATACAGAACTTTCCTTAATGTTAGCATAATGCATTAAGTGATGCACTCTATATTCTCTTTTAAAGAAAATTTGGATTAGAAGGTGTCAGTTAACTGGAGATAACTAGGAAGGAAAGAACAGGGCAAAGTCATGATATGCTGTGAATTTGTACTTTATTTTTTCTTGTTGTACCATTTACTGTAAGCAGCCCAAGATTTATAGAATAGGCAGCACAGAGATACATATAATAAATAAATAAAACAGTGCAGCACATTGCTGATTTATATTTAGCTTGTAAGACATTAAACACTAATACCGTCAGTATATTTTCAGTATATTTTCCTCAAACTCATGCCACTTTTGGAGTATTTTTTTTCTTACCTAAATGTAAGACTGAGTTTTTTCTTGTTGAATTGCATCTTATAGGTATATAACCCAATATTTCAGTTTATCAAGATCCTCATAAATCTTGATACTATCCTCTGATTGCTACATTTCCTTCCATCTTGATTTGGAATTATTAATATACACTTGTTGGCTACAATTGTTAAACCACCTTTTATTCATCTAACAGCAATAGCAATAGCATTTAGACTTATATACAACGCTCTGTGTGTGATTTACAATGTCAGCATATTGCCCCCAATAATCTGGGTCCTCATTTTATCAACCTCAGAAGGAAGGAAGCCTGAGTCAACTCAAGCCCCATCAGGATCGATCTCAAGGCTGTGGACAGAGTTAGCCTGCAATATTGCATTCTAATCACTGTGCCACCAAGGCTCCTAATCCAATCTATATTTTGTCTATATATTTATGTGTATATACTATATAGTCTATATTTTGTCTACATACAGTCTATAAATTATCTTTTTACAACCCTGTAATCCCTTAATTTGCAGTAGAATTGGGGTGACTGGATGGAGCTGGGTGTTTACTGTCTGGATGCCCTTCCTGACTCCATTGGAGTTTGCAGCAGATATTTTTCCTTTGCTCCCTAATAGAGAAATATCTGCCGCTATGTAGAATTGAATTTGCCTAATGTCATCTTATAATTCTTTTTTAAGAGCAGCCTCACCATTACCCTTATTACATATGGCTTTTAGACTGCCTTCCAACCCTAAGTTTGTTTTATACTTCAGTTTTTCTAAGTTTCTTTCTTCACATATTAGGTATTTGTACTTCAATTATAAGAAAAATTTACGCAAATCTAAAGGTATCCCTAAACGAAGAGAAGCTGGCATAACTTTCTATTTGGTACAAAGCCTATTCTAATTGTAGCTACTTCTGTTCTGAAAGTCAAAGCCATCTAATACTCAGCTGAAAGGTTAAAAGTAATGAAATAAATATTATTAGCATGTTTAGGTCTCAAGGTCATCTTCCATTCTGAAGAGATTCAGAACCCAGCATTTTATGCAACACCATTGTGGGCTGCAGCCCGGTAGTGGGCTGTAGCCTGCTGGCCATTGAGCTGCAGGACAGGCTGGCCAATGTACACAGGTGTGCATGCCCACACCCTCACTTGTGCTAGCCCACGGCCAGGAGTGCAAAAACAGATGGCCATGCCACGGGGCGCAAAAATGAGCTGCCACTGTGCTGCAAAAATGGGCCACCACCGTGTTGCAAGACACAAAAACAGCCGCTACTGCACTGCAGGGCACAAAAGTGGGTGCTGCCGCACCACAAGGCACAAAAATGAGCCAGCGCCATGCTGCAAAGTGCAAAAACAGCTGCCATCATGCCGCGGGACACAGAAACAAGATCCTGAGCCATGCTAGAATGGGGCAGGGCTAGTATATGAGGTGCTATATAACTTTTCCCTTTTCCTTTTTTAACTTGTTTTTGTGTTAGGACATCTTGGGCTAATTTCCGAGAATAAATGGCCTTATAATAATTTTTAACATACAATTGCTTAATTTATTGATAAAATAATATAGCAGTTCTTGATAATAATGAAGTAAGAAAAGCATTAAGCCTACAACTTGTTTCGGAAAAAAAGTTATAAAAATACATTGCAGCCCAATTCATGGTTATTTAAAAAAGAAACCCACTATATCAATAGTACCTATATCTCTAATATTTTCCAGGATACTTGACAGTGTCTTGCTGAGAATCTCCAAGCAATTAAGTTATGTGGTCCTCAAAGACAAAAGCTTTGCAATTTGCACGGACTGACAGACAGACAGAGGATTGGATTATGGAGGGAGGGAACCTGTTTTGAGTTATTGAAAGCAGTAATTATTTCTATAGAATCATTAAGGAGAACAATTATGAAGTCTGAGTGGAATTTTAGATTGTCAAATTCTGCTTAGCTATTTCAAATATAAGTACTAAAATAGATCCTCAATAGTCTTGTATACGATTTCCATTACTCTGCTTTTAAATTTTAATATTGATTCCTTTGGCAGGCAACTGTAGCATTCATGAGAGTACCTATTATTTAAATATGGCAGCTTTTTTCAGCATTTTAATTGTTTGTCCTGTCAATATTTCCAAATAAATATGTGCCTCTGCACAAGATCCCAAATTATATTCTTTATGAATAAACTGTAATAACCTTAAAAAAGTGACGTATTAACCTCTATCATGTTGCAAATCCATTCACTTACCATACGGTTTTCTAGCAGATTCAGTTATGCTTTGTGACTGATGAAATAATCATCCCGTAATAATTATAAAGGGACAAATTTTCCATTACTGTATTCTCCAGCAACAGAGAGGTTATTTCAGAGGATAATGCAAAAGCACTTATGAAAGAGAATTAGCCTGAGAATAATTACTTAAAATCTATTTTTCTACCAGCTTGAAATAACATCAATTGCATCTTAAACAAAATCTCAGAAAAGTGATCATAAGAGTAATAGTAATAGATTGAAGCTGTGCGTGGATTAGAGCAATTAAGGAAAAACAGATAAGGAGATTCCCACTCTCGTCTGTTCTTATCCTTCCTAACAAAACCATTCTGACTGCTTTGATACATGGCTAAATTAGCATTTGATATTATTCTCTTAACTCCCATACTTGAAAAAAGAAATAATTATTAGGCTATTTACAGGGCTGTATATGACTTACTGATGATGATGACAGTAAGTATACATCACAGTGTAGTAAGGGAATGAAATAAACAGATTATTGCAATTTTTAAAAAGCAAAGCCTAATTCCTCTTATTTAGAAGTTCAGTCCCTTCAGAGTCTAACCCTTTGTCCTATGCACATTCATACTAACTGCTCAAGCCATATTATTTCAGTCATATTTGTGCAGAGGCAGTGATAGGAGCATTGGCTTACCTGAACGCCTGAACGCCTGTTCTCAGCATGATGATGAAGAATCCACCAACGGGTTATTTCAGTCCTCCTGCCCAATCAGACCAAGTTGTCAAGTTGTCACGCCTCCTCATTATCTGGGACCTCCCAGTTTTCATCGACGGCGTAGCCAATGACAACAGTTCGACATGATGACTCTCAAGCAGGTATTAAAAGGAACTAACATAACAAGTATCCTACCCGAACCTGACTGACATCTAATAGGGGAGGACGTGGATTCTTCATCATCATGCTGAGAACAGGCGTTCAGGTAAGCCAACGCTCCTTCTCCAGCATGATGACTGAAGAATCCACCAATGGGACGTACCAAAGCATCTGGAGTCCCTAAGGGTGGGAGTCAGTTGGAGCTGGACCCCCAGATGGTGTGACTACTTATTGTAAAATACGCCTACCAAAAGTGGCCTCAGCCGACACAAATTTGTCCAAACAGTAATGTCTAATGAAAGGTGATGGCGAAGACCATGTCACCGCCCAGCAAATGTCCTCAATGGACGCCTGGGTTGCCCACGCCGCAGTTGTGGCAGCACTGCGGGTGGAGTGAGCCGTCACATGAGGAGGAATAGGCAAGGCAAGTGAGACGTAAGCGTTTGCAATACAGGCCCTGATCCACCTACCTATGGTGGAAGCTGACACCTTTTGACCCATTGAAGAAGGCTGAAAACACACAAACAGGGCTTCAGACTTACGGAAAGGCGCTGTGTGCTTGATATAATGTCGTAATGTTCTCCTTACATCCAGAGTGTGCCAACGCCGTTCCAATTCATGTGACGGGTGAGGGCAGAAACTTGGAAGGATGACCTCCTGTGCTCTATGGAAAATCGTATTACCCTTTGGGATGAATGAAGGGTCTAGCCTGAGAACCACCCTGTCCTCATGAAACATGCACAGATCCTCCCTAACCAATAAGGCAGCTAATTCTGAAACGCGCCTAGCCGAGGTAATAGCAATCAGGAAGGAGACCTTGAGTGACAAGTGTCGCAACAAGCACGTTTTGAGTGGTTCAAAGGGAGATGAGATTAGTGCCTGAAGAACTTGAGGTAAGTCCCAGGATGGATACCTATGAATCACAGGCAGTCTACTATTCGTGACTCCCTTAAGGAAGGCCCGGACGGTAGGATGCCTTGATAAAGACTCTGAGGAATCCCATGAGAGTACTGAGGAAAGTGCGGCTAACTGTCTGCGTATATGTTGGGTGCCAGCCCTTTGTTGACGCCCTCCATTAAATATTCCAGTACCCTGGGAATAGTCACCTGTGATAGACATATGTGATTCTTGTCGCACCAGCGACAGAAAGTCTTCCACGTATGGTCATAAATGCGGTTCGTTGCCGGTCTCCTGGCCACCTGGATCATAGCGATCACCTCTGCTGAATAAGACCCCCTAGTCAGGGTGCAGCGTTCAAGTGCCAGGCGGTCAATTGAAGCCATTGGGGGTCTGGATGTTGGAGATCCCCGTGTCAGCTATATTTGGTTGTCGGGAATCCTCCACGGGGCTGAGTATGAAAGACTCACTAGGTCCGCGAACCATGGTCTCATGGGCCAGTAAGGAGCGATGAAGACCACTTCTGCCTGCTCCTCCAGGATCTTACTGATTACTGCTGGAAGCAGAGGCAATGGGGGAAAGGCATACAACAGACCTTGTAGCCACCTGCTGCACAGCGCATCCGTCCCCTCTGCTCCCTGGGAAGGGAACCGAGAAAAGAATCTGGGCAGCTGAGCGTTCCCCGGGAAGACAAACAGGTCCAAGATCGGACAATCAAATTGGTCCGATATTTCCCCGAAGATATCTGGATGTAACATCCACTCCGAATGATCCACTATCGACCTGCTGAGAAAGTCTGCCTGTCAATTTGCCTCTCCCGAGATATGCTCGGCCCTGATGGAGAGCAGGTGTTTCTCTGCCCATGAGCTCAATGCTCGAGCCTCCGTCATGAGGGATTTGGACCGGGTGCCCCTTGCTGATTTATGTGAGCTTTTGCAGCCACGTTGTCTATTCGGACCAGTACATGCTGGCCCCTGACTACAGTGTGGAATTTTTGGAGAGCTAGATATATTGCCCTGAGCTCTAACCAGTTTATACTGTGTTTGAGGTCTGTTTGTGACCATCGACCTTGAGCTATCTGGGATTGGAGATGTGCCCCTCAACCAAAGAGACTTGCATCCGTGGTCACCTGAAATCGACTGGGCTCCTTGAACAGGGTCCCCTTGTGAATAGCTGATGAAGTCCACCAGCCGAGTGAGAGACGTACCTGATGAGGAACCCTGACCAACCAATTGGATGTACTGGTATGCTGTCTCTGATACGGAAGCAGGAACCACTGCAGGTTCCGGGCATGTAGCCGGGCCCATGGCACTATTGCTATGCATGATATTAGCTTGCCCAGGAGTTGAGAAAGCGTAGCCAATGACACAGCCCTGTCTCTGCTCACCCTGTGTGCCAGGTCTCTGATGCTCCTGCGCCTCTCCTCTGACAAGTACATGAGGCACGAGTCCGTGTCTATCACCGCTCCCAGAGGAAGCAGGCGGGTAGAGGGGGTCATCTGGTTCTTTTTGAAATTTATCAGGAAGCCGTGGTTCTGCAGGGTCCTTATGGTGAGGGCCAAATCCAACTGGGTGGCTGACAGGGACTGGATCAGGATGTCGTCCAGATAACACTGGACCCGTACTGGGACCAGCCTTAAGTGAGCTGCCAACACTGCTAGGATTTTGGTAAAGACCCTGGGGGCTGAGGAGAGGCCGAACGGAAGGGCTCTGTATTGAAAGTGTCGGTTGAGGTAACAGAATCGCAGATACCTACAATGATCCGGGAGGATAAGAATGTGTAGGTATGCTTCCCCACCTGATGCTGGTTAAAATGGAATGTAACGTTTGCATTTTGAATCTCTTGTATTGAAGGTGGAGGTTCAGTCCCTTGAGATCGAGAATTGCCCTCCATCCCCCAGAGGATTTTGGGACTACAAACAGGATGGAGTAATACCCCAGCCCCGCCTTGTTCGGGGGAACCTCCTCTATTGCCTTGATGGTGAGTAGATGTTTGATAGCGTCTTCCATGAGCCCCCTTTTTACAGGGTTTCTCATGGCTAGGCAAGACATGAAGTGATCTAATGGCATGGATTTGAACTCCAGGGACAGGCCTTCTCTAATAGTGCGCAGAACCCAGGAGTCTGTGGTCGTGTTTTCCCATTGGCGTATGAAAACAGTGAGTGTGCCGCCAATGGGAGAGGTTGACTCTGAGTCATTTTCCGCAATGGAAGGGGTGACCCCCTCTGCCACGAAAGGAATGTTTAGTTTGTGGCTGGTACCTGGTTCTGTCCCTTTAACCTGCCCTATCGAATGAGCACTCAGGCTTAGGAGCTGGTGGCCTGTATGATTGCGCAGACTCTGTTGCGGCCCCAGTCCGGAAGGACTGTCAGCAATTGTAAGGGAGGAACCGTCTAGTAGTTCTCCTTGCTACATGAGAAATGACTTTTTGTTTCTGTTTGTTCTCAATGAGATATGGCGTTAGGGCCTCCCCAAATAATCTGCCACCCGTGAAGGGGGCTGTGGCCGCACGCCACTTATGTTTGCTTTTGGCTCTCTAGTTTTTTTAGCCACAGAAGCCTCCTAGCGACTATGCTGGAAGCCATTGCTCGGGCTGAATGTTTGGCCGAATACAGGGAGACATCCGCCATATACTCAGATGTGGCTAATAATTTGGTCAAATCCTGATGGATCCAGGTTTCTTCCAGCGGAATTCTCTCCTGTAACTGACGAAGCCAGGTAATAGAGATCCTTGCAAAGAAGGAAGTGGCCGTTGCTGCTTTAGTTGCCCAGGCAGATGCCAAATGTGCCTTGTGCAAGGCCATTTCAGATTTTTTATCTTCTGCCTTAAGGGCGTCCGATACATCGACTGGCAGTCGAAAATAGTGGGGCCAGAGATTCATCTACCTTTGGAACCTCTAAGAGGTCTGCTAAAGTCTTTGTCATGTCTACTATTTTGCACTCAGTCACACCTTGAGTCGGCTGAGCAGCAGGTGACTCCCACTGTCCCTGAATATTTTTGAGGAATAACAGGGGACAGGGAATTTGGAGGTGTTTGTCTACTTCAGCAAACAGGGGATTAGTTTCCTGATCGAGGAAGGTTGAAGGTTTGGGACCTGGTGGGAGGAAAGCTTACTCGCTTCACAGGCTCTGCGCAGCAAGGCAGGAAAAAGCGAAGCATTGAACAGCTCTGACATAGGCTGAGATTCATAAGTGGGTTCCTCGCAATCCGACCAACCGTCCTCACCTCCCTCATAATCTGAAACATTAGAGGAGGAATCAGGAGAATGGGATGGGGAGACCATACCTGACCGCTCCAGTGAAGGATGTGTGGCAGTTGTTGGTGCAGAAGAAGGCCCGGGAATGGAAGATGTCTACTGGTGACCCACTGAGGCCATGGCTTGGAACACAGCCTGTGATATCCACTCTCAGAGCTAGCCAGAGAAAGACTGCTCTAGCAGAGGCCTTAACCCCGCAGCAGGTGGTGCGATAGCAGTGATGGGTGCTGCCGATGGGCCAGGCAAATTAAGGTCCTCCCCAAACAGAGGTGGTCCTACCTGACCAAAAGTCTGAGTCAGGACCTGCTGATGCACATTCTCAGGCAACCAAGCTCTCGAAGTGGACGGTTGAGGTGCTCCCATGTCAGGTGGTATGGGGCTCAAAAATTCAAGACCTCTTTCAGCAAACAAGCGCTGGGCCCTGGAGAATTGCTTCTCCAGGGGTCTGTGTGTATGGTCGTCCTGCCTGTCGCTTGCCGTGCCAGCCCTCCTGCCGTGCTTAGATTTGGTTTTGGCCTTACCTGAAGGTGCCTCTGGTGCCGGCTCAGCTTGGACTGGGGTGATGTCCGTGTCCAAAGGATGTGGCTCAGTGTTTTCTGCCATTTCCATCAAGATGCAACCCAAAGGTGACTTTGGAACTGACTCGGTCTGCAAGGGAAGTCAGAGACCCCCGTGAAGGAGGACTGACTTCACGTGGATTGTCGTGAGTCGGCCCACTGGCTAACCTGAACTCACGATTGGCGCAGAAGCGCCCGTCACTCCGCAATGGTTGGTGGTGAAATCACACGTGTCCCACAATAGTGGCAATGGTCAGGATCATGAAGCAGCCACTAGATGCAGAAGGGCAGACAGGCAATATGGTGATCAGACCTGAAGGACCGGTGCCGCTGTTGAATCCACACTCTTGTGATAACAAATGTCTTCAATAGGGAGGTAGTTTCTGAAACACTAAGGTTCAAAATGAAATTAATACAAATGATGTCAATGTATGAAAGTTCTGTGAACTATGCTAAACAAGTCTCCCCCCTTTTTTTGCACTCACACAAAATAGCGTCCTAGCCTGGGTGTGAAATGGGCGTTGCCCAGAGGAAATGTCCCCCAAATGGCGGACGTTCTAGTTTCCGTGAGGGAGAAGGAGGGGGGGAAGGGAACTGGAAGAGGAGACTAAGCCGAGCCTCCAATACAGTCCAAAGTAGCTAAAATCAAATGGGGCTAAATTCGAGGCTTTCTACCTATTCAGGGAACTGAGTTGGGAATCGCGCCTAACAGCTGTTAGGCGCAAAAACACTCACCGCTGCACAGCAAGGCTCCCTCCTCTTCAGCGGCAGTCATAAGCAAATAAAAAAGTCAGCAAAAAGGATTTCCTCCGTCACTCACTCTAGCAAGCCCCTCAGAGATGTTGCAGCAAATCAAAATTTTCATCAAAAAGGTGTTCCGCAGATCCAAAATGGCAGCCGCTATAAGGATCCTTTACCGAGCCTGGTCATAGAAGAAGCCACGAGGCTTCAAAATGGCGGCCACCAGACGAAAGAACCACACACGCGCTTACTGGGAAAGTAAATAAGCAATCTCCCTATAACCTGCACGAAGGGAAACTCTCCCCACTTCTTTTAGTAAGAATTCTTGTAATGATTCAGCAAACTGCTGGATTCGGAAAAGGGAAAGAGCTGCCCCCCCCCAGTCCTGGAGAGGAGTCCTACCCTAACCCTGAAGGAAGGGAAACTAGTTCAGAAGTTCCAGAAAGGAAAATAATCTCTACTAATTCTCCTAATCTTAAGAATCCACCAATGAATCTGTAAAATCTAGTCTGACCTGCTCCAAACGACAGAGAGTCAAGATATCACGTCCTCATGGGCGAAAGACCAAAATGAAAAATGGGAGGTCCCAGATAATGAGGAGGCGTGACAATTTGACAACTTGATCTGATTGGGCAGGAGGACTGAAATAACCCATTGGTGGATTCTTCAGTCATCATGCTGAAGAATTACAAGTTACATTTGTTATAAGATTACTGTACTAGCTGGATATTACACTCCATGACACCTGTGCATTAGATAACAAACTGCTGCAGTTTCATTCCATTGAAACCCCATCACATTCCCACAATAATCTATAGAAGGTGATTTGCAATTGTGCAATTAGTTATCACAATATTTTTGGCACTCCTTAAACACATTAAGTATTGGATATTGATAGCCAGTATGCTACTTTTAGCAAGAAAGATCATAAAAGATCATTAACAGAATGTACATATTAGAATCTGTATGTTTCTTTTTAAAAAAATAAATTTTAAAAAGTTTTATAAGGTTAGGGATGGGATAGGATCGGTATGAAAGTTGGAATTCAGGATGGGGGTCAGGGTTGGGGTTTGGGCAGGGATGGGAAAAACAATGGGTTTACCCCCCATTGACATAAACATTATCAAGCTTTAGCAAGCAGGCTATTATCCGGGCACATATATTCAGTAACACTGATTAATATAATAGTAAATAATAACTATAGTCAATATAAGAAACAATAATCATAAATAATGTCAGTTAGTCAGTAAATGTCCCTCATCTTATTAATATACATTCTATTTTTCCCATTCTAAAAAAAGGTACGTTCCTTATAGCATGGTTTTGGAAATATCTGTGTATTTTATTTAAAAGCATGCCAACCAATTTGTAGGTCATGCCCCTTTAGGTACAGTAATCTTTTGTTTCTAAGCATTATCCATTCGAGCCATGGTAAAATGGCTGCTTGATAATATAATCTCCAGTCCGGGAGTCCAAATCCTCCACTGTTTTTAGATTCTTGTAACATTTTGGCTTTAATTCGTGCTTTCTTCCCTTCCCAAATAAATCTCAATATTGTTGCATTTAGGTCATCAAAAAAAATCTTTCCCAATTTTACAGGGATTGTTTGAAATAAAGAGTAATTTCAGAAGAACACTCATTTTAACTGTAGCTATTCTTCCCAGTAATGAAGTCGAAGATTTTTCCATTTTTTCAAGTCTAGTTTTTTTTGTTTCAACAGTTTTCATAATTGTCCTCTTTTAATGTTGTACATCTTGCTGTTAAATAAATTCCTAAATATCTAAAAAAAAATTTACTATTTGCAGATTGGGCTTTTTTGTAAGTTGAGCTTTCTGTTTATCTGTTAGGTTTTTTTTTAATACCTTAGTCTTTTCTCTATTTATTTTCAAACCTGCCACTTCTCCAAACTTTTCTATTTTCTCCAACAGTTTAGTAGCCGTTTCTAGCGGGTCCTCCAAAATGAAGACCAAATCATCTGCAAAGACTTGTAATTTGTATTTTTGCTCTTTTATCTCCAAACCTTTAATTTCCATGTCCTGCCTGATATTTCTGGCCAGTACTTCCAACGTTAGTATAAATAGTAGTGGGGATAGTAGACATCCCTATCTTGTACCTTTTTTAATGTCAAAGCTTTCTGTGTAATCTCCATTTAGCATTATTCTGGCTGTTTGTTTATGGTAGATTGCTTGAATTGTATTTGTAAAATTTTTTCCCAAAGTCCATTTCCATCAGCTGCTGGAACATGAATTGCCAGTTTAAATTATCAAAAGCTTTTTGAGTCAGCATATTGCCCCCAACAATCTGTGTCCTCATTTTACCAACCTCGGAAGGATGGAAGGCCGAGTCAACTTTCAGCTGGTAAGAATCGAACTGCATCAGTCAGCTGGCAGAATTAGCCCGCAATAATACTGCATTCTAACCTCTGTGCCACGACAGCTCTTTATATCATTTTATATCATTTATTGAAAGATACTCTTCTAAAATCTACTTTTACAATCACTCCAGTATATAAAAATTGACATTGCTGTAAACGGACTACAGAACCTGGTTTTCAATAAGCATGTTGGCATTCTGTTTGATTATATATCCCTTGGGGTCACTTCACAACAACAAAGATTATTTTGTTTTACATGGGCAAACAAAATTGTTCTTAGTATATACAGTATTTACATGTCATGCCTCTGTCGGAGCCTGAATCTGCTGAGGAAAATGAGCTGGAACTGGAACCTATGGAGGTCGAGAGTGAGGTGTCTGTAGCTTCAGAGGGATGTGGGGAAGAGCAGGCCGAGGCAGGCCAGGGCCTTTCAGGATTGGGACAGGATGAACATGAGAGACAGAGCTCAGGAGATGAGCAAGGGCCCTCCTCTCCTGATCCTAGAGCATGGAGAGTAGAGAGAAGGAGGGAACAATGCAGGCAGGCTCAACTATTCGGGAGGAGAGCACCACGCCCCTCTCTACAAGGCACACCTGGAGACTGAGACTTAAAGAGATGCTGTGGGGAGGGGCATTTGTTGGGAACAAACGCTGATTTCTTGGAGTTTTGTGTGCTGCTGCTAATCTTGGAAACAACTCTCTGATCTCTTGTGATTTCTGCTTGGAAACCCTGAAACTCTGAGCATTGGACTGGCTGACAAACCGGATTTGGTGTTCAAAGACCTTGGATTGAATTTTGGCTTCTCTTCTGAAATTGCTCAGGCAAGCTTGTATTTCCAGACTCATTAGATTTTGGATGTACGTTTCATTCCTTGTTATCTACATGGCCTTGAGTAAATTACTCTTCGAATCTAACTGTATTTGAAACTACTTGCAGCCAGAGACTGCTGAAAATGTACTTTGTTACTTTGCTACTTTGTTCTGAGGCTTGCCAGAAACGTAGGAGCATTTGAGGAAAATTTGGAGCAATTAAAGGGCGGTTTGAATTGCCAGCTGACTACATTGCCTCTATGCCATGCCCTGGGTCATCACATTACATGAACAATACTAGTCTGACAATACTGCTCAAGGTATTGAGATAATAATAGTTTCTGTATCTGATCCATCAGTCCTCACTTCAGCTTATATAAAGATTGTCAGGATTGGCCCTGCTCACACGTAAAGAACATGGTTTTAATCAAGTGAACTCTCAGGAGCATGATTCTCAAAGCACTTTCTGTAATAACCCTTTATACAGATGTAGAGAAAGTCACTAGAGCAAAGAATTTCAGAAGGAAAGGAAGTGATTCCAACCAATAAATAAAAAACATCCAGAAGGAATAAAAGGAAAAGAAATCTTTCTTGATGGAGCAGAATTTTCATTGCTTACTATGAGGTTTCTATATTTATTCCTATTATTTTTGACAGGTACTCAAACAAATGTGAGGAATTCTGGCTATTTTTTAATTCAGCTTTTTTCTCAGAAATATCAAGAAGTTGAAATAATTGGTTTTCCCAAATATTGTTATGCCTCTTGCTTTCCCAAACCAAGAACATCCTTGCTATAGTAAAAGATTTTTTAAAAAATCAAAGATAGTGATTTGTGGTATTTTAGATATTGCTGAGAAAAATTACCAGTGTTCCTCATGCTGGCCATATTTCATAGTCAATAATAAGAATTATAGCTTTCTACCTATGTATGCAAACTTACCTTTTCTTTTCAACAGTTTCACAACATTTATGCTTTCCTTTACATCATTTTATTTCTGAGAGGCAAGTTTTTATAAACTCACTCTTCAACTTATCAATATCATTCCCATACAAATCTCTGGAATACTTCCCACATTTCAGATTAATCTCAAATTATTTCAGCAATCGATTTTCAATTCCATTTACTTTGCTAAAGGTGCTTTGTTTAGTTTTCTTTTCCCACTTCCAAAACAATGGCTTATTAGCATCAAAATTATTTTGCATTTTCTCTGACTCTTTAATCTGGTTGTTGCTGTGACTACATTTTCTATAACTTATCTTTTTTTAAATATACATGTCAAACCTTTCATATATTTTGCAGCAATCATTTTATATGCATTGTTTTCAGCAGCCACTTCTTAATTCCCCCAAGCATTTCTCTTTCATATTTCCCATTAAGGAAAACTCACATATTTCTGTGATACTGGAATGTTACTGTGGTTAACTTCCAGTGTAATTTGCCCCAAGAACATTCTCAGTCAATCTCTATATCCAAATAAGAGCAAGCAGACAAAACACTCAGTTCAGCTAACAATATAACTTGATGTTTATTTGCTTGTTTATTAAACATTGTCAAAACTGAAAAACAATTAACCAGTAAAAAGAAAAGGGAGAGACATGAACAATAGGTAAAAATTTACATTATCTATATATCTGTATCAGAAGGACAGAACTTTCAGTTTTCCGAACTTTTATATTAGAAGGACAGAACTGGGTAGTTATCATAGATTGTACCAAAGGGATAACCTTTAATTATTCCATCTTTCATTCTTTTATATATAAAACAGCAAAACAATAGAGCTGGAAAATAGCACACCAGTGATCCCTCCTCTATTCTGCATCCTGAAGGAAACAATTTGAAACAGAATGGTATTATAGCCCATCCCCTATCTCATCATCTCTGTGCACCAAACTCTGTGTTGCAATTGGTTATACCATGTGCGTCGTTTTGTGCTCTTTTGAGCCTAAAGAAGCACCCTGGGGGGTGATAGCTTAGTGGGAGCATTTGCCATTATATCATCTCAGGCTACTACATCAGTTTTACTTGCACTTTTTTTTTTTTTTTGCATGTCCATATATTGCAGGTCAACATGTCCGTTTCATAATATATATTATAGTTTTTATATATCCCATATTGTCCTCAAGTAAAGAGGCTGGTTCTGTTTCTTTTACTCTGAAATCTAGTAGTTATCTGTGCAGCCATGCAAAATCCCAGTATGTTTGTTCTATAGCCCAGTATTTAGCTTCTGTAGACAATAGAGTTACAAGGCTTAGTTTCTCATTGCACAAAGTGATAGGTATACCCCGATAAAAGAATGTGTACACAGTGATTGATTTCTTATCTGATTTATCTACATCTGAATCTGAAATTCTATACAGTACCTGATAGGTTTTTGATCTTTAGTTATAGACAATTTTAAATTAAACTGATGACATTTTTACCACTATCCATTCTTCTTCTATTGGCTCTATCTAATCTTTTGACTAAATCAAAAACATTGGCCATGTTGGGTTGTTCACAGATGCAGTGTATGCTAGTTTCCTACAGCTGCTGTTCATTACTTGCAAACTTGTTTTGGTTTCTTCCTTTGTTCAAGTATCCAATTTTTATGGATCTGCTTGACTCCTTTGCCTCAGAAACGTATCCTTCATTTCTGATTAAGCAAGCACACTTCACTGTTGTCCATTTCAGTTCCAAGATAGCAGCTAATTATTTCTAAGATATTTCATTTCCAGATGATGATTATAGGTCATTATTTTCAATTTCTAGTGACCACACAGATTTTCCCAATGATAATTTATCCCTAACCTGGTCTTTTATTACTTTCTTTCTTCTACTTTCTACCACTCATCTCTACTACTTTATTTAAATTGTTCATTATCTCCAAGCTGTCTTTTGTCCATTGTACATATAATTAGATCATTATTATAACAATGAATGTACAAAGATCCTTTATTTTTAAGTCTTGTAAATAAGTATGGAATACTATTTTCTTTTCCAAACCCATGTTTCACAACATTTAATTTAGTTTATTGGACCATGCTTTAGTTGTCTATGGATTTTTTAATGGATTTTTAATTTATGGATTTTTACAATTTACAGTCCCTGGTTCTTCAAAATCTAGTGGTTGATACATGTAAATCTTCTCTTTCAGTAACTGAAAAAAGGTTATTTTAATATTTATTATTTAATATAAGTACTCCACATGCAATTTTTTAAAGTGCTGCTATACTTAAAATTCTGTATTTGCATGTTTATAGTGCAAAAGCTTCATTGTAATCCTTAGCATCCCTTTGCTATACGGTACAAGTAGTCCTCAATTTATGACAAATGGGACAAGAATTTCTGTTGCTAACCAAGACAGTTGTTAAGCCAGTTGCACCTGATTTTACAACCTTTTCTACCATAGTAGTTAAGAGAATCAGTGCAGTTGTTAAGTGAATCTGGCTTCTGCCACAGACTTTGCTTTTTGGGAGCTGGCTGAGAAGGTTGTGAATGGTCATCACATGACTCTGGGTTGCTGCAACCATCATAAATACATGCTAGTTGACAAGCACCTGAATTTTTATCACATGACCATGGGAATGCTGTTATAGTTGTAAATTTGAAACAGTTGTTAGTCACTTTTTTAGTGTCATTATAAGTTCGAACAGTTGTTAAACAAATGGCCATTAAATATTGCATATTTCCATGAGCATCATGCTTTGTTTTGATGACTTAGTTATAACTTTCTTACTGTTTGGTAGTTCTATTAGAATTCATGATCTATTTTTCTGCAAGAATTCCAATTTTATGCCTGAGTTCTAACAACCCAGGATAGGTAGTCTTTATTTAACTACAATTGGGACAAGATGCAGCCATCAAGTGCATCACATCACCACAATGGGCTTAAATGAGATCCCATTTTCACTGTGGTCATTAAGCAAGCCGCTGTGGGTCATTAAGTGATACATCATTTTATAGCAACTTGCAATTGTACAACCATCTTCTCCCATGGCTCTGCTTGCCAGAAGCTGGCTGTGAAGCATGCAAATTAGGATCACATGACCATGGAACATTTTCAAATAAGCACTTATGTGCTAACATAAGCCTTGATTTTCTTTTAGGACATTTGATCTCATTATCTCACCTTTTCTATGGGTCTAAGCCAGGCATGTCAAACTTGCAACATCATGTGATATCACGTGATATATCAGGACTTTTTCCCCATTGCCAGCAATGGGGTGGGCGCAGTTTTGACGTGACGCATCCAGCCCGCGGGCCAGCAGTTTGACATGCCTGGTCTAAGCTCTGTGATTTTTTAAAATATATTATATTGTGTTTTATTACATCAATGACAGAGTGCATTTCATTATCTTGTTTTGAGAGTTCTATTGATAAGTATAAAATCTAACTAGTGTACCTCCAATTTGGCAATTACATTTTTAAAGAAATTTTATAATGAAATATTATTATCATATATTTATAGTTTTCTGTTGAGGGCCTTAACAACAGTTCCTTAAGTTATCAGAAACATTCACACTATTTTGTTTGGAATAGAGAAATACACTGACACATGCTCCATTTCACTTCCATTCTCTAACAATCTTCATATTTACACATTTTTAAAACATTAAACTATTATTCATTTCTGAATGTGCATACATCTCTTGTCTCAGACTGCCTTTCTGAAGAAAAAAATTGAATTAGTTTGTCAAGTTTAAGCTCAGAATTATTTCAGTTATAACTAATGTATTATTTTTATCCTGCTTTTTCTGAACTCTCCTAGTCTCCTGAGATACAGCTTTTCAAATAATGCCTTCATCTTTGTACTCTAAACTGTATTCTTTCCCATCTTGAAACATGAGATTTCCCAGTCCCAATGTCACCTCCATTTTCAAAACAAACTATTAGCTTTTCAGTGTACCAAAAGTTAAAAATCACAATATTTTGGGCTGTTTGGGACCTATGCTTTAGGTTGATCTTGAATTTGTGAATTTAATGCCCAGAGTCACTGAGTTGAATGGCATACAAGTACAATATGTAATTATTATTCCAAAGTAACTTTGTAACTGATGCCAACATTTGGCATCTATTACACATTTGCAGAATCTCTATCACATGTTTGCCATTACAGTCAATTTGTATGCATTGTTCTATACCTAACTCATTTTTTCCCACCCTGCGAAAATGCCTAAACAAGTTATCTCTTCCTGAGCTGCTTTTCTCTGCAACAGGGCTGGCAAGTTAACAAGCTCAATTCTGAGACCTTAACTAGCAGAATCACAAAGGCTACCTGAAACTGGCAAGACTTTAATCAGTTTCACACTTTGGGTTTTCTTTGTCTTCTATGTGGCTTAGGCTCCAAGGTAGGAGCATACTAGGTAAACAACCAGAACTAGCACATTCCTTTCTATGTTTATTCCCCATTATGTGCCTGATTACTCTCTTTAAGTCCTCCTCCTCTCCAATGAATGTCAATACATACATTAATTCCTGTCTTACTAATTATTCTAATGTCAGGGTGAGAATTCCAAAGGACAGGTCTGGCAAGGAAGAAGGACTATAAGATTTACCCTTTTATCTGACTTCCTCATGAGTCGAGTTACAGAAATCTTCCCTGATGTTTGAGCTACTTGGCTGTTTAGGGTTCAATCCTTCTGATACCATAAAACAAAAAAAAGTAAAATCATAAGCACAGTCATGGTCACATGATTTCCAGTTAGCAACTCTATCAATTAGTGACCACACTGACCATCCCATTAGTGGTCACTTCCATCAGATTACTGGTACTTCCATCATCCCCATTACCGAAGTGTAACATGCAGGGCTTTTTTTCTCATAGAACGCCCAGAATGGAGTTCCGGCACCTTTTTGGGATGGAAACTTGTAGGGTAAGCAAGGCAGGTTGTATGAAGTATGTGAGTTCCAGCACCTTTTTTTTTTTTTTACAAAAAAAGCAGTTAACATGCATGTTCATTAGCCTGTCTAGTTGGTCTAGAGAGCCAATTCACACTTTTTGCCATACATTTAGACCAATTAAACCTACCCCTGAAGATACTACATGTATTCATCAATCACATTCCACAAGACCAGAGAATTCTTATTCAGATCATTTTGCCTTTTAACTTTCTCAGTTTCACATTTTGGTGTGAATACAATATCATGTCAATATTCCAACTATAAGATAATATGTAATGTACTGCTAAACCAGTGGTTCTCAACCTTTTTAATGCCGCGACCCTCAACCGGTCGTAAGTCGAGGACTACTCAACCGGTTGTAAGTCGAGGACTACTCAACTGGTGCAGCACCATTTGCAGAATGGGACTTTTGACAGGCTCAGCAGGGCAGAGACAGCCTGGATAATTCCTACTGGCTTTTGAAAGCCAATAGAATTAGACTCTATTCAAGAGAGTCTATTCTATTGGCTTTCAAAAGCCAATAGAATAAAAGGGAGTAGCACAGCTAAGGAAAAGGGGGAAAAAATGGCGGACTGCATTGTTTGGCGACCCCCGTGAAATGGTCGTTTGACCCCAAATGGGGTCCCGACCCACAGGTTGAGAACCACTGTGCTAAACACTCAAGTAAAGCTGGGGGTACAATGAATCAGTGGTTAAAGATGCTGAGCTTGTCAACTGGTGCTGGGTTCAAGACCTGAAAGCCAAATGATGGGATGAGTGCCCATTAATTGCCCCAGCTCTTGCCCACTTAGCAGTTTGAAAGCATGCAGATGCAAGTATATAAATAAGTACTTCAGTGGGAAGGTAACATGCATTCCAGAGGACTGGAAAAGAGCTGATGTAGTTCCCATCCTCAAAAAAGGAAAAAAAATGGATCCAGGAAATTACAGACCTATCAGCCTGACCTCAATACCTGGGAAGATCCTGGAAAAGATAATCAAACAACGAATCAACGAACACCTAGAGGCAAACAAAGTCATTACTAAAAGCCAAAATGGGTTTGTCAAAAATAGATCATGCCAGACAAATCTTATTGCATTCTTTGACCCAGTGACAAAATTAGTGGATCAGAGGAATGCTGTGGACATAATTTACTTGGACTTCAGTAAGGCATTTGATAAAGTAGATCACAACCTACTACTTGATAAGATAGAAAAATGTGGGATAGACAGAATCACCACCAGATGGATCCGTAGCTGGCTGACCGGCCGTACTCAGCGAGTGGTCCTCAATGGAACTGCATCTATATGGAGGGAAGTGTGTAGTGGGGTGCTCCAGGGCTCTGTTCTTGGCCCAGTGCTCAACATCTTCATCAACGATTTGGATCAAGGGATAGATGGGGAACTCATCAAATTTGCAGATGACACCAAGCTGGCAGGAATAGCCAACAGTCCAGAAGACAGGCTTAAGATACAGAAGGATCTGGACAGTCTTGAACACTGGGCATTAACTAACAAAATGAAATTCAATGGTGAAAAAAGCAAGGTTCTACATTTAGGCAAGAAAAACCAAATGCACAAGTATAGCATAGGTGGCACCATGCTCAATAATAGTAACTGTGAGAGGGACCTTGGAGTCCTAGTAGACAATCACCTAAATATGAGCCAGCAGTGTGCTGCAGTTGCAAAAAAGGCCAACACATTGCTAGGCTGCATTAACAGAGGGATAGAATCAAGATCACGTGAAGTATTAATACCACTCTACAATGCCTTGGTAAGGCCACACTTGGAATACTGCATCCAGTTTTGGTCACCACGATGTAAAAAAGATGTTGAGACTCTAGAAAGAGTACAGAGAAGAGCAACAAAGATGATTAGGGGACTGGAGGCTAAAAAATATAAGGAACGGTTGCGAGAATTGGGTATGTCTAGTTTAACGAAGAGAAGGACAAGGGGGGACATGATAGCAGTATTCCAATATCTCAGGGGCTGCCATAAAGAAGAGGGAATTAAGCTATTTTCCAAAGCACTTGAAGGCAGGACAAGAAGCAACGGGTGGAAACTAATCAAGGAGAGAAGCAACCTAGAACTAAGGAGAAACTTCCTGACAGTGAGAACAATTAATCAGTGGAACAGCTTGCCTCCAGAAGCAGTAATGCTCCAACACTGGAAGTTTTTAAGAAGAGACTGGACAGCCATTTGTCTGAAATGGTGTAGGGTTTCCTGCCTGAGCAGGGGGTTGGACTAGATGACCTCCAAGGTCCCTTCCAACTTTACTACTACTACTATCTTGAAGTATAGTCCATGCATCTTGAAGTATAGTCATGCTTGCCACATGACCATGGTCAGGGATAGGCAACCTTGGCTCTTTTATGACTCGTGGACTTCAACTCCCAGAATTCCTGAGCCAGCCATTCTGGGAGTTGAAGTCAAAGAGCCATAAAAGAGCCAAGGTTGCCTACACCTGACCATGGAAGTGTCTTCAGACAACACTGGCTCCCTTGGCTAAGAAACAGAGATGAGCACTGCCCTCTAGAGTTGGATATGACTGGATAGGAGAAAACCTTTATCTTTAAAATAAAACAGACTTGACTATTTAAAAAAATATGGAAAAACATATACTGTTTGCCACACTTTATTAAGATAGTGTTGATGAACATTTTATGTTATAGATCATACAACTAATGAAAAATAAAAAAAACAAAAGTTCAAATAGGGTATATTGCATATTCCCAAATAATTTCATAACATGAATCTACAACAAGGTTCATAGGATCAGTCTAGTTCAAATTCACATACCATGAAAATAAAGAACATAATTTCTCTCCTGAGGCATTAAAATGAGTAGATTTCACATAGCATGCCAAATACTAACAGATGTGATCTGCATTTTAATCATGCAAGGAGAAGTTACAATATCTCTTCAAAGATTCTCAGATGCTTTCATTGTAAGCATGGCCACAAAGACTGCAGGCTAAATGCAACTTGCTTTGAGTAAATAATGCAGCTGTATGAATTCCTAAGTGAATAAAAGCTGACACAACCTCTACATGGTACTACAAACTAAACATACCATCTTTGTGCAAATTTGAACTGATGTTCAGCTGTTGACAAATTCAGGAGTGAATATGAGAGGTATAGAAATGGGTGAAACCCCCCCCCCCTTAAATCAGTACTTGTAACAGCTCCTTTGTAGGAGCACTGCTGAGCTAGAAGAGTTTTGCAAGGAACAATGAGGTAAAATTCAAAAGCAAGAATAGAAAAGGCATTTAGCTGGCTACAGGAAATGTTTGAAAGCTATTTCTCCAGAGGAGGAAATATAAAAGTCTGGCTGAAGGATGTTCATATTTCTGTACCTTTCATGTTTTTGTATCATAATGCAGGGTGTAAACCCCTGTTCACCTAGTGATTTGTTAAAATATAGAAATTGACTAGGGTTGTCTAAACCTGTCTATATAATTGCACATAATTATATATAATCTCAAAGTTTAGAAGTAGAAGTATAGTTTCCAGAACTTCACATAAACTCCCCAACTCACAGATTTAGAAAACAAAAGCAACTTTAAAAAGTGCTGCAGAGAAGCATCCTGGTCCTGAGGCCACTTTCACTTTACTTCCTGGCATCAGTCTTCTTACCCAGCTGCTTCATGAGCATAGTTTGAAGAGGGGATCTAACTTCCAAATGCTAAACTGTCTATCCCGCAAATGCCCATTTTATAAAATGGAAACTGTTGATCCTCAGAAAAGCATGCACAGGCAACACGTATATGCTAGATAAAAGCAACTAGATAAAAACAACAAATACCATGATCTTTAAGACAAACAAAAATAACTCCACTGTCTTGCTTCAGACAATCTCCCTCAGGTGTATACTTAAACATGAAACATAACAGTTTTATAGACAAACCTGACTTTATATTATTATATTTGGTAAAACATCTAGTATTGGAACTAGAAAGAAAAGGAACCAAACCAGAACTTGGCTAAACAAGTGTGGTTGCTATGTAAAGTACATCCTTTCATTGGCCTTAAATTTCCCCACGTTTAGCTTCAATGAATGACCCAGAATTATATTACAACAGAAGAAACAAAAACTAGTAATATTTTTCACATATATGCATATTTTCTATGCCTCTACTAGATCTCACAATGCATACCTTCATCCTCATTCTAAAAGCCCAAAATATTGTAATAATTCCTTAGAGCAGAATTTTTCTCAATCAAGAATCATCTTGGTTACACTCAGTTCTCTTTTTGTACTCTGCTGAACCCAAAAATGTCTGGGTTTTTTTTTTCTTAATTTAGTCCAATTCATATACATTTCCAGAACAGAAGAAAACAAAACTCAAACCTATTCTCTTCCTTACCATTTGGACAAGCTGGGTTTCCCCATATTTATTTTTGCACATTTCTTTTATCTGCTAAATAGGATATCTAATGAACAAACCCCTTTATGCTCTCATTTTTGTTGTCTAACTATAATTGCATTGTAAAGGACACTGCTTCATAAGGTTCATGATTACAAGCAGACAAGTAACTAATTACTGGAAGCCTTTAACGGCAGGATTTGAATTAAACCTTGATTCAAATTACTAACTGTTGTAGTATCAAAGAAATCAAACAGCTGGAAATGCAAGCAATGGCAAAGAACAATGAACATGAAATGAAGTCTCTGAAAGATTCCCTAATGCTAGCCAAAAACTGAAGATTAGGCAGAAAAAGAAGGGCCTTTGAAGTATGGAAGAGTAATATTGATTACCTGGAGATTTTACAAGTTTACTGTGAGTTTTCTTACAGAGGTATAACATGACTCACCTCCTTCCCTCAAGCTTTTCCCACCAAAGAAAGCAGCAGGTTTTTAAATTAAATTATCTATTTATCTTAATTAGAACTGGAGAGCTTGACATTTGCTCAGGTTACAGACTGATCACAAACAGCTTGCAGAAACATTCTATGTTGCTATTAAAGGGTGAAGGATAGTGAAGCATTTACCTATGGGGTTTAACACCATATGTGCAGTCACAGAAAGTGATTTCTTAAGGCAAGTGCCTCTATTTGTTTTACTGTGAAACAGTATCACACTTTCTAATATACTTGATAAATATATAACTGGTACATTTCTAATCACATAACACATGTCACAGTGCACCATGCCTCTCTGTATGATATAAATTAGTCAAACATTTCACTGAATATCAATTTCCTTAATTGTTTTTATAGGTACATTATATGCAATACTTGTGTCCCTAGTTATATGCAATACTTGTGTCCCTTTAAATTCACAATCCACAGCACATAAGGGGAAGCAACTATTTACTGACTTGCTTTTTCCAAGGTTTATATTTTAACATTATTTAAAGATGGAAAGATGAGAGAAATGTAAAATGTAAAAACAAGCCTGCTTATCGTTTACATCAGTGGTTCTCAACCTGTGGGTTGGGACCCCATTTGGGGTCGAACGACCATTTCACGGGGGTCGCCAAACAATGCAGTCCGCCATTTTTTTCCCCCTTTTCCTTAGCTGTGCTACTCCCTTTTATTCTATTGGCTTTTGAAAGCCAATAGAATAGACTCTCTTGAATAGAGTCTAATTCTATTGGCTTTCAAAAGCCAATAGGAATTGTCCAGGCTGTCTCTGCCCTGCTGAGCCTGCCAAAAGTCCCATTCTGCAAACAGTGCTGCACCAATTGAGTAGTCCTCGACTTACGACCGGTTGAGTAGTCCTTGACTTATGACCGGTTGGGGTCGCGGCATTAAAAAGGTTGAGAACCACTGGTTTACATCCTGTGGTTTAAGGCACTAAGCTAGAAACTGGGAGAACATGAAGTTCAATCCTGCCTTAGGCATGAAGACAGATGGGCCAGTCACTTTCTCTCATCCCTATGAAGGAGGCAGTGACAAGCTACTTTAGAAAATCTTGCAGGGATTAGTTCAGGCATCTACCAGTAGTCCACATTGACTGGAAAACAACTCTCCCAAACAAATAAAACTAAGGGCCTTTTTAAGAAACCATCCTCCCCAAGCATCTGCAGAAAAAAAGATTATATCAAACTGAAGGCATGGAAGATATCATCATTATGCAAAGTCTACTAGTATGTACTTACATTCCAATATCTGTTACAAGCATGGAAATACTTTTGCATCTTGACATATATTTTGTCACTTGCTCTCTTCCTTTTTCCCTCACCTCACTTCCCATGTGTGCAACTTCTATGCAATATCATTACGGTTGTGTTGAAATTTATTTTTTCAGACTCCACTCGTGATGGTGGCAATACACCATTTTCTTTATAGACAATTTAAGAATAAGTATTGTGGTACTATAATTGTTGGAACACAATAGAATTTTTTCATAACTTGCTGGTTACCTGTTCCCTCCCATTTTCTAATACTGGAGACAAGCCAGATAATCAATAAATTAGGCAACATTATCAACAATGCAGAAAGATAAATACAGCATGAAACCTTTGGGCTTCAAAAACTGGAGTCTTGCCTTCAGGGCTAATATAGAAATTGCAGTCCAAATCTGTTCTTACGTGCAGTTTAGGGAGGGTTTGCTACTGAAGGACAATAACTCCTGATTTAATGATCATTACCAATGGGCTTCACTAAATATCTCTATGGAATTATTTAATCACCTCCAAAATAAAGAACTACAGGAACATAAAATATGGCCATTCCTGAAATCCAGTATCTAGTAAATGAAATTATTTGGTAAGAACCGATGAAAATTGAAGTCTACTAACACCTCAATTTAATAAACCATATGGAAGGAAAGAATGCCATTAAATCTGTCCATGAAATCCACGTTTATGTAAATTACATAAGATATTTAATATGTAAGTTGTAATAACTTACATATAAATTGATGCAAATCAACTAGACTGATTCACCAAGCAATGAGCCTTTATGTTCTTTAGGAGTAAAGTCCAAAGTCTTTATTCAGATAGCTGATGTTTCCTTCAAACCAAGGTTTATCATTCTCCAAAGATAATGATATAATATTTAATAAAATCTATCCTCCCTTATACCCCAGGCATAAATTCCAATTAAGTTTAATCCAATAAAATTCTTCTGCACTCTGTAGCTTTAAAAATGAAAACACTCTTGTAATATTCAATTCTAACTGACACATTACTGCTTCATGACAGTTCTGAAATAATTCTCCAGATGTTACAATTAACCAATTGACTACTTCAAAATTCCTTTGTACATATTGCATATCTAGGTTTGTTTGGTCTCTTATACATATTTCTAATTTTAACTGTACTTCAAAATTCCTTTGTACATATTGCATATCTAGGTTTGTTTGGTCTCTTATACATATTTCTAATTTTAACTGTACTTCAAAATTCCTTTGTACATATTGCATATCTAGGTTTGTTTGGTCTCTTATACATATTTCTAATTTTAAACTGTACTAAAGGCCAAAATATTACACACCTTTCTTGTCTAGCACTGGAATCCGCACCAAGACAGTTCTTCCCAGAGCCTACATCTTTAGAGGTGCCATTCATTAATTAGAACATAACAGAGAAAACATAAATTAACAAACCTAAAATTAGTGTTGGAGCACCTCTGATGCTAGAATTCTAGCAAGATACACATAATGCAAATAAGTTCACTGCTCCATAAGTGAACTCTGACATCATCATAAAATGAACTATGAAGTGATTACTGGGGAGACACTACCAAAACACAGCATGAACAGATAAGAAAATATTCCTTCCCCCTCCCCTAAAAATCTTTCAACTGGAAAGTTCACAATAATTACATGCATTACCCTCTTAAAGGAGCAGCTGCAAATATCCGCATTTACTGTTTTACTGAAATGTGAAAACTCAAGGTAAATGTTTTTAATTCATTGCTAATGAGGGGAGTGGAGAGAAAATTAGGGATAATGAACTATCTGAAGAATTCTATAGATTATCTACCTCTATGACAGTTGAGAAATAAAGATTAAGAAAACAAAGGCCTCTCTTTCAACACACACAAATCAAAGATCTAGACACGATTTTTAAATTCAGAGTAAAAGAAGGATGATAATGGCACTTAGCACATTTTTTTTTCCTTAAGATTTTCCTACATTCTCCGGTTAGAAAAACCATGTGTCCCAAATGCACGAGACTTAAGGTGTGTAGGGGCGATTCCTTAAAAAAAAAAAACTGTGGATCACAAAAAAGAAAAAAAACCGGGAATCTGAGCGTGAAGTGTGCTCTGCCCACTACGAAGTCATGACTTATTTGATCCCAGTAGGGATTAAAGAGAGAGACTCCTATCAAAGACAATATGGCTCGCGAGCAAGCCCGACACTAATTTCCCCCTCCCCTTTTTTGGGGCACCGCACACGTCTCGACAGAATACCTGTATCGGCTTAATGGAAGCAGAGAAATTAGTTTATTTGGGGCTCCACACCGTCACCCTCTTGCTTGCAACAGCATTTCTCTCACACCCACTAAAATCTCTCCCTCCCGCCCCAACGCATAAAGGCATTATCCCTTTCCGCAGCCACTTTTCTTCCCTGCCCAAGACTCACCCGCCAACAGTAAGAGGAGCAGGGAAAGGGGCGCCTTCTCTGCACGGTGCCCCATACCGCCGCGTCCAGCTTGGGAGCGGAGACCCGAGGAAGCGCGCCGAAAGCCAGCCGGAACCCCCAAAGCGGCCAGTTAATGAGCTTCCTCGCTTCAGTCAAGTGAAGCCTCGGCCAGGAGGGGCCAATCCAATCCAATCCGAGGAGCAGCCAACAGCCGCCGCTCGTTCCCCGCCGGCTCTGGATTGTCCTGGGAACCGGGAGGCGCGAGCAAGAGAGGGCGGGAGCCGCCCGCTTTTTCTCCCCCGCCGCCGCCGCCGCCTAAGTCCGGCCGCGCAGCCAACCACAGACCCAAACTTTCCCTGCCCCCGCCCCGCTCCCCCTCCCACAGGTGCCGAGGGGAGGCCAGCCCGGCCCCCACCACTTAAAGGGGAGGAGGAGGAAGAAGGTGAAGCGCTGACACTCCTTCAGGCAGCCGCCGCTTCTCCTCCGACAGCGTGTTCCACAGAGTCCGCGCGTCGCCTCGGCCGGGCTGAGGAAAGCCATCGATCGATTAAGGCTCGGGTTACAAGGAAACCTAGGCTTGGCGCGCGAGCCAATGCCATTGAGCGGACCCCGCCCTCCCCTCCCTTTTTTCGGCACGGGGACCCGCCCTAAAGGGAAACCCAGCGCCTCCAACTCCACGGCGGGAAAGTGATAGTCGGGCAAAGACGGGGATGGAGACACACACACACACCCCGGCCTCGCCTCCGCCTGTCCCCGCCCCAGTTCCCAGAGTGAATGAGAAAGGAGGGGAGAAAAAAGGATTGCCCGCATTCCGAGCGACTTTCAAGCCAAAGAAATCGGGAGCTGAATCAAAGAACGCGGGTGCTGAGAGCCCGGCCGCACGTGGGCTTTACCCCCCGCTTTCGAAAACCGTGGTGAGAGGAAGGGAATCTCGAGAACAAACGCTCTTGACACAAAAGGTTGTAAAGGGAGGACTGGATATTTATTCGGGAAGTAGATCCCTTTGCTTCCACCAGGTTTAGTCTCAGGTAAGCACGGGAAGGAATTTAGTCCAAACAGCAGCTGCGTTTTCGGATCTTGCCATGTTCTGAGCCGCAGTTTAGTCCTGTCATTGATCGTTCATAAGTAAATATGTATATTATTTCCTCTTGAGTAAAGAAGAGTTCCTCTTGAACTCAAGGAGCTTCCCTTTCAATTGATGCTGGTTTACACTGATATGTAAACTGCTGAGTGAGATTCTCACTAAGATGTAGCTTGATTAGTTTTAATTTAGAGAGATCTATGTGTTACCCCAGCATTTGAACATAATGTTTATAGTTTTGTGAGGTGTGAATTTTACTCTCCGTCAGAGAAAGGATTCTTTTTTTAAGAGAAGATGACTCTGGGGAAAGGTGGTAGATAAGAAAACTAATTCAAAGGGTGAAAATATTGCTTTAGGAGTCAAGAGTTGACATCCTGAATTACAGTGATGAGAATAATGAAATGATCAGCATTTTTGTGCTTCCTATTTAATACACTTTCAGCTTAGTTCGATTACACAGGTAGTGAAACAAAACAATGTGAAGACATTTATTCCTGCATTTTCTTTTCCATGCCTTGAAAGTATTTAAGCTTACATGTCACCTATATGTTGATTCTAATCAGCTTACACTTCTAGTATTCACTGAAAAAAGTTAAAACAACAAACAGAATAACATTCTCTCCTACCATATTGTGCCAAGGAACAACAAAGAAGAAGTTGATACAACTGGTAACTTCACTGCAGGAGCAATTTCAACCCTATCAGCCCCAAAGGCATTCTGGATTAGCCAAGTCTTTAGAGCATGGGTGTCAAACTCACATGATGTGTCACAATGTATCGTGACTTTTTTTGCATTGCCTGAGCTGAGGTAGGCTTAGCCTCTGCATGATGCAACTTGACACCCCTGCTTTAGAGCTTTCCTAAATCTTAACAGTGTTAGTTCTAGTATGATTTTAGAAACAATGTTCTTTGGAGGAGGGAGGCCTACCTTCCTGACTTCTAATGGCAATACTCCTTCACATAGGGACCCAAAAGGAACTTTTTCCATATTTTATTGAATGAACAGATATTATTGTGAGTGACATCCAGTGATAACCAGGACTTGAGTCATGTGGACGTCAGCCATGTAAGGCTTTAAAAGGTGTCAACCAAAGCCTTGATCTGCATATAGATATTATTGGTTACTAGTTCAGCTCTTGCAATAGTAGTTTCACACAAGTGTGAAGTGATAACTGATGCATTCTAGACCACCTGTAGCTTTTAGGTGGAGAGATGCTGCAGGTCACATAAATTCAAGATCCTCAGATTCCCTACCAGTTACAACATGCCTGGCCATATGAACTTCTGCAGCACAGAAATCTTGATATGTGTGGCAGCTCCCAGTCATGACTTTTTTTTCATATACCGTATATGCTTTACTCTTACTCCATACTTCTCTTCCACTGATTCTTTGACTTGCAGCCTAACAGCAATGCTTCATTTCCAATATACATTTCGCAGCTTTCACCAACTTTTACTCAATTTCCAATTCTTTTCACTTCTTTGTTTCTTCTTCAATGCCATTTTAGAAAATAAAAGCTAAAATATTTTTAAACAATATTTAAATGTTTCACCAACTTGCTGTTTTTAACTTTAATCTGTTTGGGGGATTATTTTAAGTGATTAGAAAGTAGGATGTACTTGTAATAAATAAATGGAGATGGATATGTAATCCAAGTTTAAATGCTAATAAATTTGTTAATGTTTAATGGATCTCCTTTTTATGCGTTTCTCCCATAAAGCTGTTGAGTTATATCACTGAGAGGTTTTGCAGCTAATGATTGATCTGCATGACCAGCTTGCCCTAGTACAAGCATGGGCCACTGACCATTTCTTGAAGCAGGAACACTTGACATTATCCTCTATTTTCTCCCAGCCCTCTGGGAAGGCAACCTCCAACGGCCTTTCCCTGCTGCACTTCCAAAGTAATGTTTCCTGACTAAAGATCAAATGTTGCTGTCCAACGTATGCTTCATTTTGTTGTATACAAACATCTTTTGTCAAATTGGTTGCGGTGCATTGTGGCAGGATTTTCTCCTTCCCACCGTTTTGATCACTTTTTGGTGACAAGTTCCCCAGTAGAACAGTGAAAGGTGGACTTTTTTTTTTTATTTACAACATAACTAATGAAACAATTATGGATCTGTCTTTGCTATTTGGGGAGGTAAAGGTCCAAATTCATTGATGAAACAGTGAAAAGATCTACTTTCATTTGTTTTAACAAAATTAGAGATGGAAGAATGAAGTAGTGGATTTTGTTTTGTTTATAAGAAAATGTAATTGATAAGAGTTTTACCACTTCATCTTCTACTCCAAGTTTTCTTTCTATTTAATTAGTCCAGAAGGAAAATCTACCATTCTGAGGCATGAAAAACATTACTGAGATAGGATATCTAGCTGTACTGTGTCCAAAGCAGGTGAGAAGATGAAAATATAGAAATTGTTTTCTTAAGTCATCTTTGTTTACCACTGGGTTAGGCATAACAGTTTAAGGCTACAATGTAGAAAAGTGCAAAATTTTGTTTTCTGTGTCTCTTACAAGGTTGACATTGAAATACATTGAGACAGAAATTTTTAACTTACAACTTACGTGTCTTGAATTACATGTACCTAATTGTCTAAAGCAGTATAAAAGTATTCATAAGTAAAGAGATGCTAATAATTTCCAAAAATGTTTTGTAATCTCATTCATGGGATTTTACAGACAATGAGCCCTGAAATATTTCACAGTTACATCTCCAAGGCAAAGTTTCTTGCTTTCAAGTCCATTTGTTTTGGTAATCCCAGACTACTACATCTTCCAAGTAGTGCCCAGTGGTTTGCCACACAGCCTGAGATTCCTAAAATCAAAAAGGAGAAAGGAAGGAAATGTTCTTGTCTACCTTATTTAGTATACCCATTGCAAACACAAGATGTAGTTGCAAAGCATGCACTCCCCTCCATCATTTTACTGGAATTGAAGACATCTATTGTTGAAGTTTCTTCACCTCAGTGCAAAGATCACTCAGATAGATGTCCCCCACCAAAGTAGAGGAAGAAAACTCCTTTGGGTAATTTTGAATTACGTTTTTCTCCATCTTTCAGCTTTTCACCAATCAAACAGGAAGCCAACAGAAGAAATAGTCACACACTGTCATTTGCTCAGGAACATTAGCTCTCCACATAGAAGAGCCACAAATATTTTTGGTCATTTGAATACACAAATATGCACATAGTTAATACAGTGAAGATAAATAAGTAAATATACCTTTTATTGTGGGTTTTGTTTTTTAAAAAAGAAAGGGGCTTATTTACCTTGTCTTTTACAAGAGCGCCCTTTCATTTCAAGACTAATGTTTTTAATTATTGTAAATGTCTATACATGTCCTACCTGTTACAATCCCAATGATAAATGATTCATAAGAGACTTAAGCAACCAGAACCAGACTGACTAGTGATCCTATTTGTTTTGCCATCAAAGAGAAGTAATTGGTTGCGCACATATACTGTTGAATTGCCATTGTCATTCTACTGCCAGTCCTCCTGTATTATGCTTGCCTTAAAACTTACCTTTATGTTGGACTTTACACATGGGGAAGAGAAAGAGAGGCTCATTCTTCATTGGTGCCTAATGGCTTAGACAATTACTTTTCAAACTGGGTGGGAAGGGGAAATTAGATATGCAGAAAGAGAAGTGGGAAAAAGAGAAGAGTGAAATAGAAGAGATTGTAACTAAGGAAAAATACCTGTAACTTGCATTGGCCTATTTTTCACAACAGCCTATTGTTCATCTGTAGTATGTATTCTTCCACCCTTGCTATCAACTATCAAGTTTACATAATCACTAGAAACCTATTTAGGCAATTGCCAAATAAGGGATGCTAAGGAAAATAAGAGAGACTGGTTCGTGTCCTTCAGTTATGCTTCCAATTTCCAATCTCTTAAAATACATAAGCAGGTACTCTTTATGTATGAAATAAATAGAAGGCTATCAAGGTTCTGGATTTCAATGAATTATGTGTATTAGCATAGAAGGTTATGGCTAAAGTAGTATAGTATAACATGCTGATAATGAATAGGAGTTAAATAAGCTTTTGATAGGAAGAAGATATAAATGGAACCACATACATTCTACCTAGTAGGGAGGCATGATACAGTCAGGGTTAAAGGCTTGTCTCAATCTGTGTGCTAAAAACTGTTAGGTCAGTTCTAAATTACATGTTCTAGCTTGGCTTTCTCCAACATAGTGTCCTTAGGACAATTTAGGATAAATTGAATATATTCCAAATTTAGGGCCCCACTATACTTTAAAATGGGGGAATCCTAATCTATCGCCTCAAGTACCATTTAAAGGCCAAATGCATCTCTTGGTCTGAAAAAGATTACTCAGCAGTGTACATGGAAGGGCCAGTTGACCAAAAAGTCAAGAGTAGACACCACCACATGGGTGGAAAATCTATCCTTTTTTAATATATGGTATGTGCTTCCCCCCCCCCCCAATAGTCAGCAGCTACTAGTGGAATAAACTCCTTGGGGACTCCTTTCCTTAACTACATGTGTTACACTCATATAATGCAGAAACAGCACTTTGATTAAGGGGTAAAACCACAACCTTCACTCTTCCTGAGGACATTCTTAACCCCTGTATTCCACTTTTCTGGTATTAAATTATGATTAAAGCAGATAGTAATAAAGTTTTTTTTAAAAAAAAAATCAAAATGCGATTAAAAACGATATTAAAAAACTACTAAAATACAAATAGTTTCAATTTTGCAACCAAATTAAAAACAAAACAAGGTTAAAAACAAGAATCTAATTTAGCCTTTCTTGGCAGAGAATTCCAAACTAAGAGAATTCCAAACTTCTTTTTAGAAGTTACTAATGTTCTTATATCTTTGTGACTTCTACTGAAAAGTTAAAATAACCAGGTGCATGAATCAGAACCATAAATCTTAAAAAGAAATAAAGCTTGTATTAGTACCAGGAAATAGTCAAGTCTAGTTTAGCCTTCAATTCTAATTCTTCAATGATAAAACACATTACAATGTCTTATGCAAATATGAGAATGGAAAATTATATACATCCTACCTATTATAATCCTGCATGAATGTTTGCTCGAATTCTTGTGCAATTGTTTGTTCAATACTACAAATGATTTCCTTCTAGCCATTTCCTGATACCTTTTTTGAAAAAGATATCCATAGTGTTCCAGACCTGAAGTGCACACCTGTCTTCTTTCATTAAAAGAAACAGCTGAAGGTAGACAAAAAAATTCTTATACTGCTGTTCCTACCGATTTCAGAAGAAGTTAAGGATGCATTAATCTTTCAATATTTTCTAAGTTTCTAATATTTCAGTTTTAATTTATTTATCTTTTATCATCAGTTTTCAGTTTGTTTTTAAACCTATGTAAACATTTGTATCAGTTTAGGGACACAAATCGCTTAAGGTATAAAATAACAAGAGTTTTCTCTATTATTGCAAGCACTTTTCTTCTATATAATGCATTTTTAGGTTATTTACAAGAATATGCACATTTTACATATACTTTTAGACTTTGGAATCACATCACAAAATTTGTAAAAGAAATGTCTAAGAATAGGTTTGTTTTGGTTTCTTTATTAATTTGAGAAATGTAAATCAAGTACGTTTACATTAGAATGAAAATAAAATAAATGTTACCTATTCCTTCATGGAACTGGGTACATTCCTTCTTTGTGCACTGCCACATCTTAGAAAAATGTATTTAGTGTAATTTTTTTAGAGCAAAGTTTGAAAAGGAACTCTGAAATACCGTGTTTCCCTGAAAGTAAGGCCTACATCAACAATAAGCCCTAGCTTGATTTTGGAGGGTTGGTCTAATACAGTGATGGCGAACCTTTTAGAGACTGAGTGCCCAAAAACTGGCCCCACCCCGCTCCACCCCCTGCCCCGCCTGCCCGCAAGGCCACTCACCGCCTCCAGGGCCCACCACAGATTGCCCAGGCAGCCCAGCAGCACCATGGCGGCCATGCCCTCTGCCTGTGCTGCACAGCATCAAGTGTGCACGATGGGGCATGAGGGCAGAGTCTTGTCTATGCTGCCTGGCTGCCATGTCCTTGGCTGTGCTGCTCCACGTGGGCCACACTCGGGAGCGACTCTCCTCCAGGGGCCTGCTGGTGAGGGGGGTCTCAGGGAGGCAAGGCTGGGGCAACGGCACATGTGCCTACAGAGAGGGCTCTGAGTGCCACCTCTGGCACCCGTGCCATAGATTTGCCACCACTGGCCTAGTATAAGCCCTATCCCAAAAAGAAGCCCTAGTTTTGGGGCAAGGCACCCCTAAAAATCAAGCGGGGGTGGAGGTGTCCCACCCATCCCGCACCCACTTACCTTGCAGCCAGACCTCTCCTTGCCTGCATTTCTCAGTCACAGGGCTTTCTGGAAGGCCTGTGCAGCCAAGAACCGAGCTATGGATTCAATCCGTAGCTCAGTTCCGCAAGACCTCAGAAGCTTGGCTGCTTAGGCCTTCTGGAAAGGCCTGACTGCAAAATGCAGGCCCGAATGGAACTGCAGAACTTTGGCCCCATAAGAAGTGGACTGGCTGGTTGGGGCTATCTGTGCCGGAGGTGAGGTAAGGCCTAACCCAAAAATAAGACCTCGTGCCTCTTTTGGAGGCAAAAAAAAAAATACCCGTTCTTATTTTTGGAGAAACACGGTAGTACTAGTGATGTATACAGTTTTATAAAAGAGTTAATGATATGTGCTGAGCAGTAAAAAATCAAGCTTATTCCCACCACCACCACCAAACACACTTTATTTAAAGGAAGATGCTCAAATCAGCAGCTGCTTCACAGATCATGCAGATAACTAGTGAAGAGGCTGGTGTTTCTTTGTAACGATTGCTCATCTTTATATGCTTAGATCCTCCATTTACATATTGTTTACTGTATTCTTACTTTAACTTTGATGGACTGATAGACCAGTTGATTTAGGCATCTCTTCTCACAATTTCCATTTTGTAGCAATTTAGGCTTTTATCCAAGATGTCAGATTAATGTCAAAGGGGGCATCTTCTGCTGCTTTAAAGTAATCAAATAACATTTTCCTATTTTTAAAAGACTATTTATTTATTTATGAGGTACAGAATGCATATGCGATAAATTGTGTGGTTCAATGGGAAGGATCCAATTCCTATACAATAGCTGGAATTATCTTGTTTTTATTTTATTTTTTTCTACAGATTTGCTTTGTTACATTTCTTCTAATGTATCTCTGAACTAGCTGGCTCAAAGAAAGATCTCACTTTCTGCACTAGGATAATTAGTTGTGTCATATATATCTCAGAACAATATGCCAATAAATAAATGAATAAATACATTTAAATGAGAGTATTTGTATTTGAAGTTTATGATAAGACTACAGAGCAGTAGGTATTTATTACACAAATGAACTATGTCACATGAAGGTTTGCTTTGGGGGAATGGAGTCTGGAGTCCAGGAGAGAGGGGCTACTTCCCACAAGGTGAAGAGCAACAAACTGAGAGTCACATAACATGGACTTTGGTATATTGTTATATTTGTTAACTAACCTAGTTACTTTTTATTTTAATTTGACTTATTTTTCTCTCTTTTAAATGGTGAAAAGGGTTTATCGAACCATTACAGACTAGAATGTAGGAAAACATTTTATCCTATTGCTGTATGGATTGATTGATTGGTTGGTTGATTGATTGATTTATTGATAGCTTCTAACATTTCTAAACTGAAAAGATAAGTTATAATGACTAGAGAATTCTCCTGATAAGAGAAAGCTTGTTAGCACTAATTGGCATCTGGTTTGTCTCATGAACTCCTTATTTTTCCTTATTAACATCTTAAAATTTAAATCCCTTCTGTTGTCAGACTTCATTTTAATGAATATGTGTGTTATTATGGGATGCAAATATGTAACATGTAACTGATTTCCCATGGAAAGGGGAAGTTTCTTTTGTCCTGTCCAATCACCTTTTCTCTTGCATTTTCTTTGATGTCTTAGTTATGAAATGAAATGTAAGCTAAAAATCTGGGTTCCCTCTTTGAATGAAAGGAATCCCTTTTATCAGAATATTATAAGAAATTGTAATTAAATGATCTTCCTGTCTTGGTCTGCCTCATTAGAAAATATGCATGTCGAGGCATGAGGCTAAAAAGCCATATTTGAACTTCAGGATTTTGAAATGTCTTGTGGACAGGAAGAGGGCTAAGACAGCCACCTCCTTATATAGCAAAACTATATCCTTTTGACTGGCAAGATTATTGTCAGGCCTCAAGAATCAAGAACGACATGTGGAGTTACATCTGAGTAGCTTCTTTATTGTTGTTCATTTACAGACAGAAAGTTGCCAGCCTAAAGCAACTATCTAGCTACATCAGTGTTTCCCAAACTTGACAATTTTAAGGCATGTGGACTTTAACTCCCAGAATTCCACAGCCAGCGTTGCTGGCTGTGGAATTCTGGGAGTTGAAGTCCTCATGCCTTAAAATTGTCAAGTTTGGGAAACACTGAGCTACATAATTATAGATATAAACTGTGAACTGCTGGGGAAGGAGCTGTCTTACCCTTCTTCTTGCCTACCAGACTTGCCAAGCTCCACTACTTCTTGGCCCTCTTAGAAGTATTTCCTTTCTCCTGCGACTCCAGACTACATTTTACTATAGTTGCCCTGAGAAAACGGAATATTAACCATGAAACGGAAAGAACCCAACTAATTTGAATATGGACTCAATTTTCATGCACCACAATTTTCCATATGGTCGTTACATCTTTTTATTCAAAAATGGCCCAGTAATTCCTTCCTAAAACAAAGCTAGTATTTCATATGCCATTTTTTTTAATCAGAAAAATGCTAACTTTAATTTTAAAAGGATAAAATCACTTTTAATGATTTGAAATACAGGTAATCCTTGACTTACAGTACAACCGTTTAGTGACCATTCAAAGATAGAATGGCACTGAAAAAAGTGATGGTCACATGATGAAACTTCAGTCACTTGGCAACTGACTCAGTGTCAGTTGCAGTGTCCCAGGGTCATGTGATCATCTTTTGTAACCTTCTGACAAGCAAAATTAAGTGAAGCCACATTCACTTAACAATCGTGTTGCTACCTTAACAACTGCAGTCATTGTGGCAGGAAAGGTCATAAAATGAGGCAAAACTCACTTAACAAATGCCTCACTTAGCAACAGAAATGTTGGGTTTAATTGTGTTCATAAGTTGAGGATTACCTGTAAATGCTTTGGTTCTTGGATAACCGCAACACTTCTCTGCTGTCTGTATTTTCCTTCCTGTGCTTTTTTCTTCTGATAATAAAAGATGGTAAAATACCTGTACATTTCCATGAATGAGACACAGTTTATATCACACATGAAAAATTTCATCTAGGAACCTCCTTTTCTCCCACTTGCCCACAGGTCAGAGCTAAATGTAATAGCCTTCAGTTACAAGACGGTCAATTTCAGTTGAGCACTAAACAAACTTATTGTTGATAAAAAGCATTTTAACAATAGAGCCAGTTACCATACAGCAGCAGTTCTCAACCTGTGGGTCACGACCCCTTTGGGGGTCGAACAACCCTTTCACAGGGGTCGCCTAAGACCATTGGAAAACATATATTTCCGATGGTCTTAGGAACCGAGACACCGCTCCTCTATACGTCTCCAGGTGGATAAAAACAACACAGAGAATATTAAGACTTAAAGCATCAAAGGAGCAACTCCCAGCCTTTCAGGTAGAGCTAGCAAGAGCCAACAACTCAGCCTGCCTTCTCCCAGCCTTTTCACCAATCAGAAGCCACGGCCCAAACATTGGCGTCCGTGACGTATCTTCCCAGGGAATCTGTAAGCCAGCAGAGCTTCTCCAGATCGCGCTTGCGTGCAGTAGCTCACGCCTCGGTGGAAGAGGGGAGACGGGCTGGCGGGGAGTTGGGGGGTGAGGCAGGAGGAGGAAGAAGGAGGGAGGGAGGAAAGGAAGGGTTGCTAGCTGTGGAATCAGCATGCCGGAGGGCTTTGCTGTGGGGGTGGGTTCCTTTTGTATTTTGATTCCCTCCCTTTTGGAGGGAGGAATGGACATTTTATGATCTGGGGGGGGGGAAATCTGGTGTCTGTGAATAAAAGCGCCGGCGATTATCTTTTCTTTCCGCCAGCTCATCTTTATGCATTCGGTGCAATTGCTTTTTTAAATAGCGCTTTTGGATTGTATTTTTTTTTAAATCTTAGCTTTTTTAAAAAAACTGGAAAGCGCATTCTTAGAGCAAGGTGCAGACTTGGTACCTCTCTCTCTCTCCCCCGCGGCCCCCCCAATCCCCGGGTATTTTTATTTTTGGTTGGCAAAATCGGATCTGCAGCTACTAAAATGAATAGTGGCTTGCGAGGGAGGGGGACTGCTGTGGGCAGCAGAAGACAGGCTGGTGCATCCAAGGTGTTGTTCACTCACTCGCCTCCTTTCTGTTGAAACCCCACCCCGGTCTAGATCGGAGTTGCTGCTTTGCGCGGGCATGAGCCAGGATGGCCATTCATGGGGTTGGTCTTTGCCCTCGCGGCATTAGGAAGATTGAGAACCACTACCATACAGGAAAGAGGAGCTGTCTTTCTCTGCATCAAGGGAAAGCTAGTGGGATCATCTATTAGAAATGTTCTAGTTTGGGATTTTCTACATGGATCAGGAAGTTGAATCAGATGGCTTTCCCCTTTCAACTCTATAATTTTGTATTTATCACTCTTCTTTTTATTTCCCTTTACCTTTGTATGTAGGTGTGGCTGAGTGTGGTTGCCACATTTCTGTTTTATTCTGTGTCACTGATTGCTACAAGATTCCAATGAATAAGAATACTTTGAAAGGAATGTGGAGCTGCTTGTATATTCTAGTTTCCTTTATATTTTACATTTTGGAAATAATGTTACTTAAATCTTTCTTTCTGTAGTTCTGACCTAAGTAATCGCATAGGGGGAAAAAGCATATCAGATAGCATACCAGAAAGTTAAACGTTATATATTAAAGTTTGGCTTTTACACAAGAAATATTCAAACATACTTTGCTGAACTATTCAGGAGAAAGCTGCCTTGGCATTGATGTAAAAGAATGTGATTTTCTAGGATTTGCTTTGTCTGGAATTGGCCGATTATGAAAACATCACATCTTGTAGATGTGCTTATCTAATCAATGGAGTCAAGTGATTATACCCATCCAGTGTATTATTGAGGAACTATATAGATAGCTTACATTATGAAATAAAGATGCATGTATCCAATAAGTCAGCTGAATTGTTCATGTACAGAGAGGCTCAGATGGTAAGAAACAAAAACATTATGTAGCAAAACATAGCATGGAAGAAAGGTCAACCTATGTATAGTGGCAGGGGACAATGCATATTGTTGCATATGAAAAGAGGCAAAATTTCATCAATACTTATTTGTACTATTGAAATAAATAATATATATGGGACTGCTCAGAAGTGTTGATTAATAGAACATGCTGCAACGTATTAACCTAGATATCTGTGAGCAGATTACACCAGTCCTACTGGCCCATTACTGGTTTTCTATTGGCTTCTGGGTGCAGTTCAAAGTGCTGATTTTAATCTATAAAGCTTCTTAAAGCTTGGCACCTAAGTACCTTCAGGTACACATTTTCCAATGGGAATCAACCTGCCGAATTGTATTTTGGGAAAAAGTGCTTTTGGTTACTAACTTTCATAAAGTGAGATGGTTAAATGGTTAAGACACAAAAAAATCTTTTTTTTTTTTTTTTTTTTTAGTGGAAGGACCAAATTGGTGAAACAACCTCCCTTTAGAGATTTAACTTACACCTACATTGGTATTTTTCCAGAAACTTAAAAATAGAACTTTTGTAAAGAGCAAATGGTGAATGATACATGCTATTTATTTTAACTATTATCAGTCATGAATTTATGTTGATAATATGTTGCAGGAATACTTATTTAATTTGTTAGCTTCATACATTTTTGCTGTGGATTTTTAAATTTATATTATTCTAATTTGTATTTCATGCATTGTTGCAAAACTGCTGAGAGTCAGACAGATTATAGTGCTCTAGAAATGTAAGGTAGATATATACACACAGAGAGAGCAACATACTATTATCTGCTTAATTAAAAAGATTTATACTGATCAGAATGGATGCTAATTTCGAAATAAATTGTTACGCCTGGTGGAAGAATATTGAACATTGAGCTATTTTAACTGCCTATTTTTCTTTTTTCTTGAATTTTCTGAGATGCTCTACAGGAGTTTGTCAGCTGCAGAAAGACCACTTGCCAGATTAGCAAAACTAATGGGGACTTTTTAAAATGTCTATATAAAGCATGTTCTTCATTTCATGACGAAGAGTTTGAAATATCTGTAATATCTGTAGCAAGAAGTGAAGTTCAAACAGAATATTTCTATCTCTTGGTCCCTTGATCAGTTTGAATCAATCCCAGTCTCCTAGAAGGATGAAGTTTCAAAAGGACTTTGCTTCATTGAAGACAAAACAACTTCCCCAAATTTTATCACCAAGTGACCTACATATTTGCCATGTGTTACTAACTAGATGGACACACTGTATGACGTTGATGTTTCAGAGCATCCAATTTGCTTAGTAAAAAAAAATGTTGCCAAGAGATTTGGTCTTCGCTGAAAAGGGAGAGTGAAACAACACTACAGACCACTTCATTGTTTTCAAGAATCTCATTTTCACATTTAAAAAAAAGCACTCCCCCAGTTGATTCTGGGAGAAATATAGAGTTGTTAAAGAGTTCAATCCAGGAACTTATCAAGGGAAGAAGTGGCTCTGAATCATCCATTTCTGGATCTTTCAGGAGCAGAAACACCAATAAGCTATTGATGCAGGGCCATGGAAATTTTTGCAGGCATCACAGCAGTTTCTGGGAGGTACATATATTCTTTAGTGAACTTCTTTTCAATAGAGGAGACAATTTCTGCCCCATCTTAACATCCAGCAAATTTCTTTCTTAATATGAGAAACATATGTTATCATATGTTAGCAGTCATGATCAAAATGTAGGTGCATACATTATGAACCCAAGAAATGTGTCAGTATAATATACATTTCACACACTTGAATGAGTCTTCTGCATAATACCATATATAACAACAATGCAAATACTTTCCTTCTGAACAATCTACTTCATTGTGGTACAAACCTGAAATATCAATACTATTTTGAAACAAATGTGCCAGAAATCATTCCTCCCAACTCAGCAGGGGATTCAAGCAAAGACTCTCAAGCTGATATTATGAGTGGTTCGCACATCTCCCTGAAAAATAATGTCCTTGGTTTGGATTAAATTTAACATGTTCTCTATATCTAGCCATTACAGTCTGTAATCATAATAATCTGTTTATGATTTAGCACAATGAGTAAATCCCACATTGCAGATGATTAAAATATTGTTGCAATGTATGAATTCAGAAACTGTCTCTTCATAGAGAACTAGCCCTGAAGTGTCTCATTTTAGATTTTTTTATATAGGAAATTAGAATTTTACTTTTTTTTGCCTCCCTGCTATTTAAATTTTATTTGATTATCTAAATAACAAAAAATGGGTCATGAATTATAAGGGTCTACATGCATGTCACCAAAGAATGTACAATAAGAAACTATTGTAGATTCTTTTGATGTTTCTTTTGCTTGAGCCTTAACCACTAGGCATTTGTAAATCATCTAGTAGCAAAGGTACAATGGCATTCCATTGTATCAGCATTGCAGTGAAATTTTCCAAGATAATATATTGCCTTGAAAAATCTTTTAAAAGACACTTTTGTGCGATAATACATAGTCTAATTATGTGTGTCATTATGTCCACTATCTTTTTGCTTTGGTAAAACATTAATTATTGACAATTATCATTTAGACAAGCAAATTTTCAAAGGCCTTTAGAGGAAGAAGCTAGAAATCCTTGGGTACTTAATTATCAGTCTCAGATTCAAAAGTTAAAATGAACATCTTTTCATTCTCCTGGCTATATACAATTTACGGTGAATGCAAAATATGTTTGCTTTGGTGGTTGACATTCATGGATGTCAAAATTTGGAAATAATTGGTCTTCCATATATTGCTAAACTACAAGTCCCATAATCTCTCACTTTTAAGTAGGAAATAGTTCAATGAAACTGCACCACCTAGAGGGCCATAGGTTCCTATCGACATGGGCAAACACATGTAGGACGCACACATGGAACTGCAATTCTCCAGCACTGGAGATGGATAATCCACGCAGTGGGTTGAGACTGTATTCCTGGCCAATCAGATCAGTCAGCCAAAGTTGCCACGCCCCATCCTGGACCATGATCCTTAGTCTTGACTGATCTGGCCATACAGACAGACCTACAACTTTGGCTCCTGGGCAGATATAGTTCCTTTCCATTGGGGGGGATTTTTTCTAGTAGCTGAAATTGCTTAGTTTAAAAGTTAATTAGAGATAATTTAATTCAATTTAATTGATTACTCAAAAATTTCCTTGCTAAATTGTAAGACTCAGGAAGTCAGATTCCTACAGGGGAATCCACCCCCACTTAAAAGGGGGAAATCCCTAACTCCCCTCCCTAACCCAAACCCCAGCCACCTTCCAGCAGCCGGTAGCCGCCTTAAACAAACGGGGGGCTCGGGCAACCCCTCGCGTTTAAAACAAACAAAACAAATCAGACACATAGCTACTGGTTCCAGGACTTGGTGTCTTCTACCTAAAGTAAATAAGAACCTTTCATAACTAACTGTGTTTAGTTGCCTTTGGCTCCTTCCAGACTTCGGGTCCCCCATTAGTGGCCCGTACGCTTCTGGATTTAGTGGTGGGTTCCAGGCATCCCCAGTCGCGTGCCTGTCCTTACCCACCATAGTCAAGCCGGGTTCCAGGCATTCCCATTAGCGTGCCTGTTCTTATCCGTGCACAGTGACTAACTCTGACAATTTTGCAGAGTCTGCTCCTGAGTTCCAGACGCCCCCAGTAGTGCGCCTGTCCTTACTCAAAGTTGGAGCTCTCCTACTACCTGGGTCCCCCCTATCGCGGCCCAGCGTTAGTGGAGAATGGAGGAAGCAATCATTCCCTCCACTGGAGCCCCGCCTTCATCCTCTGGAGCACCTGCTTCAGAGGATTCGGAATCCTCTGCAGCCCCTAGAAAGGCTGCAAGGAAGTCATCAAAGAAGGCTGACAAACAGGCAATCAGAAGACACCAAGCCCTAGAAAAAGAGTTCGACAGAGCCCAGAAAAGGGCCAGAATTGAAAATAGGCAGAATGGGGGAATAGGTCCTGATCTACCGCTGGGTCTCCCTTCATCCCCACGGGCCATTTGGTCATTAGGGAACTCATCACAGTCCCAAACAGAGGGTGGGATAGGCGAATTCTCATCGCTCTCCCGATCCCCCTCCCCACGGAGGTTACAGGAAACCCCGAGGACCATGCTAACCACAGCACCTGCGGGGTCGCAGGCAATGGTCACTCCTCCTGCATTGACGGGGGATCTGCTAGCCACCCTAATAGCACAGGCAGTGGACCGTGCATTTGAGGCCAGGGCTCAAACTTCAAAAGCCAAGCCTCTAGGACTTAGAACGAGGCATCGGGAGGAAACGGAGGACCATCAGGACCTCTCCTTCATCTCAGACTCGTCGGTCTCTGAGGAAGCTTACCTGGACCAGCCAGGTACGTCACAAGGGATTCAAATGTCTGAGGAGGAGGAGGACACCTCACCTCAAGGGCCGTCCTTCAGCGGCCTGTTTAACCCTTCTCTTTTTGTTACTATTCTGCGCAAGGCTGAGGCCACAGCCCATCTGGGGCATGGGACACCAGCGGAGCCTGTCACAGTTGACACGGAGGCTGAGCCGACATTCGCCGAAAAGGTAACCACTCAACACCGCATACCATGCCCGACCATGTTCCTAAACACAATAAGGAAACAGTGGGCAGCGCCAACCTCCCTACCGCTTCCTAGCAATGCAGAGAGGAAGCTATTTAACGTAGCAAGGGAGCTAGAGGGAACATTGGAGGTGCCGGTGGTGGACAAACCCATAGGTCCCCTGATATCGGACACGGCCATATCAGAAGATTTTGCTGAGGCTCTTAAAGCCGAGGACCGAAAGAGTGAGTCCAACTACAGGAGAACGCACCAGGCAATAGCTTGGGCAACCAGGGCGTCTACCTCCGCGTCCTTTTTCACCAGAGCCACACTTTGTTGGCTCCGTGAGTTACAGGGCCGGGTTCCCATGGAGGATATACGCACTCACCAGGAACTCAGCAAAATGGTAGCGGCCACGGAATATGCGTCGGACGCAACACTTTTAGCAACCAAGTTTTCAGCCAAGGCAATGGCGGCAAACAACATGAGCAGGCGCATCCTCTGGCTAAAGAACTGGCAGGCGGATACCAAATCCAAGTGGAAATTGGCTTCGGCTCCGTACCAAGGGGCAAAGCTGTTTGGTGAGGCACTAACGCCATACCTGACAGAGAACAAGGACAAGCGCAAGGTCCTTAAACACATGCTTAAAAGGCAGGACAAGAGACCCGGCTCCTGGGGAAGGAAACAATCCTTTCGTACGGAAGCCAGGGTCAACTACTTTCAAAATTCCCAACCCTTCCAAGCTAGACAGGATAGGGAAAGACAGGGGGACAGACAGAACACAAGACATAGGCAAACGCAGGGAAGACGGCCCTTTCGGGGGAACAACCGCCCCTTCCGCCGTACCAGATGACTCCCACCCAGACCTTCCCATAGGGGGCAGACTAGCAGGGTTTGCTCCCCAGTGGGAAGAGACCACCACGGACGTATGGGTCAGGAACACCATACGTCATGGTCTATCTCTAGAATTTCTCTCAAAGCCCCCGAACCGCTTCCGCCCGTGCCCCTGTCCCACAAACCCAACAAAGAGAAGGCTCATGAACGAGGCCGTTCAGCACCTTCTAAACATACGGGCCGTAGAGCCGGTGCCTATGAACCAGAGAGACCAGGGGTTTTATTCTATCCTCTTCGTGGTCCCAAAACCCTCGGGGGGTTGGAGAGCCGTTTTGGATTTGAAAAGGCTAAATTTCTACATAAAATACCGCAAATTCAAAATGCAGACACTACGCTCCATCCTTGGAAGCGTAAGGAAAGGGGATTTTCTGGCATCGATCGACCTCACGGAGGCATACTTGCACATCCCTATCTCTCTGGCTCACCGCCGCTTTCTACGGTTTGCCTACAGGGGGCACCATTTTCAATACAGGGCACTTCCATTCGGCCTGTCATCAGCGCCCAGGGTGTTCACCAAGATTCTGGCGGTTCTGGCAGCACACCTAAGAAACGTACCAGTCAGAGTCCAGTGCTACCTGGACGATATTCTAATCCAGTCATCGTCCGCCCAGCAGTCTCGGGCGGACCTAAAGTTAGTGATAAAAATGCTGCAGGACCACGGCTTCTCGGTGAACTTTCCAAAGAGCCATCTAACCCCAACTACGAGAATACTCCATCTGGGAGCGGTCATAGACACAAAGGAATGCAAGGTGTACCTATCACAGGAACGCCTCAGCAGCATAAAGAAAGCCGTAAAACAGGTAAGCCGCGGTCAGTCAGTGACGCTGGTCTGCCTCTCCCAGCTGCTAGGGAAGATGATATCGACCATAGCAATAGTTCCTTGGGCAAGGCTGCACTCAAGAGAACTGCAGTGGTTCATGCTCCCGTTTCAGAGACAACAAATCAGTGCATCCCGGAAGAGGGTAGGCATACCTCTGAGAGTACGACACTCCCTCAGGTGGTGGCTATCTCCAGCTCTCCTCAGGGGGTCCCCCTTCAGGGAACCAGACAGAGTAGTAGTCACAACAGATGCGAGCTTATTCGGCTGGGGAGGCCACTTGGGGACCAAGTGGACACAGGGCCGCTGGTCAGCGGTGGATCTCCGACACAACATAAACTGGCTCGAGCTGCGGGCTATTCACCTAGCGTTAAGGCATTTTCACAGCAGCATAAAAGGCAGGCACGTACTGGTCCTGACGGACAACGTGACAGCCAAGGCCCACATAAACCGTCAGGGGGGCACACACTCTCGCTCGCTCTCGGCCGAGGCCCTCCTACTGGGGGCCTGGGCGGAACAAAATCTGGCCTCCATAAAGGCCGACCACATATCGGGGGAGGCAAACATCCAAGCAGATCTGTTGAGCAGATCAACAATAGATCACTCGGAGTGGCAACTACACCCGAGGATCTTCAGGGAGGTCTGTCACCGCTTCGGGCTTCCCCAGGTGGACCTTTTTGCCTCTCCTTCCAATGCCCACCTAACTCGCTTCTTCTCCCGATTCCCATCCAAGGGAGCAGAGCAGACGGACGCGTTACGGAGCCCATGGCCAAGGGGGCTCCTGTACGCGTTTCCACCCTTACCTCTCCTTCCGGCGGTAGTACGCAAGATTCTGCGGGAAAGGGCCGAGGTAATCCTTGTGGCCCCTTATTGGCCAAGGAGACCTTGGTTCGCAGACTTGAGGAGTCTCTCCCGCACGAATCCATGGCGGATTCCTCCGGAGAGGATCTCCCTCAAGCAGGGGGAGATCTCCCACCCAGAGCCACAATGGCTACAACTAGCCGTCTGGCTCTTGAACGGTCAATTTTAGCCAAGGGGGCTTGCTCACAGGGTGTAATTAGGGTCATACAGGCATCAAGGCGCCCCTCCATGAACCGTATCTACGAGGCCACGTGGAGAAGCTTCCAATCATGGTGCTCTAAACAGGAATTGTTACTCGAAGGGATCACAATTCCCAAGATCCTAGAATTTTTACTAGATGGCCTAGAGAGGGACCTCTCGCCAAACACACTGCGCAGGCAAATCGCCGCCCTCTCAACTATACTTTCTGCCAGCCCCGGTGAATCCTTGGGCAAGCATCCCTTAATACGATCCTTCCTCAAGGGGGCTGCGAACATCAGACCGCCAACCGTGCACAGGTATCCATCGTGGGAACTACCACGAGTACTACAAGCTCTTACCAGAGCGCCCTTCGAACCACTCAAAACATGTGACATTCGCTATCTGACCCATAAGGTAGCATTCTTGGTAGCCATCACGTCAGCTCGGCGGATATCCGAGTTAGCTTCTCTCTCAATGAGGAAGGACCTGTGCCATTTTCACAGGGACAAGGTAGTCCTAAGAATAGACCCTTCATTCATTCCAAAGGTCAACTCCCTTTTTCACAGATCACAGGAAATAGTCCTACCAGACTTCTGTCCAAACCCAGCTCATCCCCTGGAGCAACAATGGCACACCTTGGACGTACGAAGGGCACTAAGACATTACATTTCGCGCACAGCGGAATTCCGACGCTCGGAAGCGCTTTTCATATCCTTCCACCCCGCTACTAGGGGCCGGAAGGTCTCGTCCTCTACCATCGGTAGGTGGATTAGGGCATGCATCACTGGGGTATACCAGGCGGAGTCCTTGCAAGTCCCCAAGCATATCACGGCCCATTCCACAAGGAGTGCTGCCGCCTCAGCAGCATGGGCCATGCAGGCTTCTATTGAAGAGGTATGCAGGGCAGCCACTTGGGCCTCACCCTCTCCATTCATTCGTCATTACAAAATCGACAAGTACTTCTCTGCAGAGGCCTCCTTCGGTAGGAGGGTTCTCCAGCAGGTTCTAGACCAAAGTTGCACACGGGACCAGTCTATTCCCCAACCCAAGGGACAATAGGCTTTGGTATGTCCCACTGCGTGGATTATCCATCTCCAGTGCTGGAGAAAGGGCGTTGACTTACCTGAACGCCTTTTCTCAGCACGGAGATGGATAATCCACACCCACCCTTATAGACTAGGATAATAGGGTATATTTAGTGGAGCCAAAATGTCTTACTGTCAGTCAATGGCTGCGCTCGAGTCAAGACTAAGGATCATGGTCCAGGACGGGGCGTGGCAACTTTGGCTGACTGATCTGATTGGCCAGGAATACAGTCTCAACCCACTGCGTGGATTATCCATCTCCGTGCTGAGAAAAGGCGTTCAGGTAAGTCAACGCCCCTTTTGTTAAAAAAATACTACATAAAAAGGATACTAAATAATGGGACATTCTTAGAATACATAAATTCCTTTCCTTTCTTTATTTTTAGAAAGGTGAACATTATTTGTAGGACCCTAAATAATATATCTCATGATTTGATATATTAAAAGATATAAATCTGCAAATCATTATTTGGATTATTTAAATAGCTTAAATAATTTGAATTAGAAATATATAATTAGATTCAAACATATGTATATATAGAAGATTATATGTATACCACATTAATGCTAGTTTTTTAAAACAATTCCTTCAGAATTTCATTCAAAATATATACAGAATTTAAATGTATTTTACTATAACAGGGGTGAGGTTTTTCTGCATATTTTGTAGCTATTTTGACAACTTTCCAGTTGTTAGCTTAACAATTGACAGCATAATTTAGGCAAATATGTGAATTTTTTAGACTGCATTAATCTAGACAGCAATGTGTTCTATGCCACTGAAAGCTTTTTTTCACTATTTTTGTTTATTATTTATTTATTTGATTTATATAAAAGAAGACACATATCTTTTCACATATGTGTCTCTGAAAAAATTTTCCTACTATTTTTTGTGTATTATTTATTTATTTGATTTATATAATCACCCATCACACATATGTGGCTGGGGGTTTACAATAAAATAGAAAAAAAAATACCTAAGGTAAAAACACATAGCAGCCAACCTTTATAAAATCACCATCAAGGAAGTCAAGAGACATCATCAAATTTCTGAGGCCCTAGGACCAGGCATCAAACCAAGTTTTTGCAAAAGGTCAGCAGTGTTAGGGCTAATCTAATGACAGGTGGAATGATGTTCCACAGGGCAGATGCCACAGCATAAAAGGACTTCCTCGGCTCCACCAGTCAACACTCCTTTAGCTGACAACACCTGGCACACAGACACAATATTGGTCTGTAAGGGGGTGGTAACAACACTTGGGGAGAAACGGACCCCTAAGTGTACCATTTACAACTGTGAAGGACTTTAAAGGCCAACAGTGAAATTGGTGGACTTAATTTTTCCTTATAGAATTCCACACTTTTATCTAACTTTGATAATATGCCCTTTTAATTATTTGTCCTCCTTTGTGTGTGTGAACCATAAATATCTATGAAGTTCATTTTAGGTCATCTCCTTTCAGTATTGATAGTTCACTGTTCAAAAATTTTATCAACTCTGTTATCACAAGAAGCTATTTGCTTTATGAAAAAAATTAAAATTTGGAAAAGTGAGGCCACTCAGTCTTTTGAATCTTCTACTTTTTTAAAATTAAACTTTTGGTCTTTTCCCATTGCATATACATTTGCTAACAATTTCTTGCCATTCTTATAAAATTCTTTTTGAAAGTATAATCGCAATTGCCATTTGTAACAAAATTAATCTTGGGGAACATATTCATTTTAATAATGACAATTGACCCTAACCAAGATGACTTTAAATTCCTCCTCCTTTGAAGATTTCTTTTGACTTCTTGCCATAATTTAACATAGTTATTTTGATATATTTCTTGATTGTTACCTATTAAATGCAGGTCTTTCTCCACTATTAAGTTAAAGTGCTATCTACTCATCCTTGAATCAGTAGAAAAATTTGCCAGCATGAAATTGGATGTCTCCACTGCTGACCCATATAATCCCTGTATTTGTACCTAGTCACTTCTACTTTCCTGACTGCCCTCCAAGATAATTGATTACAATTTCTAACACATTTTGCACACCTGGCAGCTGCCTTTGGGCAATGTTGGAATAATGTGAGAAAGGCTACTTTAACACTGGAACAGCTGAAAATAATTTCATTGATTCTTACTCATGGAGCAAGAGAAACTAATCCCCACAAAAAAATAAGATGTTGCCAAGGCATGTTTGTCTGTATTAGTTTAGATGCAAGTGGAGGACACCCTTCAGATTATATGCAGTGTTTTGTCCTTGTGAGTTGCAAACACATCCTGTGTGTGGGGAGGGGGAGAGAATCTACTAATTATTCAGCTGAAATCATATTTTGCTAATTTCAAAATTATTTAGCAAGTTCTGTTTTTACTTTTCATAACTTTAAATATAAATTTGAGAAATAGGTTAAAATATTTTGTTGAATGAATAAAGTTAATTATGGCAATTATTGTTAATTTCAATATTTTTCTCTTTTCTAAATTTTTAGCTTCTGACAATATCAATGAAATATTTGCTTGACATTTTTCATCCCAAATATCATAAAGGAATTGGAAACAATCATTCTTTAAAAGAGAGTGTAACATTTGTTAGTGTCAGATTTTCAAATGACAGAAATAATATTTGTCACTATCATGACTACCATCATAATTTAACAATTTGTTTTTAAAATTAGTAACTCTCTGTTATGTAGGAGGCACTTTATGATCTGCAATAATAATATTTCTATCTTTGCTCCATTGATCTAAATTGTCATAATGGGATTCTTCTTCAAATATAATCCTTTTAGGACTGTTGTGGTGAAAACAGATTAGCCTAATCTGTGAAAGGAAAAATAATAAAGCTCATGAGTAAGAAAAGAAAAAACAATAGCAAAATAAATATTTCCAATGTGGGAAATCACGTGACCTCTTTTCCAAACTTAAAATATAACATGATTTTTTTAAATGGCACTTTCCAGCTCTATGGTTTTATCACATATATTTATGATTTATTTAAATTTCTTATAACCAACAAGCTTCAATGAAGTCTGGGAAATGTAAGTTATCTATAAATGATACAAATCAAACAAAACAAAACAACATTCCCCCCCCCAAAAAAAAAATAATACATGAACCCAGAGCAAAGTCAGGTTTTCAGAGCTTTCCATATTGCTAGGAGGGAAGGCCCTGTCCTTATCGCTGAAAGTGCTATACCAGAGCAAAGGGGATGGCACAATAGAGAAAGCATGCTTCCTTGGTCCCAGCTGGAAACTTTTAACAGAAGAAGCCTATTACATACCCACTCTGCCAAAAGCGAGAGAGAGAGAGAGAGAGAGAGAGAGAGAGAGAGAGAAGACTAATAGAAACAACTGGAGATAAGTCAGATATGCCATATTGGAAAGAAATCGAATAATCGAATACACACACACGCTTGAGAGAGCTTATTTATGTTGTTCATTTCCCTCCAGCTTCCTTCAAATATTTTCCTGTTTTTATGTTATCTTCACAACAACTCTGTAAATTAGGTCGGTTTGAGGCCTTATACCGCTGAGTTAATGCTAAACATCTAACTCTGAATGTGCAAAAACTATACCAGCCAGTGGTGGGATTCGTATATGTGAACAACCAGTTATCTGCGTGGATGCTGCTTCCGAAGTCCATTCTGGGCCCCAAGCCAAAAAAGCATCTAAAGGAATAAGAATCATGAATGGGACTAGTTTGGGGATATTTTATTTTCAAGGTAGCTCTTGCTCTTCTTCATTGTAGTGTCCAGAAAATAACAAGGAATATTGAACTGGGTCTTTTTCACTTTCAGCCACTTGACTCAATTTCCCATCCTTTACTAGCACACCCTTTACTGGGTCACATAATAGGCAGCATTCATGATAGGCAGCATTGCTAACTTTTTCCACCTTTTGCTATACAGTATTATGTTCAAAGGCTATTAAACAAACACAAACCAGCAGATGCCTCACCCATCCAAGTTACGAAATAGTAATGCCACTAAACCAACCTTAAGAAAACACAATGTGAGGGCCGGCTAGATATTAATCATCTATTTGACTTCATGTTTGTAAATGGAATTAGTTAGTCCCACAGTCGTGATGGCAATAATTTATCTCTTCCCCCAAACCAAACTAAGAGAAATCTGTTAATCCAGGACTTTAGCAAGAAAAATAATATCCAGTCATTCCACTTCAACTTTGTGGTGGGCAATTTAAAAGAGTTTGGCTAAGGAGTGTGAGAGATTATATTTCAGCAGTTTCTCCTGATACGTAATTTTAAATAAAACACATTAATTCATGAAAGCAATTGCCACAGAAAATTTCTATTAAATGTTTAACTAGGTGTACCAAATTCTTTTTATGTATACTACAATGCAGCTACCCCACTAGAAAACCCTTTTAACCAGCAATTACTTCTGCATGTGTTGAACTAGACAACAGGATAACAGGAAAGGAGGCTTTTCTAGGATAACAAACAATGTAATTCCTAATCCTGGTTTCATTTATTTGTTATTGTTTGAAGAGGATTTTTTTGGATTCTTTTTTATTTCCTGCTACTTTGCGCAATGTGGGAGTTTTGTTAACTAATATTTTCAGTAGAACAGACTAAATAAAAGTCTATATTCCTGTAGTTACTATTGACATGATTCTTACTTTTCTGATAGGATGGGACCTTCTGAGGTAAGTCATTTGATGAAATACATTATTTGAACTTGCTGCCAAAGAATACTAGGGAAAGTAAGACATAGCTTTTTTTTTTAATTGAAAGTTTTTAAATTTTACAAAACAAATCCCTTCCCCAGACCCCCCACCCTCCCATATCCTCCCCCACCTCCCCAAACCTCCCATACCCTCCCCCAACCTTCCCAGAGTTGAGTACAGGCTTAATTAAAATTTTTCAAAAAAAAACTTAAAACACATATGAATCCTAAGCAAATCTAAATACATTAAATTAAACAAATTATCTTCTCTAAAAAATAATAATGACAATCATTAAACACGTTATAATATACTCTAAAAATTTTCTAATATCATACTTATATTATTATCCATCATTCTTTATAAACTCCCTCCAAAACAGAAACTTAAAAATTACTTTCTTTAGATATCCATACCTACAATATAAAATCTAATCCGGTGGATCTGCGTGTGCGATGGCAGCTACTTTGTAGCCGTCCTCCTGGGTAAGTGTTTGAATCGCTATGAACAGCGGACATCAGCTGTTCAGCGGTTCAAAATCCCCCTCCCGGGCAAAGGGGGGGGAAGAGGGTTGTCTGAATAGTGGTAGAGCCTCTTATGCACCCCCAAGGTTTTTTTGGGGGGGGGAAAGAGTGCTCCCACGGAGTTCAGACTGTCTCCGCTTCCCAGCTGCTTTTGTCCCTAGGGACAAAACAAGCCACTGCAACCAACTCCGCGATTAAAGTGACCTGGTGAGTTTTTTTTTTAGAAGCGGACAGAGTTGACTAGAGGATTTAGCTTTTGCTTTCTTTGATTTTATTTGGATTTTAAGTTTAAAGACTTATTTTTACGTTTATATTCCCTCTTTTTATTTTTTTATTTTTTGTTGAAAGGGAAAATAAAATGGCGATCGGCAGGCTTTTCGGTGTTTTTTGGGGGGGGAGGTAGAATGGCGATCGGCAGGCTTTTTGGTGTTTTTTTTCCCTTTCTCCTTTTTTTTTTAATGATTGGAACGGATTGTGGACCTGATTATTTATAATGATTTTTTGATGTTGGGTTTGGATTTTAGAAGCATTATTATTTTTGCTTAACTTCTTTCTTTTGTTCTTTGTACTTTTAAAAAATGGAATGGATTTTTTCTATTTAATCATTTTTTTTCTTCTTTCCTTTTCCTTTTTTTTAACTCCTTTCTTTTTATTATAATGATCTCCTTTTGAAGGATTTTTTGATTTTTGGGAGTTAATTTCTCTTTTTCTTTTGCTTAATTTTTGTAACTTTTAAGAAGGAGTAAAGATTTTTTTAAGATGGCTCCAAAGCGTCCAGTAATTCCTACAGCTTCTAAGGTGGTTTCTTCTTCGGTGTTATCATCAGCGCAACAACCTAAATCAATAGCTTCACCTTCTTCCTTGGCACAGTCAGCAATGGTGAAGGATTTGCAAGATATGATGGGAAATGTTATATCTCAAATTAGGGGAGAAATGAAAGAGATTTTACAGGAAAATAATAAGATTTTGAGGCAAGAGATAGTTTTGGCTTTAAAAGCAGTTGCCTCTGTTCTTGAAAAGCTGAACTCTCGTGTAGAAGAGGTAGTAGAAAAAGTGGAACTGATGGAGGGAAAATTTGAAAGCATGGAAAAAGAGATGGAAAATTTTCAAGATGAGATCCTTATGCTTCAATATAGACAAATGGAATATGCTTTAAGAATCAGAGGGTTGAGAGAGTCTGTGCAAGGAGATTTGAGAGAGATGGTTGCAAAGGACTTTGCTGTGATTTTGAATAGAGAAAAAGAGGAAATAGTTAGTGAAATTGAAAAAGCATTTAGAGTTAACTCTGTGGTGGCAGAGCAGAAGAATTTGCCAAGAGATGTGGTAATTTACTTTGGGAAAAGATCCCTGCGCAACGAAATTTTACAAGCTTTTTATAAGAAGAGGTTTCAAATTGCTTCACAAGATGTTATCATTTTAAAGGAGATCCCATCTAAAATTTTAAGAAGAAGAAAGGAGTTTGCTTTTTTAGCAGATGAACTTAAAAAGAGACGAATTTTGTTCAGATGGGATGTTCCAACTGGAATGGTGGTGAGGTACCTGGGGATACGTTATAGACTTAATACTGTTTCTAAAGCAAAAGACTTTTATACTTCGGTTCTGGGGGTATGTTCATCGCCATCTATTACGTTTAAAGCTTTGGAAGAAAAGAAGGTAGAATTGCAGTTGGAAGAGTTTATACTTATGAAAATTGGGAAATCTCAGTTTGAGAGGCCTCTACAAATTGAGATGGAGGAGCAGAGGATAACTTGTGCAACATATAACTGTAAAGAAAAGGAGCAACAGAAGAAGGTCAAGGAAGCCTCACAAGTATTGGTTTCTGAATCTGCGGGAGAAGTAGGAGTTATAAACTTTTTGGAGCAAGGGTAGAATTGCAGTCGGAAGAGCCTATATTAATGGAAAATGGGAAATCTCAGTTCGAGGGGCCTCAACAAGCTGAGATGAAGGAGCAGAGGACAACTCGTGCAATATATAAACGTAAAGAAAAAGAGCAACAGAAGAAGGAGACTAAGGAAGCCCCACAAGTTTTGGTTCCTGCTGTGGGAGAAGCAGGATTTACAAACTTTTTGGAGCTACCTTTAAGGGCAGATTTTAAAGCACTTCTTTCGAGGTTTATGGATAAGAAAGACTGATAAGGAATGTATTTACTGTTGATGGACGGAGAGAAGATTACGGAGATCGAATGAAAATTTTAGATAAGAAGTTTAAGTTTAAGCACTTAGTTTAAGTACTCAAAAGAGTACTGAGTTTGCGGGAGAAGCAAGATTCACAAACTTTTTTGGAGTTACCTTTAAGGGTAGATCTCAAAGCACTTCTTTTGAGGTTTATGGATAAGAGAGACTGATAAGGAATGTGTTTATTGTGGATGGAATTTGTTATTGGTAAAGATTTAAAAATGTATAAGGGAATTTCAATGTTTTAAGTAATGTTTAAATTTGTGTTTTGGAGGGAGTTTACAAAGAATGATGGATAATAATATAAGTATGATATGAGAAGGTTCAGAATATATTATAATGTGTTTAATGATTGAGTTTCTTTTTTATTATTATTATTATTTTTAAGAGAAGTTAACTTTTTTAATTAAATGTATTTAGATTTGTTTAGGAATTATATGTTTTTCAAGGTTTTTTTGGTAGGAGAGAAGATTATGGAGATTGAATGAAAATTGTAGATAAGAAGTTTAAATTTAAGTATTTAGTTTTAGTATTCAAAAGAGTATTTAGTCTTAATGGTATATTGAATGTTTATATGTTTATTTTTGTGTTTTAGGATAAAGAAGAAGACATAGCTTTTAAAATAACATGAATAAAATAAAATTAAAACCATATATTTACCAGGACTTACAAAAAAAAAAGTCACAGCATGCTAAAGCCACCTAGAGTCACCTTGCAGTAAGATGGGCAGCAAACAAACAAAATGAATTAATTAAATCAATCAATCAATCAATCTCTGAAGATTTTCTGAATATTTCTCAGGCAGTACATTAGAACATATGGAAAAGCTGACCAAATGTGGTTTCAATATAAAACAATGAGTACTGTATCTAACATAATGGCAAGGCAGCAAAGAATGCTCTTTTGTTAGATTTAAACTTTGTTTCCACCAAGGTACAGGACATGAAAAAACTGAGCATTTGCAGGGGCCACATACTTTGTGAGTGAAATCAATCTATTTTCGTATTGAAATTGAAATATAGTTTTCTAAACAATTTTAATATACCACTCAGTTAATTCTGATTATAGGTAGTTTTTAAGAAGATATGCCTATTTAGTTTTTTCCTCAGACTGAAAAGGAAGTGGTGTTGAAGGATGGTTCAAGTTAACATTCTACTTCTGGGGAATCTCTATATATCTTAAAGAGGCCAGAATAAGACCTCTGGAGAATTGCTTGGTATTTTTCCTAATTAAAATATAAGGAAACAGAAATACAAATAGCCATAAATGGAATGTTTTATATTGTTCCATTGCAATCATATACCAGAATAAACAGTACTTATAGAATCATTTTGTAAGACACACACATACACATATACACATGTATATGTGTGTGTGTGTGTGTCTTAAATGTATGTGTGTGCCTAAAAGGTATACAGAAGAACCATTAAATAGTTATCCATAACTATTCCTGTGCAGAATAGTTGGAATGACTTTTTCCCATAGTCTCTCCTTGGTCTGATGACTGCATTTTCGGTCATAAAATCATGGATCTGGAAGGCTCCATTTAGACTACTGACTCCAAGCCTGAACTCTATAGAAATTCTGGATTAAGGGATGCCTAACTTCTTTTAGCCTCTATTTGGAGGAGGAGGAGGAGGAGGAGGAGGAGGAGGAGGAGGAGGAGGAGGAGGAGGAATAATTTACTAATTTTCTTGGTAATTGGTTCCAGTATTAAATTGCTCAATGTAATTTACATAACACATCCTTTTCATTCAGTTGCTGACCATTCTGATGTGTTCTTGTACCTGAAGCTTCCTGTGTACATGAGTCTGAGATACTAGCTACATTTGAGTAGTTATCCACAACCTTTTGGGCTGAAGCTACATGACTCTTTTTCTTGTCTTTGCTACATTTTAACATTATCCTTTTATTTTAATATTGGGGAAGCAAGATGTTTTCCACAGAGGAGAAACTGTAACAGAAAGCAAACATTCAACATTCAGTGAGGAAACCTGAGAAAGTAGCAACCATGGAATAATTTATTATTAAATGGTAACAAATTCAGCATGAGGAGTGAATGGCATGACAGTTTATTTGTTTTCTCTGGCATCTAGACCAACTTAATAGTGCTTAGCTGCAGTTTTGGCAGAGATTGTAGAATAAAGCAAATACTGGTTTGATAATAAAAAAAACTCTTACTGTTTTTTTGTGCGGGCAACAGGTTTAGCACTTAGGATACTTTCTAGTCCTGGCTCATACAGTAGATATTTTCATACATGGACTTACATAAATCTCTATCTTGGCCCTGGAAATTCCCAGCAGTTATAAAGACAAAGAACATTTATCAAGTTATAACATTTCCTAACCAGTAACCCCATCATCTTATATAACCCATTATGCAAAACTTCTTTACTGACTTAAGAGTTTACATAATTCTCTTTGGGGATTTAGTTTTTGCTGTGTTGACCACACATATTTAGCATTCTAAAAGTGGAAAGAATATAACATTTATATATAATGTTGTAAGCTGCAGAGAGTCACCTCAAGATGAGATGGATGGCAAAGAAATATAATGAATAACTAAATAAATGAAAGATTAATTTCAGGAAGAATCTCAAATTGGGCTTCTAATAGTCAGCCTTCTTCCCTTGCAAATTTCTTATGAACTCTGAGTAATCAGCCACATGGGTCATAAGGCAATGGCACCTTATCATCTACAGATGAACATAGTTCATTTAAGAGCTTAAGTATAGTCAGTTTACCATGTAGTCCAATTGAAAGGCATCAGCAGCCCACTAAGAACATTCATTCTTAACTGGTATGGTAGCTGGACAATTTGTTCCATTTGTTAAGATCACATGGATTCTCTGTCACAAAACATGCTTCATCTTACCTCTCCAATTTCATATTTGATCTCCATTTGTTCAGGGTTAAGCCTTTAGTCCATAGTTCTTGGTTCTTGTTTACTTGATCCTGTATCATAGGGTTCCCCAACCCCCTGGGCTGTGACCCACTACCTTGCCGTGCCTTATTTGCAGGTAGGCCGTGTGAGTGGTGAGCACGCAGCTCAACTCACGCAATGCACATGCACACACAGCTTAATTAGTCGAGCTGCATTTGCATGCATGTGCATGAATCAAGCTGCATGCGTGTGCATGCATGCCAGCTAATCGATCACATAACCCGGTTCCCCCCTCCCCCCAGCCAGGCCATCCAGCCACAAAGGTTGGTGACCTCTGCTGTATCACACTTCCATCCTATTTGTAGTCAAACCTTCTTCCTCCATCCTATTTATAGTCAAACCATGTGACAATTGCCCAAGCTAGGGTCAAGCCTATCACTTCCTTTGCAGGCTTCACAAAACATCACAACTTTTTTCACAAATTGACTATATTATTGATTTTTTTTCAAGACGTAAAGTGTTTTCAGGATTGTTTTTTCACTAAGAAAAAATAGTGTATGTTAAAGAGTATGATTATATTTAATGTGTACCTAGAAAGAAACTACAGTTTAAGTTGTTTCCTGAGAAGCCATGGAGTGTTCCTTAATAACAGAAGAAAATCTGAAAGATTATGCACAGCTGTTACTAATGCAGCTTATCCTTTTTATGAGTTACTGAACACTTTATGTGATTTTCTAGCTCTTTTTTTCTTTGACTGAATGTTGCATTTCTAAGGAGAAACTATCTTATACCATGGAAGTTCTGATATTTTATTTAGCAATTTATTTCCTCAATGCTAAAAAGGAAGCAAGGATGCCATCTTTTATTTCCTAGCTTACAACTTCTACCTTGCATTTTTTGGACCAGCCTTCAAAGAAGTGCTGGAATAAAAACTAGACTGCTGCCAGGAACATCCATTTCAGGATTTAATTGTCAAATGCACCTTGGACCTTGCTAATATGGCAACAAGATAAAAGCCTTTTTTATGTATATATTTATTATGTTTTATCAATAGGAATAAAATACAAAACATAAAAACAAAATAGAATAAAAAAACATACATCCAACAGTAACAACAACAACAGGAAGAAAAAAAATATATGTAAAAGAAAAAAAAGGGGGGGGGATGACCCAAACATTAAACATATAAAAAATCCACCCTGGCCGGATGCCGAAAAGAAAAATTTAAAAAACCTTATAAATTCTCCTCCCCTTACCTAATTGGTCTGTATCTTATGTAAGATAAAAAAAACTTTTCTAATTTTCAGAGTAGCTGTAATTAATTGGGGACCCTTCAAAATGATGCTTGCTTCTGGAAGGGAAAGAGGAATGTTGCCCATGGAAAAGGAACTTGTTCTTCTTCCACAATGCCTTCCACTGGCTTGCATGTGTGCACACTGCACAGCTGACTATTTTGCCAGCGAGAAACAATAGGGAACTTATGGCATATCTGCCTTTTTTGGTTCTGTTGCTGCCCTTCTTCCTGCCTTCCTTGGGCAAAACAAGGACCAGCTTCCAATCTTTCAGAGCTTTCTGCCCCAATCAACTGGCTATTGGAAGACTACAAACCTTTTTTTGGATTTTGCTAAGCTCCTTGCGTACAAAGACAGCAGCTTTAGGACAGTCTTCCTAAAACTTTTCCCTTGCTTAAATCTTCTCCCTCTCCCGAGAAAGTTTTCTTCAATAAAGAAAACCATGAAAAAAAGCAGGGGCTGGCTTCTCAAAGCCTAGCAAGGCCAGGACAAGGTTTGTAGTCTCCTGATAGCCAACTGATCTAGGCAGAAAACTCCAAAAGCAGCCACCATTTCCATAACGAATTGTCAGAAAGTTGAAAATGATGACTGCTTCCAGCAGGCATGGGGAGCTGGCCCAAATGCTGCATTGTTCTCATAGGGTGGAGTGGGGGAGAAAGGCAGGGGGTGCTACAGCATCCCTGTGGTCAGTTGTAAGGGTGAATGACCTCTATGTGTTGCAGCCATCATAATTTTGAAACAGGGTCATATGTAATTTGGGGATTCTGTCACAATTTTGAATGGTCATTAAGTTACCTGTCATATTTTGAGGATTACCTGTACTGGTTTTCTGGATTTGTCCTTACTTCAATTTTGAATACTTCCTTCACCGAGCATCCCAAACTCCATGTAATGTTACTTAGGTTAGTGTTTACTTCTAACAAAGGTTATAACAATACATGTTATTCTTATGCTGGTCTTAATTTTATTTTCACACTGGCATTTTTCCAACATTTACATTCTCAGAGTAATTTTCACTATTAATGAACAAACAAAAGTCATAACCTGCCTCTTTTCTCATCTATAACTTTAATTAATAGTCAATTCACACAAATATATTATTTGTGTCATTATTTTATACAAAAATTTAAAAATAATGCTGTGCAGGAAAAGCCTACACAGATCTGGCCTTGAATTGAACAGCTCAGTTTATGCTGTTATGTCTTCTGTCCTGGGAATATGTAGCTTGTAGGTATCAAATTAGATAAATGAACACATGTTGTATGTTGTTCCCAGGTGACTGAACATGACATAGATTTTCTTTCAAAGTATAATATTACTATAGGTTTTCCCAATCTGCATATTTGAATATATTATATGTGTATAATAGTAAAAATGCAAACATATAAATGCTCATATATGCAAGATAAAGAGATTTTAATTATTACCAAATTTGAAAATAATGCACTCAATTTTTGCACAAAATAGCTAATTGATTTTGACAAGCAGCACAAGAAATTACTCCCAAAATGCCATCTTAATTTTATACTAAAGGAGAATTTGTCTTCTATAACTTTGTTATGATTTATCCTGTGTTTTTTTACAGTGCCAAAAAAAGCATTGAATATGATCTTACTGTCTTTGAATACCACGATTGCTCAATGGTACAGTTACAGAGAGGAAGGAAAGGAGAGGAGAGATCAAATGAACGTTAGCTTGTAGAACAAGAATAGATAATCCACAATCCACATACATTTCTCTAGCTCTTTATTTGGATTTCCAGTGTGTGTAAAGTTACTGACCCATTTCACTCCTTCGGTGAGAGTTACATCTCATGCTGATAAACAATAGTAGTACCTACCAAATCAACGAACATACTGTATGCAAACAAAAAGACACACTATTAGGCCTTTGTGTCAAAAAAGCAGAGAAAGCGAGTAAGAATTTTGCTTATTAGTAAATTGCCTATTTAACAGTGCCACATTTTAAAGGTACTTGATGGAATACTTGTGTTGTAAACTTAATCGTCCTTCTAATAAATACTATTGATCAGTACTCTTAAATTCTCATTCCTTAGAATAACTGGCTTTTTTTTAGTTAAGAAAACAAGGAATGAAATCTGGTCCATTGAAACTCCCCAAATTATTTTTTTCTCATTTCCTTTAATTTTTTTTTGTTGTTGTTATAATGTTGAATTAAATGCCAACATTTTGGAATTTGTATAGAAAACTTTGGCTTTGTTAAGCATGGAGTACAACAAAAAAGATGATTTTGCAACAATGAAAAAACAGCTTCTTGATGTATGATTTAGTCTGATATTTTTGCTTTCTGCTTATAAACTATCAGCGTAATGGAAAGATTGATCAATAACCAGGGTGTAATGTTTTATTTAGAAACTGACTGCTTTCTATATGCATCATTTCTCTTTATTCTCTTTCCCTTCTTCCTCTCTCTTTTGTTTTATTTATTTTTTTCATTTATGTATAGTAAAGCAAATTAAAATTTAAAAGATGCATGATTATTAGTGCTTATCAAAATTTGTTTCAAATATTTGGCCTGTATTTTGAACTATTGAACAGTAAATAGAAGTTTCAGACTTACATAGTTACCTCTTCGAGTCCCTTCATGTTGTCCATTCAGTTCTTCTTTTCTCTGAATTATATTTAAAACATCTTTTTTATCTCAATTTCTTTTTTATGTCTACATCATATCTTTTTATACAATGAGGTTACAGGCCCAGTTTTTTCACATTAGTATGCTGTTTAGTTAACCCTTTCTCTTATTTTTGGAAAATACAAATGGCAGAACAAATAAATTCTAACGAATTAAATAATACACATACATGCATTTCTCTTTTCAGCCATCAGTATTTATCAAAAGCTTACAGCTTTTACAAATTGACTGTGTGTATATTCTAGTCACATTTCCCATGGATTAAGTTACCCAGAGATTTATAACAACAAAGAGGAAAAGCATTGGTCTAGTCTATATATGTACAGTTCATTCAGAAATTGTCATAAATTTTGCATTGTCAGATAGTTCCATTATAAAACTACTTCTATGAATGAGCAATAGTAACATTAATGTTCTTGACTTCACATTTGAATCATCTCTGTCATTTATGGGCTGTAGTACTAGACAAATGTTTCAGCTTTAAAGTAGGATGGGCTATGGGAAAGTTCTGGATTTATAATAGCTAGATTGCCCAAGTACAGTTTGATCTATTTGCAAGTGATTTCCACATGTACACCACAATGTGAATAAGCAGTGATTATTCTCAAATAAAAGAACACATTATATTTGGAGAGCTGGTTCATACACATTCCTAGATAGATGAGAGCTCGAACTGCCAATCAATCAACATTCCTTCCCATACCCTTCCCATATTTGCACAAATATATGCTGAAATTCTAATGTAATATATTAAACATATTGTACATATGATTCTTTCATTTCTTCTTTTACCATTCAGAATATATATACATATAGTAGAAGCCAAGTGATGACCGTTTCATATACACAGGCATTGACACAATTAAGGCTAGGTAATTCATCACAATGATTTCTCAAAGGCATTGATGCTTCCTGAGTTTTGCAGGGACTGTTGTAAAAAGGTTTAAATACTTTTTGAGAAGAAAAAGAAAATGAGCAAAAGTTGGGTTAGATTCTAGATATAATACATTAGGCCATAATATAGTTTGTTTGGTTTCATTTGTAGCATGAGACCATCCATTAGACACATGATGGCTTATGGCTTAGTAGGTTACTACTAATTTGATGATTGAATTGTGGTGAAACAAACTAAAAATGGCCTCTTTGAGACAGGAGGTCGTCCTTCCATCTTTTAAGAAAGCAATGGTGTAACCCCTTCTCAAGAGGCTATGGCTGGACAACATTTATCCAGTTTCCAACCTTCCCTATTTTGGGAAGGTTGTAGAACATAGTTTTTTTGGAAGAAGCAGATTATGTGGCCCACTTTCAGTCATAGTTCCAGCCTGGGTATAGGATCAAGACAACATTAATCACTGTCTTGGATGACCTGTCCTAAGTTTCTACTACTACTACTACTACTACTACTACTACTACTACTACTACTACTACAACAACAACACAGGAACAGGATGGGGTTGGTGAGTCCATCCATCCTCCATCTTCTTGATTTCTCAGTAAATTTTGATATCATCAATCAAGGTAATTTTCTGGATCACTTTCAGAAGTTGGGGGTGGGTAGCAGTATGGATTCTCCTTCTTTCTCTGGGTTTGGTTCCAGTCATTGAGGGGAAGGGGGAGAGGGAGAGATGTCCAACTTGTGGCTCCTCCTTTGGCTTTCTCTTCTTCTGCAAACTGAAATAAAACAAGCTTTGGGTGTGGGGTATGATTTCAGCTTAGGGTAATTTAAGTGATATTATGGAGGTTGTGTATACCACATGACTGGAAGGTGGTGGTGGGGGACTGAATGGGAGAAACAGGCTTTAGTTTTACCCAAACAAAGCAAAGTATCTTTGGGTGTTTGAACATCTTGGTTGCAGGGATCTTATATCTTTAGTTTCGAATGGGGTGGCACTGCCTCAGACAGAAATGGTGTAATGATATGTGGGAATGAATTTGGGAGATGAATGGAAGAGCCACAACCAGAAGAATGGTCAGACAAGAGGCAGCTTAAGAAAACTGGTTGTGGCAAATGTCTCAAGAACTATGCTTCATAGTTTTTTGGCCTGTGAAGGAAAAGGAGGAGAAATGTACTTTCAGACTTTCAAGATTCTGTTAATATAACCTTACAATTAAGTAGAATTAGTTCATCTACTGTAGTTGTGCTTCTTGTCTGGACTACCTCAATAGGCTGACAGCTGGTACGTAATCTGGGGGTCCTTCTGGACTTGCAGCTCCTGCTTGAAGAGCAGGAGGGTCTTTGACAGCTTCAGGTTAGATATCAAGGACCTTGCTCACATCACTTAGGAACATGTGGCCTCCAGAAACATGTTCTACATGAAGTTTCCCTACATGAAGAACATTCAGCTAGCGTATAATGTGATGCTATGGGTAAATAATAGAGCCAACTTTCAGCACACATAACACCATTGCTTTGCACACAACATACATTCCCAGGTAAAATTCAAGGTGCAGTTAGTTACATTTAAAACCCTTCATGGCTTGGTTAGTCAGGTTATTTATGGGACTGTCCTTTCCCAGTTGTTTCTATTCATTCTGTCTGATCCAGATACCATAGGCTAACAAGAGTTACTGGGGGCCCCAGAAAGAGAGCCTGGAACCCCTCTTAGAACATCATCCTGACAGAGATCACATTGACCTGTTGGCCTCAAAATCGTAGTTCTCTCCACAAGGTCCAAGTCATATATTTGAGATAATGGCTACATAAATAAATGGAGTAAGGGTTAGATCATTATACTTAGAAGAGGCATGCTGCAATCAAAAATATCTTCTATAAAAATAAGTTTAAGACATTACAATATTGCCACGATTAAAGATAAAAGGGTACCAATAGTAAATTCTATCAGTACTGAATTAGTTTGTTTCCATAGTTTGTTCCTGACACTTTTTTGTGATTTAATGCTAGGTAACCTCAAAAAGGATTTTTAAAGCCTTTTAAACTTTAGTGATTCCTCCCTATACCTAGAAATCTGAAATGAACTGCCCTGCAATGAGTTCTAAAATTAGAAAAGCCATACTGTTTAATTAATAATAATAATGAAAAAATAACAAAAGAATACATCTATTCTTTAATAGTTGATGCGTTTTCATTTGGTTTGTTTCCACTTATATTAACACTGTAGCTTAAATGTTCAATTATATCTCGGTATCTAAGCCCTATTAAATTCAAATGGACCCTTAAGTATCTAACAACAATATTAGTTCCAGAGTAATTTTGTGAGAATGTGAAGGTTTTTGGAGAGGGTTAGACAAGATGTTTTTAGTACTGACCATGAAAATACACATTATATTTTTCACCACAGTGCTATTGTTTCTTGGTCTTTCCAACTTGCATTTAGCCACAGCACAAACATGCCCTGGCATTATCATTTTCTTTGAAACCCCCATAATGTTGCCATCATATTATTTCTTAGACAAGCATAGATTGTTTTTGACTGGATCAGCATTAAAGGATAGTTTGCATTATTCTAACACCTTCTTGGAATAAGATGAAAAAAACTATTTTTTTTAATAGACAGATGGATATTCACTTTTGAGAGGTATTATATTTAGGGGTTTTGTTTTGTTTTGTTTTGTTTTGCCTCACTGGGTGGTTAGGGTAGGGACCTAACACAAAGTCCCTTTCCAATTTGATGATTTCAGGATATATCCCCGCAATACTAACATAGGACAATGTGGATTTCGTGTTTGTTGGTTCAAATGATTTGAATGACTTTCTCTCAAAGGCTGAACAGAAAGGTTGTAACATTGAAAACTGTTCTTTGTTGTGCTCTCTGCCAGCCTATTTCGTCTCCACATTGCAGTTCTCCCAAACAGACATTGTGCTTTCAAATTTCTCTGTTGTTGTCCTAAGGGGGTATTATTAAAAAAAAAAGCTGTCAATAAAGAGAGCTCTCAGAGTCTAGGAGCTTTAGATAAGCAGTGCCCATTAGACTTAATGGAAGATGCTTGCATAAGTCTCTCTGGCAAAGATGAGAGAAGGGACCCAGGGGCATAGATACATGTGCATCAGCACTGGAGTTCTTCTTGGATAAATGGAGGGAAATGCATTTGCACCTCTTTGTGTTTGGTGTTGAACCATCCCAGAAGTTCCTGGCCTGCCTACCAATTTAAGAAAAGCAAAATCTATTGTAGAACATCTACTTAGGTCAATTCTACTTGAGTAGAATCCAGGGCAATATTTAAGAATATTCTGTATTAAGCCCAGCTTATAACTAGAAAGCAGAACTGCTGATCTCTGTATACCTGCCTCACAACCCAAAACCTGTCAGATAAGTCAGGATATTCAGTTGTAGCTCTGCTGGTGCATGTACCCTAGCTTCCTGTTTCACCATTCTCATCTTATTTCTTGTACTCCTATTCAACAACACACTGTACATTATTAGCATTTTGTTATTATGCAAAACGCTAGCTGGATTCACATACAGCCTTAAGCTAGTAGTTCCCAAGGGCAAATGAGTACATTTGAAATTTTGAGAGTATATTATGAGCACACACCCAAGATAGCTGTATTATAGGCTGACAATAAATGACATGACAGGTGTGGCCAATTGTAAAACATCTGTGTACTAGAAGACAGCAAAACACTGCACTACAGCAATAGTACCATTTTATTTCCAAGAACACCACTGGGTTTTATGTGAGGTAGAAAGGCAATACTAGAAATACAAGCTTTTTCTGAGGCTGGTGCTTGAATTTGCAACATGTTAGGTTCCCATTCCTTTATTTTTTTTTTCATCAGAGGAATCTTTTAAAAAATAGATAGGGAGCTGGTGTGTTCTAAGGAATGTATCAGCTGATATATTGTCTCCCCAGTGTTATAGTTTGCTTTTGCCATGATTTTCAAATCACAATAGGCATATTGTTTCAACAAGCTAAGCTACCTGGGACAGGCATATTGTTTCAACAAGCTAAGCTACCTGGGATGTTTTATGGAAACATACTTGAAGCCATTTTATCTCTGAAATCTCCCACAGCTCTACAGCTACAGTTTGTGACTTTTCTGTGGATAAGTATAACATCTAAACTTAGATTAGCTTTCAGATTTAATCAGCAAGGAAAGATGTGGTGGTCTCCCATGGAGAATGAGACACGCATGCAGGTATCTCGAGATGGGAGCCCAGACCTGACTCCAACACCCTATTTTATTGTTACTAACGTTTTTACATCACACAGCGTAATCAAAAGACGTATATAGGGGTGGTTACAATGTATCGCATAACAGACACTCTCCAGATGCAAGGCTACTCAGGTGTTCTTATCAGACTCTGTCCAAATGGCTGATGAATGTATCCTGTGTCTGGAGCAGTCCGTTTGTTATCTCAAGGACCTTGTGGGAGATGTCTATGGGTATATTTGTGCAATTAATCCCACATCTCCTGCTTTTGTGTTTTTTTAATGTTACTCACTTCCAGTTCCAGAAGGGATCTTGATTCACTAATTAAGGCATCCTTCCTAGTGGAGGGCGTAACATTTTTGCACATTTGCAGGAGGGAGGTAATACATTGAATGCAACAACATAGCAATACAATTAATATCAAAATGGTTACTATAATAGAAATCAAAGATCGTAGCCAGGATCCATCCGGTAGCCAGGACCAAAGGGCACCCCAAATATCCACGGTGCCTGATCCATCGCTGCGTAAGGGATTATTTTGGAGCATAGATTCCATTTTCCTGGCTGTAGCAGAAATATTAGGTTGAAAATCATGTATATACATACAACAATGAGAATGAATTAAGGCACATACACCGCCTTTTGCTGCTAAAATAATATCTAAAGCATACCGATTTTGCAAAACTACTTCCCTTATTTCCCCCATTTCTTGATTAATCATTTTAATGCTGTTGATTGTTTCATTAAACATATGAACAGTCCAATTGTTAAGCAAATGAAGGTCCCTATAGTTCATGGCAACTCCTAGATTGGGTAGTATTCCTCTGCTGATTTGAGTCTCTAAACTACCACCCAATGTTAGGGGTGGATCCGAGGAGCCAGTATCACGTTTGTTCTGCAGGCATCCATCAGGGAGATGAGGCAAGGCATATACAGCAGGGGTCAAAAGGCCCAGTGTACAGGTGCCTTTCCAATCCTTAGGCACCTGGCGATAGGCTCTACGGCCACATAGTAGCCACATATCGGGTAACTCATAATAACCCTGGTGAGACTCATTAGCAAATGTTATTATGGATTCCATGTCAAGGCAAGCCATGTAGGTACTGATGTTTGTCCATTGATTGCTTCGATAAGTGTCATTTATCTTAGTAAGGTTGCTTTTGATGGATTTGCATTTCTTTGCTGAATTCCATATAATAACTTGTTGACAATTACTATAAGTTCCCAAATAAATGGCAGTACGGAATAGTCCTGTGCTATAAAAACAAAATCTGGCAGGTTCCATTATACGAGCGCCCACAGCATATGTCATATTCAATGTCTCTGTAGTTATGTTCCACAGCTGCTTCCATCCTGTTTCATTGAACGGGATGGCATGGAAAATAAGGCCACCATGACTGTCACCAGGAATTTGCATGCAAATCCAACAGTTCGTGACGTTAAGTGTAAGAGCAGTGCGCCTGGCATCCCGTACAAAAGTATTAAAAGCCCACAGTCCCTGATCCTCATATGCCTGGCTGAGGTGGTGTACGTTGAGCCATATAAGGACGAACACAACGAGCTGGAGTCCAAATGATCTCGCCATGGTCGTCTATTGCAGCGTAGCCTCGACCCCAGGTAATGAGGGAGGCAGGCCCTTTCCAGGTGGGATCAGGCAAACGTCGATAGTATACCTGGGGGCGTGAAGAATCTGTGGGAGAAGCAGAAAAATGCCTGCTTGCGGCAGTTGAGCCAGGGGTGCCAGAAACATTCAAAAAGTTTAAGGTAAAAAGTACAAGATTAAGAGTGTTTTGTATCCCAGGCAAGCCGGGGGTATTTTCCCCTTTCTTTTTTGCATGCATGTCTAGAGCTCTTTTTATGGTCTGATTGGCTGGTTCCACGATCGCTTGACCAATGGAGTTATATGGAATGCCAAATTTATGAACAATAGACCAGCGAGAGCAAAACTGCGCAAAGGAGGTGCTGGTATAAGCAGGAGCATTGTCAGTTTTAATTTCTTTTGGATTGCCCAGGATAGAAAAGGTACGAATACAATGATTAATAACATGTTTAGCAGACTCACCCCTTTGAGGGGTGGCCATAATAAAACCTGAATAGGTGTCAATGGAAACATGCAAATATTTCCAGGGGGCAAATGGCAAAGATTGCGTAACATCCATTTGCCAAGGTTGACAGCTCTGCGTCCCTCTTGGGTTGACCCCTTGAGGAACAGAGTGTGCTTGGAGGCTGCAGGTGGGACATTGTTGTATGATAGCCGCAGCCTCCGTAGCTGTTAAATAAAATTGTTTCATTAAAGCCTTCTTATTTTGATGAAAATATGAATGGCTGTCCCATGGGGTTATGGGAGATAAAACAAGGACAGAAACATCCTGGTGGGTGGAGGTGGCCGAAGCGGCAGCATCCGCCTTGGCATTGCCTTCAGAGATAATACCAGGGAAAAAAACAAATAGAGCGGGAATGAAGAAGGGATTGGAGTGTGAGAAATAGACTGAGGAGAGAGTCATCCAATGAGGGTGACACATATGAATCAGATAAAGAAATGAGAACTTTATATACATAAAGACTATCTAAAATAAGATTAAAAGGTTCAGAAGAAAAAGTTTGTAAGGCCAGAATTGTAGCGGCAAGTTCAGCACGCTGAGCAGAAGTTTGAGGAGGAGTAATTTTTGTGTGCCATTGTTCACCCTCCTTCCATACACATGAACCATAAGTTTTGCTGCCATCAACATACAGGGTGACAGTGTTAGGAATGGGAGAAGAGGAAATGGGAGAATGTAGAGAAATTGAAACATTATTAAGGAGTTGGAAGCGAGGGTCAGAGGGAATATGACAGGAAACAGATCCTGCCCAGTCAGCAAGAGAAAGTTGCAATATATCTGAAGAGGCAAATAAAGGTTCCCATATAGTAAGAGACATGGGGACATATAAAAAAACAATATCAAATCCAATTAAACATTTTGCTCGAAAACGGCCCTTTGTAATTAAAAGAGCAAACATATATGGCAGTGGATTGATAGATTTGCAAGGGGTATTGGGGAGGTGAATCCATTCAACAATGGAGACACTCCCCTTTTGATGTTGGAGAAGGGCAGCTGTAGGAATAGAGGGAGTATTAAATATGGCCAAAGACAAAGGCTCATTGGGAATGGCCCGGTCCACCCAGCGGGTGGAGAGGGCACTATTAATTAAGGCAAAAACATGTTTTTGAGTGGGGTTAAGAACAACAACAGAGGAGGGGGAAGTGTGGCCTCGCAAAGCCAAAAACAAGGGTGCCAATTGGGCAGTGGTGAGTGCAAGAAATGGTGCCCAAGATTTGTTGTAAAGCAACTAAAGTGAGAGGAGAAGGAAGGTGGATGGCAGGGAGTAGTGGAACAGAATGAGAGGCAAGGACTTTATGTCCCAGATATAAAAAGGGAGATTGGGTCTGAACTTTTTCCGGGGCGACAATAAAGCTATAAGAAGCTAAAAGCTGAATGAGTTGGGGAAGGACAGTTTGTACTGTGCCAGGAGGACCCGGGGCAGCTAGGAGAATGTCACCGCCTCCTGGGGCTCTGCATTGTTTTTTAAAATGACCAGGTTTTTTACAATTGAAGCAAGTGCCTTGGGGTTGATTCCCCTTTTGGGTTGCAGCTGCAAGAGTGTCCATTTGAAAAGCATTGGTTCCCACAATGCGGCAGGCTTTAAGAAAGTCTGCTAGGGTGGCCGTGGGACTGGAAACAAGTGGTTTAAGAATGGACTGGCAGTCTGCATTTGCATGTTCATAAGCCAATTTTATGAGGATTTCATTTGCTGCATCTCTGTTTGAAATTTGACGCTCAATGGCAACTTGCAGGCGTGTGCCCAAAATGTAAAAAGGGTTTTCATCGACCCGCTGCCATCCCCGGAGCCAAGCCCACAACTGTGTGCCCAAAATGTAAAAAGGGTTTTTTGCAGGCGATTCACAAAGTCTGCATAGGATTCAGTTGCAGTTTGGCGAATGGCAGAAAAAGATTGAATCGGGGTGCCAGACTCATCAACACGAGCCATGGCAGAAAGAACACAACTATTAATTATTGGAAATGCAAAGGGAGTAAAAGTTTGAGCCTGAGCATTAAGGGTAGCAAAATTGCCTTCTCCGAAGAGTTGTTCTGCTGTCCATTGTGAACCTGGGTGATTAGCTCTGTTTTGTGCCTCTCTTTTATATTCAGATTCAAAAACTACGTATTGCATTCCGTTAAGAACCATGCGGAACAGATCTTTCCAATCTTGAGGCAACATTCGATATGCACTAGCAATTGAATGTATCAGTCCTCTAGTATAGGGACTGGTTATGCCATAATCTTTTGTAGCCTTTTTCAATTCTCGGATCATAGCCAAGGGAAGTGCTTCCCAATCAACCACTATGCCTGATGCAGTCTGTTGGTAAGTAACAGGGAACAACTCTGTCTCGGATAATTCAGAAACGCTTAAATCACCATTGTTTAAAGCCTTTTGAAAAGCACCACAGATGATTCCGGGCCGGGAGACAGGTGGCAGCGTGGCAGGAACAGAAGAGGCTGTTTGTTGTTTATCAGGATCCATAAAATTTGCAGGGGCCGAAGGAGGGTTAAAACCAGCTCCAGGGGGCAAGGGAGTGGCCAACATAACAGACGGACTTTTATACGGTGGAGGGTCTAATAAAGGCTGATGAGGCGAGTCAGCATGGGTTTGAATCAGGGTATAGGCAATTTTCCAAAGGCACAAAATCTCTGGGGGGGCTCTCGGAGACTGATGGAGAACGGCGCCGATTTTCCTCCATGTATCTACTTTTAAAGATCCAGACTCCGGATAAGATGAGCAGTTAGCCCATACATAAGCAAGCAATTTAACAGCCTCAGATTTAGAAAGGTGACGGGTTAATTTCTGTTCCTGATCAGTAAGATATTTTTTCCTGCCAAGTAGCCTCAGCTCTTCCACATGCTGCTTTTGAGCGTGAGACATTCCACCCCCCATACTTACAAAGAGGAGTCAGTTGCCAGCAACTTCGTCGGGTGCACCAAGCCTATTCCAGGCAATAAGTAAAGGGTCGGCAGGGACGTATCCCTCAGTGGATCACGTCGGGGTCACCAGATGTGGTGGTCTCCCATGGAGAATGAGACACGCACGCAGGTATCTCAGGATGGGAGCGCAGAACTGACTCCAACACCCTATTTTATTGTTACTAACATTTTTACATCACCCAGCGTAATCAAAAGACGTATATGGGGTGGTTACAATGTATCGCATAACAGACACTCTCCAGATGCAAGGCTACGCAGGTGTTTTTATCAGACTCTGTCCAAATGGCTGATGAATGTATCCTGTGTCTGGAGCAGTCCGTTTGTTATCTCAAGGACCTTGTGGGAGATGTCTATGGGTGTATTTGTGCAATTAATCCCACAGAAAGGAATTGGTTTTTTTCCTAAGAAAAGCCATGGCCCATGATTAAAGAGCCATATAATACTAACCCAACTCTAACCATCTCAGCTGTTGTGTTCATAGCTAAAGCTAAGCCATGGTTTAAAAGCACACTATAAATGGGTTCACACAGTGTGTTAAGCCTAAATAAAAGAAAATATGTCTTAGTACAACTGTGAAGCTAGTTACCTAATTAGGATGACTGGAATCTAGTCCCATTTCCCTCCCATATTTCAGAGCTTTCTTGGAAATTGCCACCACTTTGCCTGGCACCATTGCTTTTATTACTGTTGTGGTTCTTTGACAGGGGTGTATGATCCCATACATTGGGCATGACATAATTTCATATCTGTATATCTGTGTTCAGAGAGCTTAACAGAAGATAGATTGTATGTACCATTATGATCAGATTTTATATGACTTTTCCTGTAATTGCTAGGAGCAGGATCTGGATAGCTTCTAAAGCCAATACACTGTATATTTAAGATGATTATCCTACAATGCAATGCTCCATGACTTCAGTTCCTGATAGTTCCTTGAACCACACAAAAACCATCTGGCTATTCATGTCTGAGGAGTTTCAACAGAATGAAGCTGGTAACTGTATGCCTCATGGTGCTCAATGTAATTGCTATCTTCAGTGTCTTGATGGAAATGACCAAGAAGGAAGACTGCTGTGTGTTTTCTCTATCTTTTATTTGTTTTGCATTTCATCTCAATATTAAAGTGAAATTCTTATGTGTGTATTGGTTTTCTGAAACACCCAATATTTGTCTAATCCATCCCCTATAAGTTGGATTTCTATAACTCCTATGATCCGTAACCTGAACTGTCAGATCTGCCATCACACCACTTCAGCTCCGCTTTGCTTTGATGGCATCCTGCCATAAAGAAAGGAGAGGGGGGCATATAGGGGGGATATAGGAAGGGAGGATGATAGGAATCAGAAGTGCCAACCAGAGACAATGGTTGAAGATCCAAAGACACAAGCATGGGAACAGAATGCAAACACCCACCAAAGAGGTATCAAACTTTAGAACTATTACCGAAACACCTCATTGGACATCAACAGGATGACCAATGGGAAGGACCTGGGAAAAGAGAAAATCACCAGAATTACATGGGAATATTCAGATCTGGCTTTGCTTACACTGTAACCATTTGACTTTAGTAAAAGAATATCTTTTGCTATGGATGGTGTCGAGGGTCTTTCTTTCTTAAACGCTTAAGCAGGGGCAGGCCTGACACTGAATCACCTTTTTGTATCTTGAGTAGAGACAGTGAAGGCTATAGTCCAATTATATTGATAGCAACAGATTGCAAAAGGATAGTGTCTAACAGCACTCTCTTCACTTAGACTTTATAGCAAAACAAAAAATCAAAACAGTAAAAAAAAACTGCACAATATAAATGATTAAAAACAAAAGAGTAAAGCTTCCTCTATAAGATCCTCTCTTCGCTGAACATATAACACAGCCCTACAGAGTGTATTAGAAAAAATGAATCACTTCTTAATAACCAGAACAGTTTTGTTTCCTTTAGCAGACCACATATTTAAATGTTTAACTAGCAGATCAAGTAATTTATTTAAAAGCCTTGCATAGCATACATTTCAACAAAACTTATTAGAATTGTTTTTTGCATCCAATTCATGTGAACATCTATCTTGAAAAGACAGCCTATTCCTAAATTATACCAGTTTTTATCTGATTAACATATAAGCCAATAATATATGCCTCAATTTAACATGTAAAATGTTTATGAATTAATATATCCAAGTGAAGGAACACTTGATTCACTACAGAAACAGAATAGGACAAAGGAAGTTATAAATTGCCATTCGTGCTCAGATTTTATTTTTGCTTCTTTAAGAACAAATAGATGATTTGAGATTATTTGGCAACAACTAGGAAGATCTTCAATCAGCATGTTTTTCATTGGACAGTTCTCTGCTCCTTTGTCCTTTTTTCTGTTTTGGGAAAGTAGTTGGCAATCCCTCTTGCAGATGGTTCTTACTATACATATACTATGAACCTCTCTCTCTCCCCCCACAGATATTACAACTTGATAGCTTTCCCATTATGATGCTAAGAACTAAAAATATAAGTATAGCCACAATATTCACCAGAATGTACATCTTAAATTAATACATGTACTAGAAAAGGTTCCTATAGTTATGACTTTCATTAGACATATTTTAATAAGATTTGAATAATTCTGAAGTGCAAAAGACTGGTTTGACTCATAAAGAAAACTTTGCATAATAAAGCAACAATGGATGGAGAGGCAACTTTTGGGTGGCTAGACTCTCTCTCTCATAGGTAAATCTTCATTTGAGTTGAAGGCCTGACCCAAAGAAGAAGTGTAATTAAACTGGGTGTGCAGGATGAAAGGAAAGACTAATATAAGGTAATTTGTTTAATAATTACATGTAGAAGACTATTGTTTCCAAGAGAACTAGATGGAATTGTCCATATTGCTGAACTGGAAGGAGTCTTTAACTTTTTATTATGCAGAAAATGGTACAAAAATAAATTCCAAGTCGAAATAAATTATCCCAACACTTGCAGTGTGAATCCAGAAAGTTACACCATTGCATGCTGAGTGTAATTTCCCAAAAGGCAGAAGGAGAGGATGTTTATCTAAGCCAATGATAAGGTTAGTTTGCCACTGTCACTGATGGATGAAGAGCATTTTCCCCCTTCACGGACATTTCCTGGTTCTTAAATAGTTCCAAAATTCATTTCACCCTCTAATTTGATTTCATGGAGACAAGTAAACAGAGATGGGACAGAGAGAGAGAACACAGTGGAGGCAAGGGGGGGGGGGGAGAAGGAGAGATAAGGAAGAGGACAGCTGACAATCTGCCTTTTAAGGCATAGATGCACTGGAGCACTGAAGGGTGGGATAAGTGGTTGCTATGGCAACACATATTCCCAAATACACACAGAGGGGAGGCATACAGTGACTCTATTGGGTGTTGAATTTCAGCAAAGGGGAAAAAAAAACACTTCATTTTTATTACTATCTTATTCGCCTTATCCCATGCTCCGAAATATTGGCTTTAACTAGGTCATCTTTTCTTACCAGAGCAGAAGCTGCGCGATCCCTTTTCACAATGACTTAACTGCCCCCAAAGAATATTGTTCAAAGATGAAAGCTCAGAGACACATTCCCATGCTCTGCTCTGGTGGATGGGGTGGGGAGGCATGGAATTTGAACAGTTCCCTGATCTGCCCCTCTAGCAGCAGCGATGTGTCTCACAAGGCAGATCACTGCTGAATACTTGCTGAGAAGCAGAAGGAGAAAAGGGGGCAAGGGAGAAATGGAGAAAGATTTTTTTTTCCCCATCTCTAATTTTCTAAGGCCTATCTCTAGTTCAGAAAATGGGGGGAAAAAAGAAATTGAAACAAAGAATGCCACTGAATCCTGCCAACAGGATGTTGCCTGCAGAATGTTGTTATAAATTTTATCTGCTATATATTATTATAAATATTGCATTGGTTTTTAATCTCTACTTCTTGGGGAGTTTTATTGCTTTAAAATGGTGTGTTTTATTTTGTATCTGTTTCAAGACTGGTATATCACCAGAGAGCCATGGCTTTACAACCACTGAGTCAGGCCAATAGACAAAATCATTGGGCTTAATTTAAACAAGTTTTCAAACATTTAATTTTCTTTGTTTTAATAGATAATAATTAAAGACCAATGCCAGTATTTGGAAAATACATTTAAATTTTGGATTGGTTTAATTTGGAATAAATTTGCTGTAGAAATATCATGACTTCCATGTAATGTTTAAATGGCATTAAAATAAAACTGGACAGAAAAAATAATGTTTTCTCATCCATGATTTATAATGCTAAGCTGAAGGTAGATTTTTATTAATTCATAAACAGACTTAAGATCTGGGCCTTTTATACAGTTTTCCTCTACAGGAGAAAAAATGGATTTCACAGTGACATCCCCAGGATACAAAGCTTTCACCAAATTACAAAAGCAAGGTTGCAAAACACAGGATACAAGGTCTGTTTCTCTCATACATAACTCACATACAAAATGATACAATGCTGTTTGTCACTTGCTCCCTCCTCCCTTGTGACTCTTCTGGTCCAAATCTGTCTGGGATTGCACTTGCAACCAAGTGCTCCGTACATTGTAGGACTTCACCTGCCAATTAGTATATCTACCAGTAGTACTCTAGTAGAGGGCTTTTCAATCAGTGGTATGGGTACCACCTGTGGTACATTGGCATCTGGTAGGTGGTATGCAACCATCCTGAAAAAGTGGTAGCGGGGGAGGGGAATGAGCTGAACTGGTGGCAGCACCACACAAGCCTGAGTGAGAGATGGCTGGAGCTGCAGGGCTGTCAGAGCTCAACGGAAGCACCAGGATCAGTGCCGCTTTCTAGCTGATCAGCACTTCGGGGCTGTCAGGGCTCAGCAGAAGCACCAGGATCAGCACCAGGCTCCAGCTGGAACTCGGCACTGATCCTGGTGCTTCTGCTGAGCCCAGAAGAAGCACCAATCAGCTGGAAAGCAGCATTGATTCTGGCACTTCTGCTGAGCCCAGAAGAAGCACCGATCAGCTGGAATGTTGCAGCATCTCCAGGGTCTTGTGATTTACATTCAGATGCTTGGCAACTGATTCATATTTATGATGGTCACAGTGTCCCAGGGTCATGTGAGGTGACCAAAACCTGCTGCAACCACCCAGCAGAGGGGGGGGGGAAATAAAAACCAAACACCCCCACCCCACTGCCAATCCTCAACAGAAATGCTCACAACAATGAAAACCTCGGACAGGAGGAAGAGCGCAGCTGGGTCGGCAAACAAGTGTCTTGCTCGGCTGTGGCTTGGGGGACAATTTTTTCAGTGCCATTGTAACTTCAAACAGTCACTAAGCGAACTGTTGTAAGTTGAGGACTATCAGTACTTTATCACTTTTTTCTCTCTTTTTTTTTTTTTTGGTCATCACGTTTTTGACACCTTGCTAGGCGACTGGTGGTACTCAGATGTTGCCATATCCTAAAAGTGGTACAATGGGTGAAAAGGTTGAAAAGCCCTGCTCTAGTATCTATTTGGTTATTCTGTTTGCAAATGGGAGTTAACATTTATTCTAGAGGTATGTAACATTGGTAAATGTGGAAAGAGCCTCACAGAGGTCAGTGTGAGGCCTCTCTTTTTTTTCTTCTTCCTTTAAGGCAATAACTGGACCATGCTTACAGTTCAACTACAGGAAGAAGATATTCTTGGCACTGGTATATTGATAGGGAGGACTGCAATCTTGTAGGAGAGCAGGAGAAGAGAAAGTTGCAGATGAGAGAGGAGGACATGTCAATCCAGATCAGTTGGCTGCAGCATGCAGTGAGTGAATAGCAGCATGGAAAAGTGGGCATGGATTTTAGATGAACAGACAGCCAAAAGTTGAGCATAGAGTTGGCTGCCATATTGGCACTTTCAGAAATACCAATAGCCAACCTGCATATAAAAGCAAAATTTTGCCCACACAGCCAAGGACTGAGAGAATATGAAATATTAGGTTTCCTGCCACATGTTTCCTTTGATAGACTTTTCTATGAGTCTGTTAGCTTGACTTCCTCTTGTAATTGACACCTTTCCATCTGGTGAGTCTACAGATAAACCAAGAGCAAAAAGAAAAGACCAGATTTTTACCTTTCTCTTTGTCACTTGAATTAGAACGTAAACGGTTAGAACTCTTGTCCACCATTTATTGAGAAATCCAGATGAAATAGCCATGGAAGGCCACAACCAGAGAGGATGGGTTTCTGCCACCACACATATAAGAAGTCGGAGTAGTTGTGTGAAATTAATCACACATATGCTAGGAAAAGATGCTGGAAGATGCTACCTTTGACACAGAGCAAGATAGGGAAGATTGCTTTCCGGGTGGACTGGGGACAGGTATGAAAATCTGTCTATCTCAAAAAATTAGCATGCTCTCCTCCACCATGGCAAAGACATGTGGATAAAGTCTTGAACACTCTTGTAATTACTTAGTTCCTTATTGAATTTCACTCTGCTCTCATTGCCCTTAGTATTCTTATAGCAAGAAAATTCACATATTAATAATGCATTGGGCTAGTTTTAAATATATTGCTTGTTATAGGCATTAAGTTTTTTTGTGCCTCTATTATTAGAATGGGAAACAGGGCATTGATAATTTACTTCCATTCATTATTTTTAGTATATCTGCCATGACTTTATTTGTTATTTCAGAGATTTTATTTGTTGTTTATTTGTTATTTTGTTTATTTGTTGTATTCATGTTGGCTTCATTTGGTGGATTTTCTATATAAATATCAGAGACATCCTTCCCAGTCTTTGGACAGTTCCAGACATAACAATTTTCCATGTGTATATTTTATTAATTTTCTAAATGGACTTATAAAAAATGATACTGCTTGGAGAACAATTAGCCAAATAATATTGCTATAGAACAGTGCTTGGCAATGTAATACAACAGAATTAGTTAAAGGAGCTTTGCTTTAATGAAAAATATAAATAGAGATTTTGTTCATATAATTGTATCTCTCCAGAGATAGTTATTCTGTTATTCCAGGTGGAGAATCAGAAAGATGGAAGGGAGACCATCTACTTCAACTTGCATAATCTGAAACAGAGCTTACAGCTGTTAACATTCCCTGTACATGGCTATCCAACCCATGTTTAAATGCCTTAACAAAGGACAGGTCATCTTATTTAAGAACTCATGCCACTGGAAAGTTTTTTTCTTTTATAATGTATTTAGCGAACAAAGCCTTTTTTATAAATTTCTCCTAGTTGTCTTTTTCCATCTGGACAAATAAAGAACAGTTCTACTCCATTTTCTGTGCAATACTGTCTTTTGAAGAATGATCTTCCCTTAATTTTTCTTGATTAAATGTGCAGAGTTCAAAGGACTTGCCCCTTGGACTTTTCTATACTGACCATTGTCTGGGCAAATTTAGAAAATTTGTTTTTCTAAAAATGATGTAACAGGAACTAGAGCTGGATTTAATATTTTGTATACAAGCATGCAGGTTCAGCTACTTAAAACCTGAATGTTACTTTATTAATAGGAATTCACGGTTTGATAGTATTTTAAAATGCAATGTACAATACAAATCAATGTATCAGATTTTTAGCTGACATTTTTCTGCTAAAATGCTAGTCTAAGTTACACTAGACTAAAAAACAGTGTGATATAATTCAGGACCTCTTTTATTATAACAGCTATAATAATAGAATCTTGTGATTCTGTGTGTCCTTCCCTCTCCTTCACTTTTTGTTTCTGTGAAATAGGAAGGAACAATGTTTACTCAAATTAGCTTCTGTGAACTGGCTCAAGTCCCACTTATATTTAATAATGGCTCTTTCTGCTGTTATTCAAGACCATTCCGTATTCCCTCTACAAGGGGTAATGTTTTCCATCACTGGGGCTAAGAATTGAAAGCACTTTTTAATTCTGTGTTTGTTTTCTTGTTTTCTAAAGGTCCCAGTCTGTAAGTGCAGAGTCTAACATAATGGGGGCACTGGAAGTCCATTGCTACAATAATTGTGGGTGTTCTTCAGTTATTAACAGTGCCTATCTTTAAAACTGGTGTAGGTATCATAGCATGGCAAACAGTTATGGGGCTGGTTAGCACTCTGAAAGTCCCATCTTTTAATTCATTTTAATGATGAATTTTACGTGGTCTTGCCTTTATTTTGAATTTTTATATTCAGTTTTTATGTTTCTAACATTTTATTTATACACCACCCAGATTCCCTCTGTGAAGGTGATGGGCAGTTATTAAATTTGATAAATAAATACATACATATTTCTTCAAACGCTGTTATGAAAATCTTTGGGGAAATTATCAAACACTTTAGCATATTGGAATTTTAATTGAGTGGTAAATAGTGTAGTATTGATTCATCAACTTTATTTTTTATATTTTTCATCAATATCTTCATTCTGTAAGCTCTTTAGAACTACATTTAACTCTATATGGTCAAATGCTTTTTCATAGTCAACCAAAACGAGCAGAGAGACATGTTCTTATGTTCATTCCATGAGTTGGTTAATCATAAGTAAGTGATTGATGGTTGAATAGCCTTTGTGAAAGTCAGATTTCCCAAAACTGATATTCATTAAGATGTTTATCTAATCTGTTGACTATCCCACATATGAATAGATTGTAGAAGATAGGCAGTAGTTTTAAGCCTTTTGGGTCTCCTTTCTGATGAGTAAGATCATTTTGATGTTTTCCATTGTTCTGCATCAAACCAATCATTGATGAGGTTGATAAGTAGTAACAACAACAACAACAACAATAATAATAATAATAATGATGATGATGATGATGATGATGGAAGGGACCTTGGAGGTCATCTAGTCCCACCCCCTGCTCAGGCAGGAAACCCTACACCATTTCAGATAAATTGCTGTCCAGTTTCTTCTTAAAAACTTCCAGTGTTGGAGCATTCACAGCTTTGGAAAGCAGGTTGTTCCACTGATTAATTATTCTAACTGTCAAAAAAAATCTCCTTAGTTCTAGGTTGCTTCTCTCTTTGGTTAGTTTCCATCTGTTGCTTCTTGTCCTGCCTTCAGGTGCTTTGGAGAATAGCTTTATTTTCCTCTTCTACGTAGCAGCCCCTGAGATATTGGAACACTGCTATCATGTCACCCCTCGTCCTTCTTTTCATTAAACTAGACATACCCAATTAAAAGAACCGTTCCTTATATTTTTTAGCCTCCAATCCCCTAATTAACATCTTTTTTACATCATGGTGACCAAAACTGGATGCAGTATTCCAAGCGTAGCCTTACCAAGGCATTGTAAAGTGGTATTAACACTTTACATGATCTTAATTCTATCCTTCTGTTAATGCAGCCTAGCACTGTGTTGGCTTTTTTGGCAGCTGCAGCACTGCTGGCTCATATTTAAGTGATTGTCCACTAGGACTTCGAGATCCCTCTCACAGTTACTACTATTGAGCAAGGTACCGCTTATACTATACCTGTGCATTTGGTTTTTCTTTCCTAAATATATATAACCTTACTTTTTTCACCATTGAATTTAATTTTATTAGATAGCACCCAGTGTTCAAGTCTATCCAGATCCTCCTGTATCTTAAGCCTATCTTCTGGAGTGTTGGCTATTCCTGCCAGCTTAGTGTTGTCTTCAAATTAGATGAGTTCCCCATCTATCCCATTATCCAAATCGTTGATGAACATGTTGAAGAGCACAGGGACCAGAACAGAGCCCTGGGGCACCCCATTACTCACTTCCCTCCATGTAGATGCAGTTCCATTGAGGACCACATGCTGAGTACAGCCGGTCAGCCAGCTACGAATCCATCTGGTGGTGATGCTATCTAACCCACATTTTTCTATCTTATCAAGTAGTAGGTTGTGGTCTATTTTATCAAATGCCTTACTGAAGTCCAAGTAAATTATATCCACAGCATTCCTCTGGTCCACTAATTTTGTCACCTGGTCAGAGATCTGTTTTTGACAAACCCATTTTGGCTTTTGGAAATGACTTTGTTTGCCTCTAGGTGTTTGCTGATTCATTGCTTGATTATCTTTTCCAAGATCTTCCCAGGTATTGAGGTCAGGCTGATAGGTCTGTAATTTCCTGGATCCATTTTTTCCCCTTTTTTTGAAGATGGGAACTACATCAGCTCTTTTTCAGTCCTCTGGTAGTTCCCCAGTGCTCTAGGATCTTTGAAAGATATAGTTCAGTGGTTCTGAGATCACATCTGCCAGTTCCTCCAAAACCATGGGGTGTAGTCCATCTGGTCCTAGCAAAGTAGCTTTACTAGTGTTTCCATATCTGCTTTGTAAACTTATCAGGTATTTGCATCTGGTTCTGGGACTTTGCCTCACCACTAGTCTTATTGTAGGAAGTACATTGTTTCAATTGTTGACACAATTGTTGTTGAATGTACCTCTGAATACTAATATTTTGAGAAAGCTACTTTGAAACAAAGAAATCAGTAAAGAAGTGCTGATATTCTTTTTCAGTTTCTCTTGGTTCAGCTGGTTGTAGTGGTATAAACATCTTTCTTTAAGAGCCCTCTCTTCTGTTTCAATTCATTTCTGGCACTTTATGATGTTACTTCTTGCCTCTGCTGTGTTTATGAGTTGTTGTAGTTGATACTTTTCATAAACGTCTTTAATCACATTATTTTATGGCTTAGTTTACAAAAAACAATCCTGTCAAACATATTTTCCCTTCTGAGTTTCTTTTTCTTTGCTAAAAGCTGCCATGTGCATCATTGAAACTTGAGTTTTATTAGTTTTTTTTAATCTTTGTGTTTGTGGTGCATTTGGACAAACATTATTACCAAGCCAAGTGTTGGAAAACATGAAATATAGTAGATTGTGAAACATTTCTTATGACTTTCTTTTAAAATCATGCATAAGACAAAAGGTGAAAAAATGATGTAAAATTTTAAAATTTAAATTTTAAAAAATCATGAAAAATCAATACGTACATATTATAGCATGTGTAATCAGTTGAAAGCAATAAAACTGAAGCAAATTGGTAAGAGTTTGCTATGACATAGAAATAAACTTGGATCTAGTTGTAAAGGGTTTGGATCCATAACAAAAAGTTAGAACCTTTTCCAGTTGTTAAAACAATGAGAAAAACAAATTCTTGGATATACGGAGTAGATGAGTGAAGATAAAAAAAAGATGAAATGCTGCTTTTAGACTGTGGAAATTATGAAGCAGGAATCTCCAAAGTGGGAGAGATTCTTTTCCCAAAGGAAAAATAAGAAGACACAAGCTTTAAGAGAAGAAGGACATAAAATGGGAATAAGCTGTAAGTGTGAAAAGAGACAAAGGAGAGGAGAGGGGGAAATGTGTGTAACAAAACAGCAACCAGACTACACACCTATGGCAATCATATGAGCAGCCAGGGAAATGGTATCATGGGAGAAAAGAAGAAGCACAACATGTTTGGAATAAGCACAGGAAGAAAAGTTTTCTCTGTCTCCAAAGCAGAGAAAGATGACTTGTATCTAAGCAAAGAAGTTGAAGAAAAAGGTAAAGAGAAGATTACCTAACTGGGGTTCCTCTCTCTGTATCAAAGTGGATAAGAGCAATTAGGAATATATAAAGAGGAGAAGGCTTAATTGGCATCAAGCAGGTCAGCAGGGGGAACAACAGCTAGCCATGTCTATGAAGAAGGAAAAGGGCCCAAATGATTGGCACCAGGTAGAAGAGAGGAAAACAAGTCCAAAACTAGCAACACCTGGCAGGTGGTTGAGAACTGCAAAAACTGAAGAGGAACAGGAGAGTTGCTGTATTTATAAGGTGGACATCTGCTTTGAAATGGCTTGTGATATTGCTTAATCATTTGTATACATATATAATTATTGCTGATAATAAAACCATTCTTGTTTGCAATAGAAGCTTTTTAATTTTTATCGATTTTTGCAGGGAGAGTGGCGGGGAATTGATCTATTAACAAACAGAGCAAAAAACCCAGCACATAATGATCATGAAAATAAACAGATCAAAATAAAATGTCTGGGTGGGGTGATAATCAAAATATTCATCTTAGTAAAATCATTTGTACCAAACTGTCAAATATTTCCAGCTGGTTTCACTAACAGTTTGCTACAGTGGAAACTGTAGGCTTTTGTTAATAAGTCAAAACATTTATTTCCCTTTTCTCTGGGTCCTTCAGAAACATTTGCTTAAATTTACAAATAATTTCTCAGATAACAGGCTGGAAAAGGTACTGATTGAGAGATGCAAATCTTAGAGAATGGACGCTAAGACAGTGAAAACCAGGTCTTCTCAATTTTAGCAACTTTAAAAATGTGGACTTCAGCTCCCAGAATTTCCTAGCCAGCATTAGAATCCACAAAACTGAATAATATTGATAATGACAATTATAGAACAGTATAATGAAAATCTTTGAGCCACTTCAGAACATGGCTATTGCTAATACGAAGTGGGAGCTACTCCTTTTTACAGTACTGAGGGGTGGCTGAATACTCTTTGATCAAAAAGTCTGCCTTTTGATTCTTTGGCATCCTTTATAATTTTGAAGACATGACCTGATTATAGTCCTGAATGATTGTCACGAAGATATAGCAACAAAATACTTATTGATGAGATGGGTACAAGATGTATAATTTGTCCAAGAAACTGAGAGCAAAGCAGAAATCAAGTCTGTATTTAATGGGTAAAATGGCACATTTGTATGAAGAAGATGCAAGCTGAAGCCCCCAGATGACTTCACCCAATCCATCTCAGTATGTTGTTGCAGTTTAAAATTAGGTACTGCCTCCCTTATTTATGCTCAAAAGACAGTTCACCTCGAATGCTCAGAGGAAGGTGGGACTTAAATAAACACAGTAAATAATCAAAATGCTTCTTTTATTTTTTTTATTTTTCTGCTGCATTTGAAGACCCATTTCCCAGAAGGAAAATCAATTAATTTTCCAGACAAATCAACCTACTAAGTAAAGTCACTTCTTGTTAAGTACTTTACAGATCACTCCAACTGCAAGTTAACGCCTGCATACCAAATTACTAACACATCATCATCATCCAAGCAAGATTTTTTTCATTAATTTACTCCCAGTTAATTTCCATCCAAAACTCATTTATCCCATTCATCTTCAGCTCTAAATCATCCAAAATAAATTATTTCATTTATTTTACTCAGATTAATACAGATTTATTAAAAAGCACTTACTGCCTTGATTGTGATTGGATAACATCTACATTTTCTATAGAAGATGTAGGTGAAAGTAAGCAGAGGATCCTTTGTCGCTGTAATGTTTAAAAAGAAGACTAGCAACATATTTTGGGAAATAGATGAAGCAGGTTTGGAATATCATTTGCCTCTTCTCCCAGCCATGTTTATTTCGAAGCTGATCATTCTGGAAGAAATTTCATTTCTGAAATGTGTCCAAGATAGAAGTGCTGCACATTAATAGAAATACATCAGAGGAATGGGTTTGAAATGGGTTGTTCTTTCTGTTCCAAATTTTTGTGTTTCTAAGTCAGAAGATAAGAAAGAACTTTGCATCCTATGCCCGTGGTGGTGAACCTATGGCACGCATGCCGCAGGTGGCACGCAGAGCCCTCTCTGTGGGCACGCGCGCCATCACCCCAGTCCTAGGCCTTCAGCTGGGTTTTATAAAACCTTTTCACTTTAGGCCTCCACTGCCATGTACAAAAAAAAAAAAGGTTCAATCTATCAATCAATTTCAACTTCTTGCGGGGGGGGGGGGAATATCTCCCAAAATTGGAATTGATTGATTGAACTTTTAAGTCCCACCCAGTCTGCCGTTACCACTGCAGCTAGATTAAGTAAATAGGAAAAGAAGGCTAAAATAAGAGGTTATCTTAGCAACAAACATTATGGAGGACCTGTGTTGATTTGTCAGCCCCACACCCTTCCCACAAACCTGTCAGTCCTACATAATTCCACTTTGTCTTCTTCCTTCCATCTATTCCCTCCTTCCACTGCACAGCGTTCATTGCCATCAAAGCACAGCATTCTGTTCTGGTAACACTATCCTCTAGCTTACAGTATGTAAGCTTAAAGTTGAATCAAAATCTACAATCAAAGAAAATATAATCTGATCAGTAATATTAGGGAAGATGTAGAAAAGCAAAAGACCCCATTCTAGGTTATAGAATGTCTCCACAAGAGCTCATTGAGGACTTCTGAATAATCTGACAGGTCAAAAGGATAGAGCATAACAGATATCTCTGATGGGATGGAAAAAATGGAAATGGGAGGTGAGAAGTACTTGTATGAAGGGGACACAGGATCCTATTTTTGAAAAAGTCTTGTATGTGCTTTATTTGTGCAGTTATCTTCTTTGCTGCCCCTCTCATTTTAAAATATTTTTTTTAGTATGCTACCCAGAGGTGTCTTGGGGAAGAGAAGGAATTATTACTTCTTGATAAACCCCTTAGAAATATGTTCACTGGTGATAAGTCTAAAATCCTACATTGAGATGGGGGGGGGGAAGTTGCATGATTAGAAACAGGATTAGCTTGGTTGGTAGTGCAGGGGAAAAGATCCTTTGTTTTAATGGTACACCAGCTATACATAAGCAAGCACTGTGATACAACAAAGAAGACAAGTAAAATTTGGGTTAGAAAGAGAGGAGAGGAGAGGAGAGGAGAGGAGAGGAGAAGAGAAGAGAAGAGAAGAGAAGAGAAGAGAAGAGAAGAGAAGAGAAGAGAAGAGAAGAGAAGAGAAGAGAAGAGAAGAGGTTTATTTGGCCAAGTATGATTAGACTCACAAGGAATTTGGTATAGAAGCTCCCAGTGTACATGGAAAAGAACAGAATCATTATCTTCTTCTTCTTCTTCTTCTTCTTCTTCTTCTTCTTCTTCTTCTTCTTCTTCTTCTTCTTCTTCTTCTTCTTCTTCTTCTTCTTCTTCTTCTTCTTCTTCTTCTTCTTCTTCTTCTTCTTCATCCTTCATCATCCCAATAGGAGGGAAGAGTAAAGAAGATAATAAGAAGGATAATAATACTACAGCCATACAACGTTACTTAGACATAAAGCAGTACTGTAAGGATTAACTGTTCAGCTGAGTGATGGCATGAGGGAAAAATCTGTCCCTGAATCTAATTGTTTTGGCATATAATGCCCTATAGCAGCTCCCTGAGGAGATGAGCTGTGAGGGATCTGTAGTTATATTCACAGCCCTCCTTCTGACCTACGCAATATACAGATCTTCTATGAAAGTCAGGGTGCATTACTTACTTACTCCATTTTATTTTGCATAGGTTAGATCTTATTTCAAGTGCCAAATCCAATCCCATATTTTAAAATGAACATATACAAGTATAAGTGGGTTTAGATGAGAGCAATCACAGTGAGTCTGAAAACCAAGCCTAATGATGAAGGTTTAAAAGAGTTGGAATAACAAAACTAAGGATTTTTGAAAGGTGAACTCTAAACATGGCTCTTAACCTATAATAGAAGATAATGCTGAAAATGAATGTTTTTCACTTGAATTATCCATAATCAAAAAAATACAAGTTACAAAGGATATGTGGTATCCTTATTGCTGCCTGAGTTTGGATACTTGCTCAAGTAAATCATCAGTGTGGGGTTTGTTCCCTGTTTACTGTATACAGAGTAACATGCCCACTGTTTTGGTGGAGCTGTGGTTTTCTCCTTGCTAGTTCCTAGATTACAGTATTATTTTCTGCATCATTGTTTCTCTAATGTTAATCTCTACTTATCTGGGTGATGGCTTCATGTTCTGGTCCATTTGTTGTCTTCTTAACTTTTTTTGTCTCTTTTCAATAGTGTGTAAATATGGTTTATTTCTATTGATGTGTCTATTGATGACTGATTTGTCTGAATATCAAGTTTCCAGGAATTCCCTAGCACTTTGGGATTTAGTTTGGTCTAGGTCAGGGGTGGGGAACCCTGGCTCTCTTATGACTTGTGGACTTCAACTCCCAGAATTCCTGAGCCATCCCCTGGTCTAGGTGCTCACAGTTTCCCAACTGAAACTCTGGTTGAGTATCTGTATTCCATGAGATTAAGGAGTTTTTGTCTGCTAGTTAGTGTTCATGGATGAGCTTTGTTGGTCTTCTGCCTGTCTGTTTTACATAGAGACTATTACAGTATATTACAAAGTCATAAAAGTAAGAAAAATGACAATGCTAATGAAAGAAGAAACTCTGACCATTTCTGAATTACATTCTAATGAGAAATGATAGACTTGTCACTTGACAGAAGGAATTAATTCAAATTCATTGTCTGGATTTTTATTCTCTAAATTGCTATCACAAATCATTAGAAGTAGTTGTAGTTGCAGAATGATCATTTATATGGCAATTTTAGTTTCCTCCTATTAGCAGGTTGTACATGAGTATATGCAGCTCACACTTTACTTACATATTTATTATTTATTCCACTGCTTATTTGCTAGGAATTTGCATTTGATGAAGTTTATGCTAGAATAAATTATCCCACAGGAGACTATAATTCTTGATTTTTTATTCTTTGGGAGCTCTCCCATAAATAGCTATCAGCACTGGAGAAGTTGTCATCCAATCTGGTGTGATAGTGTTTGGCTTTTCCAGAAAATGAAGACCCAATGAAAGAATTCATTCTCTTACTTCTGCATTACTTGCAAGTGGTCATAATTTTTAAGTGACCTTAAGCATAATCTGATGAATGTTTTTAGCAAATGAACAATGAATATTAGTTTATGTCAAGGAAGTTTTATATCTTAATTTGGAATGCTTTACTTGAAATAAACTCTGCATAGTCCATTTTATTTTCTCAGAAATTTCACAAGAAATCTGGTTAATGCTAACTGCTACTGTATATATTCTGGCTGTGAATAAAGCTTTGGACAAAGAGGTCTGAAGGTTCGCATTTATTTTGGATGATGATTTGGGCTTTGGTCATGAGGAGGCCCCAACAACTGTTACCTTTCCAGAAGTGAGTGCTACAAGAAGGCTGGCAAAAAGCCAAGGCTCCTTGCCGAATACTCAGTTTTGGAGAATTATCCTTACTCAGGATCTTTCTAAAGCAAAGTAAAGCAAAGTACAAAAGGACAGCTGTAACAATTAACAATGGCTAAAGCCTCATTATTAAAATTATAACAATGTCCAACCTTTGGAGAAAAACATGGGTGGAAAAAAACCAACCATTTTTGCAGTAACAAATATGAAGTTTGTGCAAAAGTCTTTGAAATATCTAGGTGCACTAGTGGTTTTTTTTTTTTAAAAAAATATGTTTTTATTTTTGTTGTTGTTTTAAGGAAGTACAAAACAGCTATGCTTTACCTTAGGAAGAGCCTTTACATCAAAGAGGCCCTGCAGTCTGTCTAACTACATGTTTTGAGTTACTTCGGAGGTATCCTATGGCAGTTCCAGTAGCATAAAGATCTTCTGTCCAAAAACATCTTCTGCTTTAGGTATTGGAGCAGTTGCAAGAGACCTCAGAAGCTATTTTGCAATGTAATACAGGTTATTCATTCTTAGAAGCTTGAGGTGCTGATTGCAGTAAAGTCATTGCTTAAAGCAACTTGATATTCTTCATCTGAATGTTTATCAAAGTGAATTTTTGCACAACTCCATCCGCATCCTCATTCAATTTTGAATATAATTTTGGTGATTGGAAATCACCAAAGTTTTGCATTATTTCAGTATATCATTTTGAACAGGTCTATATGGCATGCTATGTAGAGGCACACAACCTGGAGAACTCAAAACATGAATTTTGATCTTTTTTCTTATAGTTTCGTAGGAAATTCAGAAGATATCAGCCATTCCTATTTAGATTCAGAACTGATTGTACATATATGATTATTCCTGCTTCATCTTTATGAATACTTGGTAGTTCAGGTGTATAGGCAAGAATTCTGAGTTATAATTATTCCAAATCTTCATACTATCTTGACATCAGTTGCATTCAACTCCCCTCTCTCCTTTCTCAATTATCTTATTTATCAAATTGAAACAGACAATAAAATTGGAGGGGGTAGAATTATGTCCACAGAAAAAAGAGGTGAAGAGAGAAAAAGAAAGGTAAATTAATAAACGTTACCATAAGGATATATTTATTTATTTGTTAGATACATAGCATGTCTTTTTTCCAAAAGCTCAGTGTAATTAACCTTGTGATCTCCCATTATTTTATCTCAGTAGTAGTCACTCTTTGTAATGGAGGTAATCTAACTGAGAATACCTCTAATAGAGAATATTTGGATGATTTTTGTATTGGATTAGCGAACCATGCTTGTTTATAAATGCTTGGAAAAGGTTAAAGCATTTATCCCCAAATAAATATGTATGAAAAATAAAACTCATATTACCACAATAAGATAATATAAAAAGGCTACAGAGTAATAGAAGGAAAGAACAAAATTAAACGTAATTGATGTGGTAGTCATTAACACTAGCAGCAGTAAAAACTAATTTCTGTGCTTACAAATGATTCCTCTGCTTGCAGCACAGCAAGCCATTTGGGGACTGGGAGTTGTATGCGTTATGTGTTAGAAAAAGGTGGTGGGGAAGTATCCAAAGAGCAAACTTTATTGCCACAAGTAGCAGTCTCTGCCAATATTTGCAGAAGAACATGCACTTATCTCAGGGGAAGAAAAGATACTCATTGGATTTTCAGGCAAAAATGAAAGGAATAGCCAAGAATTAAGGGAAGCAGGAAAGAGAAACTGAGCTTAAAATATTAGATACACCTAAGTAAACAAATCTCCACATTCGATACACCTAAGTAAACAAATCTCCACATATCACTCCAGGATTGAAAGAGGTGAGGGTGTCATCTGTCAGGCAGAGCCATTAGAAATTTGTAAACACGTGTCAGGTCTGTTTTTAAAGGCAGACAATCTCCCTGATTGGAGTCTTGGGTAGTCTTGTGTCCTGAGCCTGCACAAGCAGGCTCGGGACGTTGCAATGGTCCCAGGCGTTCCAGAAGCTGCCCAGGACCAGACTGAGTGGTGCCAGCTTTGTGCGCATGCGCAAGGTGCGAAAGCGCTCTGATTGTTGCCATTGTGTCCAGGGATCTGGCCATATAAAAAGAGGCTATGTGCCTTTGCTCGTTGTTGGTGTATTGGCTGAAAATGAAATAAAGAGTTGTTTAGTGCAAGATGTGTCTTCATCATTCGCCATTGTTCGAAGGACTTAACAGGTAGAAACCCAAGAACAGGAACCTTTACCTGTCTCTTCTACGAATCTGTCTTCAGAGATGCTTGCTACTATTTTTATATGAAATATATAGCATATTCAAACATTTTTAAACAGCAAAAGGGACATCAAACAATCACTGGTAACCTTTCATAAGCTCCCATAGCTTTGAGACTTACAGTGTGCATATATGAGAAAGAAAATATGTTTTATTGGTATGTGCAAATAAAAATGTATTTCAGAATTACAAAATAAGGAAGTGACTCATAGAGAGAAATGGATTTTCATAACGCCTAAATTGCACTGAGCTCCAGTTAGACTTAATTGTTCCTAACAATGTGTCCATACCACTTTTAGTTTATTACACCATAGAAATTTTTGCAGATAACAGGATATCCTTCTGCTGAAACTAAATGCTAAGGAATAGCTGAGTGTCTTGATGTTTTGTTGGCTTTCCTGATGCTGGCAACATCTTTGCCTGAGCTGCTGAACCCATCACCAGATTGACAGTAGAGTCACAAGTTTAATAGTCTTTGGGGACTTCACTCTGCTCCAACTGTTGTAAAGTCAAAGACAGCTTAGGAGTTCATGGCTATCCTTCTAACCATGAATCTTTCCCCAAGTTATTGAAGTCTTGATTCATGCTCTGGGTCATACATTAGATCTATTGCATTGGGAAAATTGAAATGTAATCCATTAGTAGAGGATGATACGATTAGTGTTTTGTTATAGTTATTACATACTGATTGCTTTTTGGGAATTATTAGTGCTGCTATGCCTCACTCAAAAATAGTTGATAATAAGGTATTTTAACTGCTAAACAACAAAAGCCAATCATATTATTTTCCCTCCAACTGAATACTATAGGGCACAATCCACAATGTATTTTTCATATGCACATCTGCCCTCAGTTTTTGAAATAAATTCTTGTCCAACTCCTATTGTACAATCTGTGCAGGTTTCTCTTTTCCTTTCTCCCAATATCTTTATTGGTGGCCTGCAAGATGATCAAATCACATGACAGGCAGGGGACTCCAAGTGACACCTTCCCCCATGGCTTTCCTATCAAATAAAGGTCCTACCTATTGCACAACATGCTGTTTTGGTTTCTAAAATTTTGTTTATAGCGTAGCAACTCATTCAAATCCAGTCAATTATATATTATTCAATAAACATGACACGTTCATAGTCTGTAAGCAGGTCTTATTTTACACTTCTGGGAAACTTATACATTGGAGGTTTATGATTTTTCTGAAAGTTAATACTGAACTAAACAATCCAATGGTCTGGTTCAGTCTCCAGTTTCTGAATATAATAAAAAAAAAGTAAGCTGCGTGCACAAAGATTAAAGTATGCTTGTGATGTAATTGTGATAAAATAATGAGATTAACCAGAATTTAGAGAACTTGCTTTAGTATCTTTGATTTTTAATGTCTGGAACAAATGATTTATTAGGCTTATATGACTCATCAATGCTTTTTCTGATTAAACAATTAAGCTATGGCAGGTTCAAATATTCATTTTGGTGGAGAAGCATCTGGAGAGTATAGTAATGCAAAATGCAAAAATATTGTTTATAAAAACCTATCTGAGTGACAAAATAAGGTTTAACATGCATTTAAAGAGATATTCTCTATTGTTTTCCTAATGTCTTTCCCCTTTTCTATGAGCTCTTTTTCTCAATATGTTCCTACATTTTTCATCAAGTTTGAAGATGTAAATTCCTAAATTTCCCAGAAAGGTTCAACCACAATTGTATGGGAAGCAGTACATATTGTAGACCAATCTAAGTTTAAGAATGCATTTAAATTCTTAGCAGTTTAATGCTGTAACAAATTAGCCATCAATACTCTAAATAACAAAAAAGAATGGTCAAAAGTCAAAGTTAAAGCAAATAGCCCCGAACAGATCCTCCTTTATCACCCTTCAATTAAGCCCCAGATAAGAAGAAACCAACAGCAGATAAACAAGGAGAATCAAATAGGAAACAATCCCAGCTGGTGTTACAAGCTGTTGTATATATCAGACCAATAAATCTTACTTCTCTACGTTACAAAGATGATAATGAAACATCTGCATAAAAATGCCAAAGTCAAAGGACTCCAAGAAACCCTCTCAAAAAAAATATATCTATATAGCGTGCTTTTAGCAAAAACAAAATCAGTCACAAGTGTTTATATTACTATATCTCTAGCACTGTGAAAATATCAGTTTTGTATTTATTATGCAAATTTATTTTATTAGCAGTGGTCAAAAGTATTATCCAAAGTCATGCAATATAGCTAACCCAGTTATCTATAATCTTATGGCAATCCATGGTGCCCTGATCAAGTTTAGAGTTACTATGCTGCAACTAGATTTGGGAATATTGACTGGTGTTTTCTGATGGGTCAGTTAATCCATTTTGAATTACTTCCTGTTTTGTCATTTTTCACTAATACTGGAACTCCAGTAACAACATGCTAACCAGACATGTGCCTAGGTGAAAATAAACAAACACATTTCAACTAAACTCCGTTGCTGCCGAGTGTATGTTTTCTTGCATCCTAATTGGCATCCACCCTCTGAAAGGAGAATGTCATTCTGAGATTCCTACACATTCATCTTCCATTTCATGGGGAAAAAACAGCAAAAATGCAGGCTGTCATATTATATTTTTTGCATTTAGAAAAAGAGTAGACCAACCCCACCCTTCATTTCCCTATTACAGAAAAAAGTAAAGCAGCTAACAAAATCCTTTTGCAATATTGTTTTTCTCAAAGATGGTACTATGAGCCTAATGCTCACCTTATTATATACTATACCTCTCCATAAACCCAGTTTTCTGAAAAGACATATTCCACAGTTAATGAAACTAGGCATTGTACATGAGAGCCAGCAGTTCATTTTGCCACTACTGTCATATTCTACCATCAAAATGACATTTAATATGCATGTAATTTTGTCAAATGTTTACTGCCACTAACTTTGATGAAACAAAAACAGAGAGCAATAATTTTTAGGCTGCAATATAGAGGGAAAATGTGAAAAATTACATTATTGTTGGTATGAACTGATTTAAAAGTCTACATAAACCCATTCATTCATTCATTCTTTCATTTATTTCTCAAGATCAATAGAAGTCAGGTAAGCAATGACTGTTTTATGGATAAAAAAGAATTCTACCAATGCAAAATTAAAAAATATTGACAAACAAACATTGTATTTTTTCAACAAACTATAATTAAATAAACTATGACATGTATGTGAATGCATAGAGATATGATATAATCATACAGTTGTGACGTTTCAAACCTAGATCTTTTTGGTATCAGCCTAATATAACATCAGTCTACCACATTTATCTTTAAAACAATTTAATTAGCCAATGTCCATTTAACTAATGTATGTGAATAGGACTGTGTGAGAGGTCCGTGGAAAATATATTATTAAGCCTCTGATACACATTCCATCTTTGCAGTGCTTTTTTTGTAAAAAAAAAAAAAAAAAAAAAAAAGTGCCAGAACTCACACACGTCATACAACCCGCCTTGCCTACCCTACAAGGTTCCATCCCAAAAAGGTGTCGGAATTCCATTCTGGGCAGTCTATGACAAAAAAAGCCCTGCATCTTTGTGAGAAACTGTATAGCCATTGGTGTGCATAGGTATGGAACCTCTGTAATACATACCTGATGCCTCTGACCCAGAGGCAAAGAAACCAAGAGTGATATTTTCCATTATTGGATGTTGAGTCTGGCAAAAACATGACCTGACTTTAGCTGATTTTGAAAAATTAAGCAACATTGGATCTGGTTAGCACTTGGAAAGGTAACCACTAGATAATAAATACATGTAGCCTACATTAGGATGTTGAAAAAAATAATCTCGGATCAGCGGCTCCCAACCTTTTTGGCACCAGGGACTGATTTCCTGGAAAACAATTTTTCCATGGACTGGTGTGTGGGGGGGGTGATTTTAGTTTTGCTCATTTGCCCATTGCTCACCTCCAGCTGTGCAGCTTGGTTCCTAACAGGGCCATGGACCAGAACTGGGTCTGTGGTTCAGGGAATGGGGATCTCTACCTTAGATAAAAGCACTAGCTATTCATTCTAATACTGTTGTCAAGAAAATTGTATAACTGTATCCACAAAGTAATCAGGAGCCAAGTTTAAGTTCAAAAAGACTTTACCCAAATATAACATTCCTAAATGATGGAAGGCAAATGCCTTTTCAGACACCAAAGTAAGGGCTGCACCCATTTTACAGCCTATGATATTTTATTTATGGGTTCACTCTTTGATGAACAGATCTTGAGGGACTGATAACCTCCATCCATATATATGCTTTTAGTTATTGCCCTGAAAGTAGTTAGGAGTCTTAGAATAGAATGGTTTTGAGTTGACCTTTGACAAGGGAGAAGTCAATTGTGAAATGCAAACAAAGGAAGCCGTTAGAACTTCAATCTGCTATATTTGCTAATGGCTTGAGGGTATTTCACAAGCCACAAAAGTGGTCTATTTCTAGTTTCAAATATGTGGTCATTTTTTCATTGTCTGGAAGTTCTATCCTTCAAAAAAAATCGGAGATGTAAATCTTGACATGTGATCACTCTTGTAGACACATCGACAATTCCTCCAAGATAATCATTCCTAAAATGAAAACATACGCATATACTTCAGAAAATGTCTTAGGTTGCATAACCAAAAAACCAAGAACTTTATAAGCCCTGATCCTTCTAAAAATTATTTTTTATATTTATTAGCATTTTCCAGAATGGAAATACAGTATACATCTATATGAGTTGAAGAAGATATTTTCATAATTTAAAAGTGTATGTTGTTTGATTCAGATGTAGAACTTTTATGAACATTATTATTTATTATTTTGTATGTTTTTATATTTATAGGTATATGGTCATCTATTTAATATACAATTCTAAATTAGATTAAATTAAACTAAAAGCAATTTAAATGCCCCAATTTGCCAGAGAAACTCAACAGATATATCAACAGAATATCAAGATGGGCTCATCACACAGCATGGCTAAGCACCCAGGGAAATTATAATATTGTCTATAACTACTAGACAACCCATGCCCAATGGGTTATCACTTTAGAGATATTTCCTTGCCTAATCAAAGAAACAGAATGACCACAAATGGGCCAAAAAATCACTTGGAGCAGGAGTGACTTCTGATTTCCTGCCAGTTTCCCCATTTACTTTCCTTCCTTCCTCCCTCCCTCCCCCCCCTCCCTCCCTTTTCTCCATTCTTTCATCCCCCTTCCATCCTTCCCTGCTTCCATCTTGTTACTGGGCTGAGGGAGCAAGTGGTACCCAAGAATGCAGGTCAGGAATGATACATAAGGTGGAGGTTGGGGATTGCATGAGGGTGAATGGTGCAAGTCAAGAAGAATGTATGGGGGGTGTTAGGGGTGTCTATGAAAGATGCCACATTGTTTGGGAATGGTGCAGTGGGTGGTGTCATAGGTTGGGAAGGGTGCTTGGAAATGTGCAAGAGATGATGTGCAAGTCAGGGATGATGTGTAGGAAACAACACAGGTCAGAAAAGATGTGTGAAGTATGCAACTTCAATGAAAAAAAAAAAATCCAGGAGAAATAAGTAGGCATTGTTGGTAAAGTAATCCTTTGTTTCTAAGATATATTGTACATCAATATTTTAGTGCTTAGACGTTTCATTTATTTTAATATGTACATTCAAGACTACTTAATGGTGTCTAATATATATTGTCTACTGTGTATTCTCTCCGTGAAGGCTTTGTGATTATGCATCTTAAAAAACAAACCAATCCCATTTTATGGTCCATTCAGAGTTTCATTCTTCTTCTATGTATTTTCTACACTGTAGATTCTCTTGAAAGCTTCTTTGTAATTTTTACAGAGTTATGTCTTTAGCACTCATCGTCTTTCATTTTAAGTTAGAAAGAAAATTTTACATGTTTCTTATTTTTTTTAATAAAGAATAGTATTATTTTTTTATCATGTAAAATTAATCTATTTCTCAAAGGAAGAGGATTGATTTCTCTACTGTAGTTGTCTCCTAGTGCTACAAACCCAGGAGTGGCTCTATTGAATTTATTTCATTTGTATTTTCCCCCCTTTGTTTATGCCAGTGAAATGTACAAGTTATGGGATACCTAATTGTCTCCGTTGCAGAGATCGGAGTGAAGAATAACAGATACAAGTTTTCTACTGTCAGATAGATTGTGGCAATCAGAACTACCACACAATTATACCAATGCAAGAGAGCAGAGCCTGGAGATGTACACCCAGAAGACTCCTGGGAAAGGACATTTGAGATCTCCAATCTTTTACTCCATGGACTCAGACCTTTTGCTTTTGTTTCATTTAACAGATGTTACAACAGCACACTGGGGCCCAACCATATGGCAAAGTTTTGCATCAGTCTGTCTGTGTACAAACTGGCTGAGTTCACATATCATGCTGTCAAAATCAAACAAAGCATATTATAATAGAATGATTTCTGAGTATGGATGTTATATATGAATTGATCTCTTTGTGACAAATCTGATGCTACATCATGACAGAAGTATTCAGATTGCTGTTAGTCATTGGAAGCAAAAAAGAAATTGTGGCTTTTAAAAATTAAAACCATGATAGAACACAGAGTTTAATCGATGATAATCCACATCAGGTAGCAAAAATACTATTTGTTTCACCACATGGCAACATAAAGGGATAGAATGAAACACATAAAAATGTTGCTTAATTTTATCCCAGCAAAATTAACACTGAAAATAATTTGTAAAATTAGAAGCATCATTTAGAGTACAAAATATATTTTGCTGGTGAACATTCATTTTTCATAGGTATTTTTCAAAATTATGGTGTTGCACTGATATCTTCTCTAGAGATGCCTTTATCCTCTACTAGTTCTCATTAAGACAATCATTGTAGATACCACTGAGAATCCTCAGAGGGCTACTAACTAAAACAAAATAACACAGAAAAAAGCTATTGCTGAAACACTGAGATTTACCAGTATCACTCAGAGCTTTCATGCTTGGTTGCAGAACTCTTGGCTGCTTACAATACCACATTGGTATCAATTAAGTAAGAGCTCTGTAGCTCTGTAATGACAAATATATATTTTATATAATGTACATTCAGCTATATTGTGGTTTTTCTTCTTGAAGCAAACTAGTCAACTATTTCTTAGTTACTAGCTTCAGAACGACAAGTCTGAAAATGCTCCGTAAGTCTGCCTTTAATCATCCCCATTTTTAATCATAACTTTAATTATAACTTTAGTAATATAAAGAATTTGAAATAACCAACAAAAATATAAATAAGATTTTTATTTTAGAAAGTTATAAACAGACTAAGGGCTCAGATAAAATTGGAATACTGAAACTTTTACAATAAGATTTTAGGATTATAAAGTACAAAGAGCTTCTGAATAAAATAAATTGTGTTTTGGATTTTACAAAATGCAATATAGATTAATAAATAATTTCATAATTCCAAAAACTGAACACTAAGAGAACTAAATAATTTATGTACAGGAAAGATATACATGCCTTCAAGATGGCTATGATAATAAAAATACGGAATCAGAAAATAGTAGCAACAATATATCAACAATGTCAGTAATTCTGCTTCTATGGATAGACTACTATATGCTCAAAAGAAGAACATCAGTCAGATATAGACAAATTTTGTCTGACATGTGCATCTGAAAAACCAGTGGATATGAGTTTTGGCAACCCAAAGCTTTCTCAGAGAAGGGCCCAGTTGAAGAGATTGCACAGTCCCAAATTGGATGGGGGAGGGAGGAATATGCTCAGGGTAACTTCTGTCCACTAGGTGTAAGCAAATAAAGGATTGAACTCAATTGAATTTCATTATGTCATCTCTGGGTTTGAGATTGACATATTTGGAAAAATATATTTCATTGGATCTAGAAAAGAAACTGGCTGAGATTTTAATATTTAAAAAAGAAATAGGCACACCAAGACAGTGACCTAGATAGTTTTTTCCTACTGGATTTACAAATGAAGCTTATTAAAGCCTTGAAGAACTCTGTGCAATAGGACAAGGACAAAATAAAGAGAAATCAAATTCTATGACAAAATTTGAATTTATTGAAGATTAAGACTGTTAAGGTAAAAGAAAATAATATAAAGTTGATTTATTTAATTAAGGTTAAAGCAAGATATATTGTTACTTCTGACAACCCTTTATGATCTTTTTGCTGATACCAAGACTAAAAATATGATGCTTTATGGATTTTTTTATACATAAGAAATGGGGTAGAAAAGATAATTGGTTGTAACTTTAGAGAGGGTGAAGTGTAACCAAATTTGCCTGTACTTGTGAGGAAAGGTGGAAATAACTTCTTTATATGTTTCATTTTTCTTTATTATATTCTTATTTTTTGTCTTTGTCTTTTTTCCCATTATCTTTGAACTTTTTACCCCGCTCTCTTTTCTTTTCTTTCTTTAATTTTAATTTATAGATTTTACCATTATAATTTTTAATAAAAAGTAATTTTAAAAACTGAGCAAAGTTGTGGGATGGTCCTCTCATTTTTCAATGCAAGATAGGCCTGTTAGGCAGAAGATCTCCAGAATCTTATTTGTTTTAATAGGTTTCTTCCTTTATGAATCACTGGAGGGTTCTGAAGCTTCTACTTCCCAATAATGCTTGGAGACCATGAAGTAGCAATGATGTTGGGGTCTATTGCCTTAATCAGACTTTTATTTTGAATATGCCCTGAATTGATATTCCAATTAAGGATAAATTCCTCATCCATTTCTTAAGATTTTGATTTGAATGTTGGCTGCTTCTTATAAATGGATTATCATTGTCATTTTCATCAATTCTTATAAATATGTGACTGTAAGTCAAAGAAAACAGCAGCTCTTCAGTTGGGTGCAGGACCCTGAGAATTACTCCTTATCTTCTCAAAAAGAGAAAAGGATAACAACAATAAACAAAACCATATAAGACCATCAAATGTTCATAAGATCTCATTCAAAACAACCAAAAGAAGAAAGTTGCACAAGAATGCTTTAATCTCATCATAATTCTCAAGGTTTTGTACAATTATTTTTTAAAAAAAAAAACTTATGTAGAAATTGTATCCTGCTTATTCAGAGTGGTATTTAACAGTGTTTAACTACAAGATAATTGGTTTTTGAGTAAACAGAGAAAGTTGAAGCCTCTCCAAAGCCTTGGAATCACTTCAGATTCATGACTTAATGACTTTGCACCTGAGCTAGGGACAGACTTAGGGATTCCTGGCACTGTAGTCCAAGTCATCTGGTAGCACTAGGTTGGCAAGCTCAAATACATGAATTGGAATTCAACATTCAACCTTGCCAAAATAGGAAAACCTCAACAGATGGTATTACCTTGGCTGATTCTCAGAAGCTAAGCAGACTTGGTCCTGGGTAGTACCTAGATGGAGAACTGCATGGGAATTTCAGGATAATGATGAGAACTTTAAAAAAGAAACATAATTCAAACTAAAACAAATCCTTCTTGTAATGTTGCCCTAAAAACACATGAATGTAATCACCAAAATTTGATGTCTTTACTCATGTTGAGTAAAACATTCCCCAGTTTAATGGAAGTCTGCCAACAGAGGCACCTGCAGAATCTGATAGTTTTGTCAAAATGACAATCCAAGCTTGTGATGATCTTTGTCCCCCAATATGTAGCTTAAACAAGAGACATCATGATATTAAAGTGTTTATTTCATCATTTGTTCCCACATGTAGCCTAGAGATACCCTGCTCTCAACCTCAGTAGGAAGGCAAATCTGTGACTCTGATGACATAAGAGAAATGGAAAGAGCAATCATCTTCTAGAAATATTTTGGGTAGAAATTCAGCAAGGCATAGATCTGTGTAAGCTTCTCTAAAGTGTCTTGCTGAAAAAAATATTGTAGGCCACACCACAGGAAAGATTAATAATTTCTGTAAAATTATTTGGCAGAACCCCTGGATTAGACCATGTAACTATAGTCCGATTTTGAATTATTAGTTAACAAAATCCTGGATTTACTGTATTAACACTGGATTCACACAACTTGGTACACTATAAACTATCAGTTGAGCCATATTATATCAATATGAGAACATTTATATATGAAAAATGAAAATATATACATCATTTATATCATCCCGCCTTTTTATAATTTTGAACTGTCAGAGGCAGAATATTCACTTGATCCCGTACCCCTGCTGTTTCCTCATTGATCTTTATGCTATTCCAAAATACTTTTCCAATAGTCAATGAATCCAATGGTTTTCAGTTTCTTTCTAAGTATATTTTAAGGTTTAGATGCAGGTCTTTAAAACGTGATCAATTGGCCACTTTCCATCCACTGTCCCTGAAGTAAATGGATTGCACATAAAAATATGTAATTACTGCTATATTTTTATTTGCTTAGTATTTGCTTCCAGTGGTTTTATTATTTCTGTTTTTTGAGTATATTTCTTCTACTTGGTATTATTAATCTTGCACAGATCAAATACCTAACAATAACAGAATATTCCAAGTCAATCCTTTGCAATTTAGCTTGCAGTAAAGAAACACGGTGTCTTCCATATGTGTTGGGACTACCAGAATTCCCAGGCACAACAGAGGGATACCAAGATGCTGTAAATGTTTTAAGATGAGCAAGAGCTATGAATTCAGCTCATCTGTGGCCAATTTTTGCAGGGCTTCAAAATATGGTAAGCTCAGAATGAAATCTGTCGGTGGGAAATTATAATGTATTTAAGATTATGCATTTCGTATAACCTAGAAGCAGCTGACTCGGGGAAAAAAAAGCTCTATCTCATGATGCCAGTGGATGCTAATCCCAAACCTAGTTCTGAAAATACAGCAAAAGTGAAAGAATAATATTAGCATTTAACTGTCATATTATCAAGAATGCACTCTGCTACTGCAAAAAAAAAAAAAAAAAACCATCCTCTGCTTTATTTTAACAGGAATAAACCCTGCCTCAGGACAGAATTGCAAGACTTCTCTCTTTACTACCAAAAATGTCCTTGGGCAAAATCAACATAGTTCCCTATCTGTAAATGTGTGTGTATATGCATACTGCCATTTTCTTAAGTGAAAGCAGACTTAATGGATGTCGTTTACTGAATTTGCAAAAAACAAGAATAAAAGATACACAAACAAGCAAAAAAAATTGGAAAAAGAGAAAATCAAGACGAAAACAAAATAAAAGTGCAAAAAGATAAAAGAAACAAAGTAAAGAAAATAGAAAAAGAACCACTTCCAACTTTTTTTAGTACAGATATAAATAAAAAAATAAATCAGATTCTTACTCTGAAATTAAATAGTCTACATTGTTTCTATAATAGCATATAATTCTAATCATAAATTTCCAAAATAAAAACTTTATTTCTTTCTGTCACAAAAAATCTAAATCTGGTTTCCAAAGTCAAATTGGTCAAAGTCTTTTCTTTAATCAAAGTTGTCAATTTTACCTTCTCCGTCAACTGCATCAGCTTCATCATCCATTCATCCATATTTAAAAACAAAGTTCCATAAGATCTTTCAATCTGTCCAAAATTAAAAATATGTAGTGCATTCACTTTTAAAATTTATGTATCAAAAATACTTTATCCCAATATCTACTAGTTTATTTACATGTTCACTAAAGATAAAAGACTCTACCCTCAGTTCAACAAACATTTGTAATTCTATTTTATGTTTTTACAATTTATGAGATGTCAAAACCATCAATAGATCATTTTAAAGAAGTTCTCCTTAAAATTATAATTATTATAATTATAAATTATAATAAAATAGTTTAAATTTCAGCCTTTTCTTCCATATTGACCCAGCTGTATATTATATTTTGTCTATTTTAGCATGGTCTTTAACTTGTTCATCCTCTGTTTCCATTTTTGGTAGAAGTTTGTATTTCTTAGCAATTATATGGTTATTATTAGTGTATATGTCCATATAAACTTCAGTCTTATCATTTTCAAACTCGAAATTCCTTTTATCATATTTAAATTTTTCCATTAGCTGTGCATACAAGATTCAATGACATATATAACTTTCCAATTCCAGGTCTTCTCTTGTTTTTGATTCAAGTTTGACTTTATTGACTACATGGAAATAATCCCCAAGTTTTCCTTGAAATAATAATAAAGTGATTTACCATTGTCTTCTATGGTTTTCAAACCAAAGTCCTCCTACTTTCTCAGATGCTTTTTAAGTCATCACTACCTCTCACTGCAACCTTTGTTACAAAGCTATTGTGAGGATAATAGAAGAATGTTGCATGAAAAGTGGGATATAAATAAATGTTGGTAGTCAGTGAGAGAGTTATGCTTCATCCAAATCAACCTGTGAGATAATAAATTCCCAGATTAAGTACATACTATGTAAAGAAGTATTTCATGTTGTCAATGCTAACTCTTCCACCTGTCACTTTCATGGATATTAATAATTCTTAGTATTTTCAGTGGTGGGGAGTGGTGTAAGAACCATCTCACACAACTGTCAGTCATGCATAATTTATTCACTTCAAGTATGTCACCTCTTAATTTGATTTTTTTAAGATAAGAAGATATTTTTAAGAGAAAAGTTTGTGTGTGTATGTGTGTGTATAGTAGTAGTAATAGTAGTAGTAGTAGGTATTGTTGATATTATGCTAGTAACTAGAAGACTGTAAATTCTAGTTTTGCTTTAGATGCAAAGCCATTTGGGTGATGTTTAGTCAGTTACTTTCTCTCAACCCTAGAAATAAAGTAATGGAAAACTGCTTTGAAAAAAAATGACAAGAGACTTGTCCTGGCAATCAAAACTAAATTGAAGAGATGTACACTCGCATGCATGCCCTTCTTAAATAGTGCTTTGCTTTTGAAGTGATGCCACAGATTGTATTAAAGTACATATAAAGAGCTCCATAGTTTTATTTTCAGTTCTCTTCCTACTTTTCTCTCATATTGTTGTATACCATCTATCATCATTCCATGAGTAATGTGAGCAAGAGCACATTTACCATAAGGAAGTCTTGCTCTACCATACCTTGTTTCCCTCTGTCCAACCCTATCATTGTAAGACAATCTTTCTAATCCCGTTAGGGTTATCAGTCACCATAAAACAGCTTTGGTATGTATTGTAATTAGTTCCAGGAAACTGAGATTACATCATGTTTAATCCTATAGGCTGCATGGATCAAAATAGAAATTGGTACTGTGTCATTTAATCAGATCCAGCATAATTCTGAAAGCTTCAGCAAGCCTGCTGACATATAATGTACATCATTACCAATGATGATAATTTATGCCACCTTCAAAGAAAAACAAAATAAAAACATCCTAGAAAAAGCCTGGTTGAGAAAGTTAATAAGAACAAAGAATCAAAATCCTGAGAATGGATTTTCATATTAATCTCCCAACTAATAATTACATCCACCAGTGAATAGATGCACGTATTTGGGGAAGGGAAGTCATTCCATTTTAATAATATAATAAAGATTGTTTATGTATGTATATATTTATTTTATTAAGTGCTGTTCACTGCCTAGAGTCACTTCTTGTGAAATGGGTGGCTATACAAATAAATAAATAAATAAAATCTAGCAATCTTGTTTTCTATCAGCATTTCTATCTATTACTTTGCTTTTTTTTCCCAAGGGTCAGAGTTTCTCCAGTGACACTTGCCTTTGCTTTATCTACCCCACATTTTTATTGAGATTTATTATAGCATAAAATAAAATGAAAGTAAAGATTAATAAAAAAGAAGTGCAGGATAAGAAAGAAAGAAAGAAAGAAAGAAAGAAAGAAAGAAAGAAAGAAAGAAAGAAAGAAAGAAAGAATGTATTGTCTTTCTCTTTGCAATGTAGTACAATCCTAATACAGCTACTATGACCGCAGCTTTTTACATTGGCTATAATTATTACAAATTTAATTATTTAATTACTTAATTATTAAATATTCAATCTAAATTCTGAATTTCAATTTTTCTATCTCAAATACAAAAATCAGAAGTAATATCCCAATAGAAACAAGACCAAATAAAATCTCTGTATTTGAAACAATTTACATCATCATCTTAACCAAATCCACTTTTTTCCTTTCTTCCCTGTTGTTACACTTATTAATCTTTCTAAACAATCATCATTTATATTAAATAAAATCACTATACTGCTTCAAATTTTTGAATCTTAAAGGGGAAACTCTTTTATATTCATTTTAAAACTCTAAATATTTCTTTTTAAAAAATTATCTTTGTAACCAAAATAATTAATTCAAATTAATTTTAAACTCCCTTTTAAGAACAATGGGCACTATCTAACAAAATGAAATTGAATGGTGAAAAAAGTAAGGTTCTATATTTAGGCAAGAAAAACCAAATGCATAGGTATAGTATAGGTCAGGGGTCAGCAACCTTAAACACTCAAAGAGCCACTTGGACTTGTTTCTCACAGAAAAGAAAACATTGGGAGCCACAAAACCCTTTTGACATCTAAAATGAAGATAACACTGCATATACCCAGTACAGAGAAGAGCAACAAAGATGATTAGGGAACTGGAGGCTGAAATATATGAGGAATGGTTGCTGGAATTGGGTATGTTTAATCTAATGAAGAGAAGAGAAGAGAAGAGAAGAGAAGAGAAGAGAAGAGAAGAGAAGAGAAGAGAAGAGAAGAGAAGAGAAGAGAAGAGAAGAGAAGAGAAGAGAAGAGAAGACCAGGGGGTGACATGATAGCAGTTCTCCAATATCTCAGGGATTGCCACAAAGAAGAGGGAGTCAAGCTATTCTCTAAAGCATCTGAGGGCAGGACAAGAAGCAACAGATGGAAACTAACCAAAGAGAGAAGCAGCCTAGAACTAAGGAGAAACTTCCTGACAGTTAGAACAATTAATCAATGGAACAACCTGCCTCCAGAAGCTGTGAATGCTCCAGCACTGGAAGTTTTTAAGAAGAAATTGGACATCCATTTGTCTAAAATGGTATAGGGCAGGGGGATCAAACTGCCGGCCCACGGGCTGGGTGCATCATAGCGAAACCATGCCCATCCCATTGCCATGACATTATGGGTTTTGACACCCCTGGTATAGGATTTCCTTCCTGAGTAGGGGTTGGACTAGATGACCTCCAAGGTCCCTTCCAACTTTTTATTTTTATTATTACTACTACTACTACTATTACTATTATTGTTGTTGTTTCAAATTCACTTTTAATAATATTTTGCAAACTTTAAGAATTACTCAATATGAAAAAGAAAAAAAACTATCTGAAAACTCTATATAAAAAGAAAAGAAAAAAGAAAAGAAGCAGCCCATTTTCAAATTCACTTTATAAGCACAAAACAGTGGAACTTTCTTTCAATTACATATGTCAAACCAATAGAAAAGCTATTCTAACTTTATTTAACTTATTAAATTTAAGTCACTCCTTCCAGTTTGTAGTCATAAAACAAAATGCTTTTCTTCTTTGGAATGCCTATTAAATGAATATAAACCTCTCTTTTTCTCTAAGGGTTCTCCAATATGATTTTTAAGCAAATATGTCAACATTATCAATTTCCATTTTGATTTTAAAGTTGAAATCCCAAACTTGTTCTCTTGAGGATTATTTATTTACTTGCAACTCTCCTTTCAATTACACTCTGGAATGTGTAATTAAACATCTTCATAATAGGCATAGTTGGTGTCAGGTTTATATCCAAAATTGGAGTTAAATCTTTTGCATTGTCAAATACTGATGGTTTGATAACTTTCTGCACTTGGTTGCACCTCTGGATTATTCTTCTTTCTTCCAATTACTAAAGTGATTTGTTCCTCTTGTTCCTCTTTCACAATATCTTTGGAACATAGTTGATTTACAAAATGAATTGTTTTGTTTAAATAATATTGGAAATTTCTGTTCTGGATTAAAACCTTCTGTATTGTTTCTGTTCTTTAGCTCCCTCTTGTGGTCAACGAAATATCTTTTTGTTAAAAAAATAGATCATCTGGTATCTTGTCAATCCATTAAAGTCAGAAGATTTAGCTTCCCACATCAAACAATACAAAAATGAAAATTACAACTCCCAACATCAAATAAAGACGGCAAATTCATGAAAATGAGGAAATAAAATCACAATTTTAAAATCATATATTTATGTTTCCTCACCTCCAACAACCCTCTTCTTCATTTTTCAACAAGAGCAATGTCCTAAAATGGCATAGATTAGGGTCTTCAAACTTGGCCCTTTTATGACTTGTGGACTTCAACACCCAGAATTCCTCAGCCTGGCTGAGGAATTCTGGGAGTTGAAGTCCACAAATCATAAAAGGGCCAAGTTTGAAGACCCCTGCCATAGATCTTCATAAAGAAGTCATAGGCTATGACTGAAGAGAGACTGTTTTAACTTATTAAAGATAAAAATCAAAGAAAGTGCTTAAGAAGTAAAAGGCATGAATTATTGTCCATTTCAAAAGTAGATTCCAAATTGGCTGCTTTTTCAACAATGAAGTGATTGTAGCCTGATTGTCAGCTAATGGATGACTCACCTGGCTACTTTGGAGTGCTGCTTCAGAATCTCCTTGCAAACCACTGCAGTACGGAGCTTTTGTGGGATGATTCTGGAACTCTCACTAACCCAGCAGAGTCATTAAAGTAAAGAATTCAGTTCCCAAAGTTTGTAAATTAAAAAAGCCTCAACCTAGAAAGAACTTTCTGGACTGGTCAATCGTCTGTCTTCACTAAAAGTCCCACCCCACATTTTAAAGATTTAGTTTCTGTAATGAATGTAAAATAGTTTAGAGCAGATGTGGGCATTTTACAGCCCGTGGACCCATCCAGTCCACGAGTTCTCCCAGCCCAGCCTGCAAGACCAGGTGATGGCAACTGGGGATGGAATGTCATTGGTGGCAGGGAACTGGGCATAATCATCAAAGTGTGGGACATCAGTCACAAGGAATGGGTGTCAGCAGGGCATTAGCAGCATCAGTCCTCTGCAACAGTCCCAGTTTCTCATGTGGCCCCTTGAGAAAATGTATTGCCCAGTCTGATTTAGAGAAAGAAGAAAGCATCAGAGGCAGAGACTATGACAATGTTTTTCAATACCTAAAGAGATGTCATATAAAAGATCAATACCTGTTTCCAATTTATCCAAGACCATAGGACATGGACTTAACTTACAAGAAGGAATATACTTCTTGAATACTAGAAAAAAATTAGTAACTGCAAGAGAAGTGTTGATCTCCTTTTCAGGGAATATTCATGCAGAAGCTAGACAGTCATTTTACAAGGAGGCTTATTTTGGATTCTGTTACTTAGCAAGGGAATTAGACTTTATGGTTTTAATGAATCTTTCCAAATCTGTGATCTGATTATTCCAAGCTATTAGCTCATACCTATTTGAACAACTATCCAAGAAACTGATGTGGGAAGGGATCATTCAGAATACTTCCAGCTTACTTACTTTAACAGAAACTGCCATAAGCTGAAGCTTAAAACCTTTGAGCTACAAAAGAGGCGCCCTGTTGTGGATTTGGATTTTCTTTTAAAAATCAGTAGCAGAATTCATGTTTCTTATTATCTAAGGAATAGAAAGAATTTTAGAAATGTTACAGCTCAATAGTCTTTTAATGTCTATGTGTCATAACTAAGTTATCTTCGATTATTGAATGCTCTTTTGCTAGATACATGGATGGATACATGACCTAGAACAGAGTGAACTACAACTAACACATCCTTCATCATGTTAGCTCTGCTTTCTGGATTGCAGTTTAGTAGTATTTCAAGTTAATTGTCAACATAATGGCTCCTGAAAGAGATGACAGTGCTATCTTTTCACTGACCTTTAGCAGCAAAAATGTGATTGAGGTCAATGGAATTTAAAAAGTCCAGTGATAATCTTTTACATTGGCCCAACACTATCTGCATCTATAAAGGATATTCATCACCCCTTCCACCCCAATATTACCGGGTTTTCTTTCAAATTTGAATGACAGGGCAGGGAGGGGCAAAAATTGGATGAAATGGAAAAATCAGATTAATGATATGTAGTATCAAGGTAATATTCTTTTTGAACTCTTGTGAAGTGTCATAATGGAAATAATTTACTGGATAGATTATAGATCAATGATAATGCACCTGTTCTTTTAAAACTGGTAATAAATATAACAAGGAGCTGAAAGTTGATGATGGGCCAGGAAAATTAGCTGAGATAAGATTCTAGCAGCTGACCAATAGTTACTTCTAAGAAATGTTGTTCTCCGAATTAATATAAACTGCTGAAGATTTTTTGCTGCTTCAAGTAGCATTCCTTTTCAATCTGTCATGAAGGTCAATAAGAAAATATAAATAACTTATGATTTGCTATAATGTGACACCCCAAATATTTTATCTGGCCATTTCACTATGCCTACTGCTAGGAATGAGCCTACAAATAGATTGCATATTAACTTAAACATATTCTAGAAAATGACCTATCAGATATTTGTCTGACTCAAATTAAAATTAATAAATGAACAAATAATTGCCTAATCCATTTTGTGTTTATTTTCTCTACGTTCAGGATTCACGCATTCTCTTCAACCATACATGCATCACAGATGAAAACAGTTCTGTATATTTTTATGTTATGTATGTTGGGACAGATAAGTACAGGGATGTATGCATGAAAAGAAGAATGTGTTTGCTGTTAATTGCCCTGCAAAGACAACACTAATTGTATAAACAAAGCATTCAAATAAAATTGCCAGTGATCATGCATCATATGAAAATCATATGGAGGCCTGGGGAAAGAACCTATTAATGAAAAAACAGATTTCTAATATTCTATAATCCAGTTGTTTTAATATCTAGAAATAAAAAATCTCTTCAAAAATTTGCAACAGAAAGCAGTTGCCTTATTCTTGTGCCCCCTCTAGTGTTCACTTCTAGATATTTTTTATCTAATTATCTTGATATTTAGGACATCATATCACGAACTAAGGAAAATAGAAATGGCCTTTCCATTTAATCATTTTCAAGGGAAGATATACTCATTTGTATTTAGTGCTTAGATAGTGCATACTGTATATTTCCAAGTCAGCATAGCCTTGTAATGAAAAAGTGGGGCTTTTTTCTAACAGCTGAAAATAAAACAGAAGGAAAGTGTAACCTGATTCCAATGATATTTTTTTTTCACTTAAATACAGGTGGTCCTCGCTTAATGATCAATTGTTCAGCAACCATCTGAAGTTGCAACAGTGCTGAATACATGAGTGATACTTATGACCAATACTTGGAGTTCCAGCCACTGCAGCATCATTGAAGTCATGTGATCATAATCAGAGCCCCTGGCTCCCAGGTTGCAGTCATGACATTGCAGGGTCCCATGGTCACATGGTTGCCATATATAACCTCCTTTGCCAGCTTCTGAAAAGCAAAATCAGTGGGGAAGCTGGCAGGAGACTGCAAATGGCAATTATATGATGTCGTCGCTTAACAACCCACAGTAATTTGGTTAATAACAGCAACCAGGAAGGCCAGAATTGCTGTTGCTAAAATAAGGTGACCAACCGTCCTCCTTTAGGGAGGACACTCCTCCTTTTTTAAGTTCTCCTCCCTTGAAAAGTGTCCTCCTACATGTCCTCCTTTTTGATATTTGAAGACTAACCTGCACAGCTTTTTTTTTCTCATACAACGCTCAGAACGGCATTCCGGCACCTTTTTTTGATGGTTTTTTTTTTCAACTTTTGCATGAGCTGTGCTACTCCCCCTATTGGCTTTTGAAAGCCAATAGGAATTGCTGCTGAGCGCGCCAAAACACCCGGCCAGCAAACTTTGCACATGTAAGTTGTCTGCAGCAAAGGCAAATTGGCAGGAACTTGCACCCCTCCCTGCTTTCCAACTACACCATCTCCTAGTTAGTCCCAAAGATACCTGGAGGAGACTGGAGCGGTGACGCCACAGTAACTTTCTCTTGATCTTTGGCCCTGCTAGGGCAATAATGACTGTGGGCGCAAGAGGCAGAGGCAGTGGGGCTGCTGCGGATGGGGGTATGAGGAGCAGCGGTGGCAGGCTGCCACCCGTGCTGTGGGAGCCGTGTGGCCTGTTCTACTGTGGGAGCTGTGGGGCCTGCTCTACACAGGGCTGTGCAGGGTGGGCGGGGTGACTGCAGGTGGGGTGTGTTGACAGCGGGTGCCCCCCGGGACCAGAGCCGGCACAGCTGGTGCTCTGGGAGCCACAGGGCCTGCTCTACATGGCAGGGCCACAGTGCTGGTGGGGCGGCTGTGGGCGGGGGCACGGCATGTAAGCATAATTAAAATATAAAATGTTATTGTTACAAATGGTTTTTATTATGCATTTATCATATTATTGTGTATTCTGTATTATTGTTGCAATGAATAAAATGTTTCTTTTATTTACGATATTTTTTTCTTCAATTTATTTGTGTCCTCCTTTTCATTGTAAAAAAATTGGTCACCTTAGCTAAAAGGGACAGTTACATGATGCCATGCTTTATGACTTTGTCAATTAACAACAGCAATTCTATATCCCAAATGTTGTCATTAACCAAGGACTACCTGTAAATAAAACAACAAACATCAAAGTATCACAATAAGATAACAATGAGCATTATTTGCAACCCTTCATCACTCCTTGATTGTGCTACTGAATTTTGATGGCACAATTTTGCCTTTGTGAAAAAATTGGGTTTTTTTAAGAAGGTAGATAATGGGAATGGTTTGCATTTACAGCCTTCATATTATAAATACATCCAAAAGAACAGGTGCAATGAGATAGTGTCTTGTTTCTTAGAGAACATTGTACTATATAACAATCACACCAGTTGGTTTTATGCAGCATGTTAAATCACAAAGTTGCCAGCCACATTTTAATTCAAAAAATTTATTTTAAATGTTATATACTCTTTTAATATTATAGTTTTTAATGGTTTGATTTCAGAGCCTATTAGGGTTTCATAGAATATAAATGCCAAAGATTCCAACCCATACTGACCATGCATTACTTCCAGCAGACAGGTAGTTCTCACTGATCAATGGTAATTGAGACCAGAATGTCTGTCACTAAGCGACATGGCTGAAAAGTGCAACATCACATGACTTTCTTGCTTCAGGTTTCAATTACATTTGCAATTACAAATACAGTTGCTATGGGGATTAGCAATTTATGCAAGATTAGGCGGTAACAGCAGACAAGGAATGTAAACCAAACAATTCTCTCTGAGGAAGAAAAATTCCCTGGGTAGATTTATTTTTAGTAGGAATACACAGAACAGAGGACAAATCCAGTGAGAAAGTCAGATAGGCAAGTCAGTTGGTCAATCAGTCTATGGCCTGATGATCAAAATTCATAGGAATGAGATACCAGAGCAGGAATTCAAATGGTTGTTTCCAGTAAAGGAACATGGGTCAAAGCAGCCTCTTAAATCATGCTGTATTTAATCAAGAGATTTAGTCTCTTGCTTGACAAAGACCTCATAGAATATCTTTGCTTTGTGTCTCTTGAAGCTGACATTCCACAGATTCAGAGTCTGAGGGTTAGGGTTAGGATTAGGGTTAAGGTTAGGGGAGAAAGAAGCATTCAGATTTCCAATATATTCTGTTACTATAGCTATTCTAATAAAAGTAGCTTTAGATCTATACAGTGGCTTTTTTCTTAGTCTGATCTACTAAATATGGCTGATAGGGCGTAAATATTTGGCATCTGTTTTTCCATATAGGGTTCTAATCTCTGTTGAATGATCATAATCATTGTTTTGCTAGCATGTGGAAATTAAGGTTATTGTATAATAGTTTGATAATAACTAAATTAAGAGCGTTGCCTAATAGTTTGGTAATAATTAGAATGCTGATTTAACTTTATCTTCTAGTTTTAGAGGTTTTTGTATCTTCTAATGTATCTTGGATAGTGGCATCTCTATTGTACTAATATTTCAGCATATTCCTACCATCTTCGTTTCATCTTCTTAAAATTATTTTTAAAATGTCTAAGAAACCATTAAACTGCTGAATCTTGTCCTGATTGGTTTGTTCTCCTGTGTTGTGCCATACATTTATGAGGTTGTTGTTTTGTTTCCCCAATGTACAGATCTGCATTGGAGAAACAAAACAACAACTTCATAAACATATGGCACAACATAGGAGAACAAACCCATCAGGACACGATTCAACAATCTATCTGCATTTCAAAGACAAAGGTCACTCTTTCAAAAACAGCAAAGTCCACATTTTGGACAGAGAGGGCACTGATTTGAAACAGGAGTCATAGAGGCCAACTAAGTCAAAATTGAACAGTCCTCTCTCAACGGGGGGGGGGAATACAACAACATATATCTCCAGTCTACAACACAGTCCTTTCAACAGTTCCAAGAAGGCACCAAACACATTTGCACAACTCAGGTTACCCTGAAGACACAGATAAGCCTCCAGATAGCACTAACAACTTGCTAAAAGAATGCAAATGACCTGCAAGGAGTATAAATCTTTCCATTCCCCACCATCCAGTCAGAGCTGAAGAAGCTTCTTGGATGAGAAGCGAAACGTCTTCAAAGAAAAACAAGAAAGTCTAGTTGCCTGGTGAAAGAGCATCTTTGGGATAACTATGACCTAGATCAGACATGTCAAACTTGCGATGTCACAAGAAGTCGCGCAACGTATCAGGACAGTTTTGCCATTGCCGGCAATGGAGTGGGCGCGGCTTCCATGTGACGCATCTGGCCCATGGGCCGGCAGTTTGACACCCCTAACTTAGATGACTGAGAATTTCTGTAGGCAGAGGGAATCTTGCAAACAGAGACATTCTCTCAAGTTTCCAGTATCTACGGTAAGATATTCATATAGGTTTTTATATATTTCTTTTGCTGGTTTTTTTATTTTTTTAAATCTCCTTGTAGGGAATGTTCAGAAAGAAAATTAAAAGATATAGGTTTCCTAATTCTTTGATAGATATGCTCCTGATGAAATTATGCCTAATGCATCAATTATAAGGCATAATACTTCCACAACCACTGTTTATACAATCACTAGATTATGTATTTTACTCAAAAGTGTTTAGAAAGGAATACATTTCTATACATGATTAGTAACTGCTTGATATATGTATAGGAAAAATGTAGATCACATATCTAAAAATGTGAAGAAACATTTTCCACTAGATGGCAATATTAATATTTTTTTGATTTTTAAAATTATCATTAACGTCAGAACTGGATTTAGGTATGATGAAGCCTTAAACTATGGGAAACATAGAGGCCCTGTTGGGCAAGTGCTAACAGTGAATAAAGCTGTGTCACAAGTGAACTTGGAAAGCATGCTGCTAATATGCATAATGAACTCCTGGGCACAGTGGGGGAAGGGTCTTCTTTGAACAGATGTTATGAATACATATGGAAACAAAACATATCTTAACTAATGAAGGTTACATAACCCTTACAGGAAATTTTAATTTACTTTCATATATGAAATTATAGTAAAACTGTAATAAATGAAGCAAAATCTGAAATTTTGACATACTTCTTTTGATGTGCGGTTCTCAACCACAGTTTGTTTAACTTATGCTCAAATCCACTTTTGATTAGCATTAAATTGACCTGTTTAAATACCAGTACTTTGCATTTGCAAAATTGCATTGAACTAAGAACCTCATGTCAAGTTAATTAATAAGATTATGTCAGGAATGACAGCATTCAAAACAAAGACATATTTTACTATCATAATCATAATTTTCATTAAGCTGGGAAAAAGAATTCTCCTATTTTATTGAAAATAAGAAAACTTTCTGACTTCTAGTTTATAAGACGCAGTTTATTCCCAAAGAGAACAGCAACAAGAAAAAGAAGTTACCAAATTCAAAGCAAAATAAGAGATGCCTAATTCCACTGTGTTGGCACAATGGCTTCCTGGTTATGATGAGCACAAGTATTCATAAGATAAAGTTTATCTTGTTCTGGTTCCAGATTGCGGCGTTTGCAGCCATGGAAAGAGACTGCTCTCTTCGCCGGCTGCTTTCCCTCTGTCAGTAGACCCTTAATTGGGTCAAAAAGTCACCCTGGGGGGCGACTACCATTGAGCAGGCCCTCGTCGACTGTGGAAGGGTAGCAGCTCCTTCCATGGTCTGAGATTGCTCCTTAGGGCTGACAGAGAAAAGATCAGCCAGTAAAATGGCCGATTACTTTGCTGCTGTAATCAGAAGTCAGAAGAACATCTAAGCATATAGAACCACCGTGGTTGATCCGGGTGAGATGTTTCTTTTTCTTTACTACTCTCTTAGTTCTTTTTTTTTCTTTTTTGTTTCCTGTAAAAAGCACCATTGGAATTACCTCCCTGCTTTAAGAGAGCGGCGTTTGTGAGTGTGGGATCAGAAGCTTTGAAAATGGAATGAAAATTAACTTTAATTGACTATTTTTCATTTTCATCTACTTTGGGGGTCTTGAAAAAACTCTTATTATTGAATTTTATTACTGGATTTAGTATATATGTGAAGAATATTATTTTTTTCTTTTTTTTCTTTTGTCACTTTATTTTTGATGTCCGGGAAGAGATTTTACAGTTTACTGGGGACACCCTGTGGAGTAATTAAAATTGCAACTGTCTTTTTTCTCTCTGATTGGTTTTGACTTTCAGATCATGATAAAAGGGAAAAGATGAAGAAGTTTAACAGCTGTTAAATTTGTGGGGGTGGACACTGGCTAAATGTTTTTGAATATAGCCTCCACTAAAAGATAACAGGACTGTTTCTAGTCACTATTGAAATGGAGAAGCCCTATTTACAACTCAACTATAAACTTATATTGGAAAAAAACTATGAAGCCACTGAGCAAATATGTCTGCAAATAAAAGAGAGTACTACAGAAATAAAAAACAGAAATTCTTCTTTGAACCTACAAATGGACCTTCAGATTCTACTGACTATTCTACAGACCAAAAAACAACAGAAGAGGAATTAATCAACATTAAAGAAGATTCTATTTCATCTTATATACAACCTACTGAGATTCCTGATTAACAAAAAATGATTGTAAATAAACCACCCACAATCTTAAAACTAACAGAAATGGATGTGCAAATACAACTAATTGAGAACCATGGTAACTTTGATAATCAACTACTAACTACAAAATTGGACATAATTGAGTGTCTTACTCAGCAGATCCAAATGTTGAGACTTGAATTTTTAAAACAACAAGAGACTATCTATAAAGGAGTCAGGTCTCTAAAACAGAGGAGGGGATGCTGTTCTTTAACTCAAATTATACTACAAGGAACAGAGAGATTTATTTGTTGATATAGAGCAGTGGTTCTCAGCCTGTGGGTCGGGACCCCATTTGGGGTTGAATGACCATTTCACGGGGGTCGCCAAACAACGCAGTCTGCCATTTTTTCCCCTTTTCCTTAGTTGTGCTTCTCCCTTTTATTCTACTGGCTTTTGAAAGCCAATAGAATAGACTCTCTTGAATAGAGTCTAATTCTATTGGCTTTCAAAAGCCAATAGGAATTGTCCAGGCTGTCTCTGCCCTACTGAGTCCCATTCTGCAAACGGTGCTGCACCAGTTGAGTAGTCCTTGACTTACAACTGGTTGAATAGTCCTCGACTTACGACCGGTTGGGGGTCGTGGCATTAAAAAGGTTGAGAACCACTGATATAGAGGCTTTGTTATGGAAACCTACTTGGCACAAAAAGAAAGCTAGAATAAGATTTAAGAGTGCGTTCTAAAACTGTACACAATGGGTTTAAAAGGCTTTTTAGACGTGGATTGACTCAAGGTTTAAGATTGGTGAATAAGACGTTAGATTGAATAAAGATTAATTAAATATGTGAACTTAGTATGAAGATGTTTGTTTTTGTATTAATATCTTTGTTGTGGATATAATAATTATTTGGACTGGATTTAAATTTTTACTGAGTGGGTTAAAGGAGTTTTATATAGATATTGATTGATAGATCATAGATTTAAAATAAAGTAGAAATACATTTTTTGGCATAATATTCTTGTCTTTTAGAAAGGATAGTTAATTTGTAATGGAAGGAAAATAAGAGGGATTTTTGATAAAAGAAGAAATGGTATTAATAAATGAGTCATATGTATAATTTTGTTCTTGGATAATTGACTACCCTGTCACCACGTTGTTTCTCAAGCACCTGTTTGTAAAAAGAAAAAAACAATAAAATTTGTCTTTAAAAAATAAATAAATAAATAAAGTTAATCTTTACATGATGCTGGAATATTAAAAAAAAGTAGTACATCCTAGATAAGATGATAGTAGATGTCATCCTAGCTAATAAAACAACTGAAAGATCTCAATGCTGGTGTAGTTGGTGTGGAAACTGAAAAACAATTTTCTCTTGTTTTTGTTATTATGATATTAAATGATATCTCAGTTTATTTCCTTCACATTGAATGAAAAAACTCTGCTAATGGATGTTATCACTTGACCATCAAATAGAATCCCAAGTACAGTGACACGCAGCAAGAATAAAAAGGGAAACGTGAGGTGTCTTGGCTACTAAGAACCTTTATAGCTGTCTTGTGGTCTGATGGTTTGATCTCTCTGAAAAATATGAGAAGCATGACATCTGGAAGAGTTATGGGGAACCTAAAATGACTCGGCAAAAATGAAGTTGATGACCACAGCAAAGATCAAGAAACCAGTGAGTAGCTGGTTCCATGGAAATTCTCTGGATAAGGAAAGGACTGCTCTATTTCCTCCAGATGGCTGCTTCTTCCAAGGAGACTGCATGAGAGTGGTTTTCTGTGGCTTTGAGCGCTGTGAGACCAAGGGATGAGTCATCTTGCTCGCAACTACAGTGGAACCTTTTTAAAGAAGCTAACTTTCTAATAACTTTTGCAAATTGCCTATTAGCCATTTTAAAGCTATTAGAGACCTTTGGAACAATAAGTTTGAAAATCTTCATCAGGTGAATTAAACTTCAACTCTGAGAAGGAGAAAAAAAATTATAAGCTTAAGAACTTAAAGAATCTGAAATAACCAACATAAAGCTAAATAAGATTTTGATCTTAGAAAGTTATAAATGAATTAAGGGTCCAGATAAATTTGGAATATCAAAACTGTTAGAATAAGATTTGGAATTACTTACAAAGAACATGTAGTTTCTCATAAGAAATAGACCTGTTCTGGTGTCTCAGAGATATTACAAAGATAAGCAATTTCATAATTTAAAAATTGACACTAGAGAGAACTAAATATTTTATGAAGAGAAAAATATACAAGCCCATGATCTGAACAATATTTTCCTGATGTACAAAATAAGCTTGTTAAAGTTTGAAGAACTCTGTGGGACAAAGAAGAAATGAAGAGAAATCAAATCCTATGACAATATTTGAATGAACTAAATATTAAGATTGTTAAAAGCAAAAGGAAGAAATACAGAATTGATTTATTTGATCAAGTTTAATGCAAGCTACTTCCAGCAATCCTTTATGGACTTTCTGCTAATACCAGGTGTAAGAAGATTATGTTTTATGAACATATCCATAGATAAGGGATGGGATAAGGCAGTTATAAATCATCACAATAAAGTCTAAATATGTTTATACTTGTTGCAATGAAAGCGGGAGATCACTTTTTTATATATTTCCAAATCAATAAATCCATATCCACACTGAGCAAGTCATTCAAGTGCTCTGCATGCTTTTACAGCACATCCTTATGAAGAAGGGAGCATGTGATGGGGGTGAGGACAAGCATATGCCCCCAATATAAGTTAGGAGATAATGGTAAATTACATCTTCCAGCATCTCCCCTCCACATTGGTTATGCTGGGACATGCACTTCAACAATAGCTGTAAACTTTTATTTTCTCACAGCCTAATTTAGTTGGTTAAGATTTTGCAATGGTTGTTGTTGAGCTTGTAATTCAATTCCAGTTAATTAATTTTGACCTCTTCATCTGGATAGAAAGTTCGTCATTGCCAGAAACACCACTTGCATTGCTAATAGTGCAACTAGTCTTTTGAAGACATCTCAAAAACATCACTTGAAGAAGGCTGATTATACTGTAAGCTGACCATCTGTGTAGTGATTTTGAACTTTAAAAACTTTAACTTTAAAAGAAAATGCTGGGATATTGGTATATCAGTATTATGTATCTGAATGATATGACTGCTTGAAAAGTGTTCTGTACAAATGTTAGCTATTTATAAATGGACTAGAAAACCAGTCATCTGAATTGCCTAGGCTTCTTGATCCCCAACATTTTTATTAGTTTAATCATTGTTTCTTTTCCTTGAGAACACTTACATATTGGGACCATCTGCCCTTCTGAATCTTTCAAAGCATATTAAAGCCAAATTCTAATCACTTTCACATCTGCTAGCTTGTTGAAATTAGGCAAAGGACACCATGAACAAATTAGTGCTCCATACAGTATAAAGTCTGGCATTCAATCACTGTCCTATTCTCTGAACTGCTTCACTCAAAATAGATTTTTTTAAAATGTTACCATTCTCCATTGTATGCTTTTGTCTTACTATTTGCCTGAAATGCTGAGAAATTGATATAAGGGGAATATGTTTCTATTTTATTCTACTTCTATATAGAACCATGAAGACTAGTGAAGCCACTGAAATGTATGTTAGCCTGTAGCAACCAGCCACTTCTAACAATTGCCCAAACTATAGTACTTTGTTACTATGGTAGCAGTAGTGGGAGAATGTGACTGAGACTGATCTGGGCTGTTTTTGTTTTTATTTAGAAACGTGAAACTTTTCCCACAGTAAAAAGTAGCTCAGAAAAAACAAGCAGGGGGTCAAATTGGAGTTCTGCTTTCCTTTTCTATTTGGCAGGCAACCAGAAACTGCTGCTTAGGTCTAAACTAAATTTTGGGGGTGGGGGGAGGCTTTAATCAATGGATTAAATTTAGGAGTTAGACAATGGGATGAAGTGAGAGTTTCTACTAATGTGAAAAATGGACTGCTGGGAGCAAAATGCTGCAGGATACCGTAAATGCTAATTTTGTTATTGCTTCAAATGTAATCCAGAAAGTCAAAAATAGATCCAGTTCTCAAACTATAACTCTTGGGAAATTATAGATGTTTGAAGCACATTTTAAACTAATGCAGAATCTTTATGTGGGAGTACAATAGATCCAAGCTGGGAATTTTTTGATTTACAAGATGGCCACTGAAAATTAGAATATTTGAGTTAGATTTTTTTTTTCTTAATAAAGCTAATGTCAGATCATGAATATATGACACCACATAAATTGATAGTGTCACCTCCTGCTGAAGTGATTTGCATTTTAGAATGATTTGGAATAAGAGGCAACACAGACACGTTCTGGCACCCTAAGCTAGTACATTTGCATCTCATTATCCATATAATTTCAATATGTATATGTTTATTTTTCCACTGAAAGATGACTAAACATATTCGCAGGCAAACACATACATCAAAAAGGACCAAGTGAGACTATTCTTAGTAAGCAAAGATTGGAAGCAGAATCTATGAAGCAGAGTAGGCAAGGGATGGGATTTTCTGAGATTTCCAAAGACTTTTGGAAATAGGTTTGCCATTATTTTGAGTGTAGTATGTTTATTTTATGTACTTTTTCCTCAAAATGTTTGGAAATTGCACCATTATTTTGGTTTGCATTGGGCTCTGGGAGCCGCACAGGAAAACCTGGAGGGCTGCTTTTGATTCTGGAGTTGTTGTTGCCTATCTTTGTCCTATATTAAGTCTTTAATCCCATGAATAATGACTAGGGCAATGTTTCTCAACTGCAGCAGTTTTTAAGATGTCTGGGCCTTTTGAGAACTGAAGTAAACTCATCTTAAAATTGCTGAGGTTGAGAAATATTAGACTATGCTGGATTTCTGAATAAAGATGCACAGGATTGAATTAACTATCATTTCCCTTCTCTCTTTCCATTCCCTCTTTGCCCCCCCCCCCAAATCTTTGATATTACCATTTTAAGGCTTGCTGGTAATTGGACAGATGTTGGACAATAACTTCATTTCATTACTGACATACTTTACATTCCAACATTCCATGTATGTGATGGCAGTAGAACAGAGACCCCTGGATTTTAAAATGCTGAGTGCACATTTTTTTCCTTCTGTCTCTTGGTAAAGCTTTTCAAATACTGAAGCATCTCAATTATGTCACATGTGGAAGAAACACTGAACCACAGGCTGAAAGGAAGTTCAATAGTTTCCTGTGAAAAATGTTGCTGAACATTTATAGCAAAGCTTTTGTTCTTGTGACTAAGAAGCTCAGAGACTTTGTGAAAATGCTTCCTTTATCACCTTTATGATAAACTGGTATTTTTTGTTTAATATTAGCTGCATGTTTAATTCTCTTTCAAATTATCAGCCTACTCCAAATGCTTTTTAAGTTGAAAAACAGGAAATGAATGTTTGAAATAAATATATTTTACAATTGTCTTTTGTTCATACTCTTCTTATTATTGTTTATTTTATTTTTCAGATTCTAACTGAAGATGCTTTTGATTAAGTGTCTCTAGAAGACGAACTATGAATACAAAAGTGAAATATATAAATTGAGCAAAACTCACAATAAGAGCAAAGAATAGAGCAAGAGCGTCCATTCCCACCATTAATTTCATGTACAGTGACATTTGCACAAGTGGCTTGTCTCCTGTACTCCATTCATCATGCTTCAGATCACAAGGTTCCCATGGCCGAACATGGGATTCCCAAGGATTTTTTGATAAAGGGCTTGGTGATACTGCCCAAGTTGATCAATAAACTCTTGGGAAAGGCAAAGATGGGGAGCACCCCTGCTGACTCTGTGCTAAGCTATAGTTTAATGTACAAAGAGTAAGACTAACAATGTATTTTGCACTTGTTTCTCTCCCTCTCCTACTGTGCAGCTGCAAAGTGGCTTGAAGTCTGAACTTCTATATTTCATTGACTACAGTTTCATATAAAATATAAAACACAAATTGTGGATCTTATTTATTTTATTAAAAACAAGCCATCTTTTTCTCTGCAGTTTGAATCTGGCTTGTTTGGTAATTATAATTGATATTAAGCATTTTTTTAATGTTTAGATATAACTCTGATCTGCAGGTGAACTTTCAAATTTCTCTGTGTGACCACCTTGGAAATGGGAAAATCATTTTATTTTTGTAATGAAAAAGTAGATAATTCTTTTTTTTAAAAAAATATCCACATTCCTAAACAATGTTCCTCAACACAGGTACAAAAAAAAAATTGGAAGTCATTTTTCAGTATTTTTTCCACTTGTCACTTTCTAATTTTTCTAGGGTTTTTTTTTTTGATCCCTTACTGCTTCTTTTAATCTTCTTTCTTTTTGTTAATTTATATTTTATCTTTTTTTGAAACTTAATGTTTGTTTTTTTAAAAAAGCATCAATATTCCTACCTCATCCCGAGAAAAAAATTTTACGTCCATTTCTTCAAAACAGCACATATCAATAGTCATAAACTTTTCATTTGGCAGGGACTGTATCAGTAATGTCCTCAATTTTCTAGTAGACTTTTCTCATTGAAAAACATATCCATTTTCATAAGTGCATATTCTGGTCTTATTTCTATTCAAATTTCTTCTTTTTATTGCTTTAAATTCTTACAAAAATATATTGCAAAGCTACAAAGATATAGTAAAAACATTAATATATACATATATAATGATTAGGAACAAAATACAAAACAATAAGCCATACAGAAAAATATTTAAATTGTTTGAAAACAACAGCAGTCATACAATCATTAAACTAGGTCAAATCTATTCTATCAGTAGTCATGAAGACCTATATAGCTTTTTGTGCGGGAATAATAAGTTACTCTGAATCTTCTGATTTCCTGGTTTTGGTTCTTAACTAATCTAACAGCCACACTTTAAGCCTACTCAGAGTCGGCTGGCTAATCATGAGTTCACAGAAATCGCAATGGTAATATGGAAAGCAAAAGTACTTCCTCAGAGGTAAGTATGCAACACAAAAATACCTAAGGTCTTTCTTTTACCCGCCGGGGTGGTTTCGGATGAGGGCATGATTTGGAAGAACCAGTCTGTTGTTTCAATTCAGAAGGGGGTGGGGGAGACATGCTTTTTTGAGGTGGTGGATTAGAGCCAGAAGAAACAGGAATCTCAGGAAGTTTCCTTTGTTTCATATGATTTTTAATCTGGAGTTGCAGGGCGTACTCCTCAGCTGCAATAAGGACAAACAACAAAAACTCTGAGTAATACTGATTGACCTAACTGAAGAACAGCAGTACAAAATCAGTTCTGGATAGCATGAATTTTATGCAGAATATCACAAGGGTGAAGTAACATAGGATTATTGTCAAGTACTCAATTTCTAATACCAATTCAAATTTGGACTAAGATAGACAGTCTCTGAAATGAAGATTGCCATGTCAAAGTTTCCAATCCAGCACCAAGATTTAAATCATCCTTTCCCAACCTGATAATATTACATGTGCTTACTGTAGCCAGCATCAAAATGAAGAATTGTAATCCAATATATTTGGAGGCTACTGGTTGGGGGAAATTTGCATAATAATAGTAATAATAATGATGATGATGATGATGATGAAGAAGATGATGTCAGAAGGGACCTTGGAGGTCATCGAATCCAACCCCCTGCTCAGGCAGGAACCCTACACCATTTGAGACAAATGGCTGTCCAGTCTCTTTTTAAAAACTTCCAGTGTTGGAGCATTCACCACTTCTGGAGGCAGCTTGTTCCATTGGTTAATTGTTCTAACTGTCAGGAAATTAGTTCTAAGTTACTTCTCTCCCTGATCAGTTTCCATCCATTGCTTCTCGTCCTGCCTTCAGATGCCTTGGAGAATAGCTTGACACCCTCTTCTTTGTGGCAGCCCCTGAGATATTGGAACACTGCTATCATGCCCCCCCCCCTCGTCCTTCTCTTCGTTAAACTAGACATACCCAATTCCAGCAACCGTTCCTTATATGTTTTAGCCTCCAGACCTCTAATCATCTTTGTTGCTCTTTTCACTAGGCTGCCTTTTTTCTCTTATCATCTCCAGTCATATGTACTTGATATCACTTTAAAAAAAAAAATTTCAGGACACATGGAGTCTCCAAAAGCCCTGGGTAAATCATTATCATCATCATCCACTTTAAAAAGTAAACATGGGTCAGAAATAAAGAATATCAATTAATTAAAATATACAAAAGTACAAAATAGATTACTGTACAAAAATACACAAATACAAAATAGGTCTTTATCATAAAAAACATTAAAAAGCTAGATCAAAGACCTATTAACAAAATATATGTAAATAAATCAGATAAAATTAAACAATATAATATAAAAGGCAGGGAAGTCTACTACCAAGGCTAGTCAGAAGCCATAGAGACCAATCAGAGGATTACTCCTATTCCATAAAATCAAACTAAAGAAATTGATAAACAAGAAAGTCATCAGTCATCCAAAGATAAAAAGTCAATTCCAAACTAATGGGACTAATTCTGAAAGACTCTCAGCCTTGACTTTCCTGTTGGAGTAGTGGGGATTGCCAAAAGAGCCCAAAGAAGTTGACTGAGTAGATTTTGTTGGGTTGTACCTGCTCAACATTGAAGATAGGGAGAGGTACCATACTGTATTACCCCAGAGACTGAAAGAGATTTTCTAGTGGTATCTATACCTAATTAGAAGCCAGGACAGGATTGTGAAGTTTATGAGAAAAAAAATGGCAATATTAAATTTTATTGTGTAACTTGACAGGAGAAATTTATGAAATACATGACTTAAGCATAATCATGCTAACCCAAGTTTAATACTATTTAAAGGTTAATTTAACAAGATCAAATCTAGTTTTTGTCACTCTGTGCTAATCTTTGGAATATGTCCCATGGCAGACCATTTAAGACTCAGTGGGGTTTTCTAAAAATTTGTGCTTGGTCAGGGAAAAGAAAAAAAACATGCATCCTCAGCACATTTTAATGATTTTCATCTTTGAGGAACTAATACAATTTTCAATCACAGATCACATATTTTATTTTTTAATGTAGAAACCAGGCTAAAAAAAATCAAAAGAAAATCACAGGCTTTTATAAAAATCAGGCTTTTTTGGACACATTAAGTAAAATGCTGTATTTTCTGTGTTCCCTTTGTCCCCTTCCTTCATGGGCTAGGCCTGAACATTAATTTTCATTAAAATATATCTAAAATATATATAATTTCAAAATGACTAATACATTTAGCCTGATTTCTTGTTAGAAAGAGAGAATCTTGTTCAATTTTAAATGGAAGGAATGCCACTTACCTTCCCTTTCATATCTTTTTGCTTTCTTCCTTCTGATGCAGTAAATAACCAGAGCCAAAAAGATGATCATTATGACTACACTTCCCATGATGATCAGGATGAAGAAAATAAGTCCCAAATTAAGGGAATCTAAAACACAGAAAAACTCATAAGAAAATATTGTATGTGGATACTTATACATTCATGCACATAGAGAAGGGGAAGGAAGCATATACAAAGGAGACAAAAACAGTCTATTATTTTTTCTGCCCTCCTAACATGATAAAAATAAGGGAAAAAACACAAAGCTTTTATTCACGGCTTCCTTAAAAATGGTTTCTTGAATATATCACAGTAAGCATAAACAATCAAATCACAATTTCATTTAGCATTTATTCATGTAACTGATTGGCTCTGTCACAATTACAGGTACTGTATATATTTAGATATATGGAATATCTCACAATTGATTTGATTCATGTTAAAAATTACAAATTACAAACCACTCAGTCTGAATTTACACATTAAGCCAGAAACTAAACAAACTATATTATGGTTTATGCATGTAATATTCCAGCCTATACAGTCTAACATTCAGAAGTGTGTTATGAAACTAAGTTAATACCTCCTGCCGGACATGTTATTTGTTTCTCAGTATGATTCTTCTCAGAATTAATATCAATCTCACATCTGAATTTTCCAGAAAGGACTTTTAATTGCAATGTCAGCTTCCATGTCACATTTTCATATATTGGCTGTTCAAAGATTTTAATTTCTTTAGTATCTTGAAACAATTTAAATCTGGGTTTTGGTTCTTCAGAAGCTTGCACCTCACATGCCAATGTTCTTTGGGAACAAAGCTCAGTAAGTTTTGGTTGAAGATCTGAAAGAAAAGAAATAGGCTCTGATCAATATAATTCTGGTTTAAATACACTATTATTTTAAAAAATCCAAGAATTTCAAAAGTTTAAAGTTGCTAAGTTTGTAGACCCCTGAGCTAGCTGGGCGACCCTACTTCCTCTCTCCCTTCTGAGCTCTTTCTACAGTGTAATAAGAATGCACACACACCCCAATCCCTTCACTGTACCCTTAAAGACACAGGAATAAGTGCAAAGCAAGAAAGGCTCACAAACTAAAGAAACACATAACATCCAGATTTTTTTTCCCTTTAAGCTGCCTCAAGCGTGTCACGTGTCACAACGTTGCAACCCGAGACTGAAAGGGTCCGGCAATTGTGAAAAGCTTTAGCTTTAAATTAAGCCTGTTTACCTTCAAAGAAAACTTTCTAAAAGCCATAGACAGATTCAATTAAAGGGGGTAAAACTACCATATTTTTCCATGTATAAAACACTAGTTTTTCCTGCAAACACCCTGTTCAAAAATTAGGTGCGTTTTATACAAATGCAGCCTCTTATATACCGAAAAATAATGGTAACCTCCACAGCCCAGATCATGCCTGTGTGAGTTGCCATGCCACCTGGTGCAGGTGTCAAGCCCCTGTGGGCTTGCCACTAAAGGGAGGGGGAGGGGGCAAGATTGTTGGCTGGCCGAACTTCCAGATTTGCCAGCTCAGCTGTTCAGTGCTCCGTTGAACAGCTGATCGGCGTGGATAAACCCACATGCCAGAGCGCCTTATACAAGGGTGCATCTTATAGATGGAAAAATATAGTAATTACATTTGTTTAAAGGGGTTAAACCTTTCCCTGTTGTATTTTTTCCCTTTCCTGCCCAAACCACCTCCTTTTATAGCCTCTCCTCTCCTCCCCTCCCTTTTTCTTCAGTTCACCTCCAGTTCAGAGCTGCTTCCGGAAGCGCCAATCAGCTGGAGCCAATCAGCTGGAGCCCTGCCAGCTCCTGGGGCTTCTGCCAAGCCCCAGTCCTGCAGTGCAACTGCCTCTCCCTCAGGCTTGGGTCACTTTGGCTCATTCCCCTCCCCCGCTACACTTCTCTAGGACAGTCAAGTACCACCTGTGATGTGGCAAAATACCATAGGTGGCACGTGTACCATGGTTGAAAAGCCCTGATATAGAGTAGAGTAAAATACATTGTAATAAAATATAATACATAGATTCATGAATGAGTTCCATCTGACTCATTTTCTTTTATCTAAAAATAATTTGCCTATGTGCAGCCTGCTTGAGGGATTTTAATCTTTTGTTTTCACTGTTGTCCCACTGTAGAACAATATTCTGTATATGATATCTTTTTGGATATTCTGACATTCTGCAACAAGGTTATGCATTGTTTTAATTCTTTTTTTGGGGGGGGGGATCGTATCCATGTACTTGTGCTGCATGATTATTTTTTGTCCCAAGGCAGGAGAGGAAATTGTTGGTTCTCCGGATGTTGCTAAACTATAAAGCCTGGCTTTTTTATTTGCCAAGCTATCTGGAATTGTTGGAAGTTGTTATTCAACAACATCTAGAAAGCTACCGGTTTCTACCCCTACTTTATAATGTTCCATACCTTTTCATTCCCATACAACATCTAACATCAACATGAGACTGTTAGGAAATATCATTTTATGGTTTCAATACTTCAACAAAGGTCAAGTGAGGCTTTCATTTCTGATCCTCTGGAAAATTTTACTAGTTTTTCTCAAATTGCAGGCACTTGCCTACTAACTGAACTATGGTATTGTGATCATGTTATGTCAATGTTGAATGTTTTCCATTGGCAGACAGGTTTTCTTGGCTTACTCCGATCTATTGGCATTTGTGGAGACTTGGGAATCTAAGACATTCTGAGGGCTGTCTATCTTTTGAATGCTTACCACTTTTTAAAAATTTACAGTAAAGACCATATGGGAATATCACTACCCACATAAATCCAGCTATCGCCAATCCAAAGTACCTGTTTATAGAAGGAGAAAAGAAGTAAAACAAAGGTGCTCACAGGTTGAATGGTAGATATATAGTATTCAAAAACTCACCATCAACTTGCAAAGTAATTAATCCATCAAATAAATGTATGCCATCTTCCTCAAATGCTTCTAATTTGTAATTTCCAGCATCTATTTTCTTCAATCTATTTATTTTCAGACTTCCATTAAGAAATAACTGATATTTGTTTGGTTCTGGTTGATTTTTTGTTATATCAGTATCATTATCTATATACTCTGCAATAAATGCAGAGTCCTTTGTCCACCTTAAATGAGGTGGTCTGTAAGTGTGTCTGGGTCCGGAAAGAATAATTTGGCTTCCCAAATGAACGTGAACCTTGTCATTCATGGATACAGAACCTACAAAAAATGTACAAATTTTGTTCTTAAATTATAAATGGAAAAAATATCTGCTTGCTGCTTTTTAAAATTCATTATTTTCCTACATATCTTATGCAAGATTTAATCTTCCAAAGAAATTAACCTCAGTGTTAAACACATTACCTTTATCTAAAGTAATTTGTAGATATAACAATGGTAAGTATAGAAAGTGTTTGGTCCCTATAGAAGCAATTATATTAAAATCGGTGGTGTTTTGTGTTTTTCTGGACAAGTTTAATAATAATAATAATAATAATAATAATAATAATAATAATAATAATAATAATAATAATAACAACTGAGCATCTAGAACAGCACAAAAACAACAGAATAAGGCTGCCTGCATTGAAGCTTGTTCCAAAGAAACAGCTAGCACAAGCATTAAAAGATGCAAATACTGCAATATCAAGTATAAGCACCAATTCACTGCAAGAAACAAACCAACTAATGTACAGCAAAGCTGCAGTTATAACTGAATACCTGGGATGCAAAATCAACAAAGAAGAAAAACAAACAAACAGTGCACCACAAAAATGGAAGGTTAGACTAGAAAATAAGATCAGCAAGTTAAGATCACATGCAAGCAAGCTAGAACAGATGAAAGAAAAGAAGCTGAAGAACAAGAAGACCAAAGAATACCTAATCAAGAAATACCACTTAGAAACAAGGAAGATCAAGGAAGCACTGGAAATAATAAAGCAGCAAATAACAACTATAGCCAGGAAAATAAGTAGATACGAAGGCAGAACCTCCAATTTCAATCCAATCGGAAATGTTTCTACCAATCCATCAATGGAGAAACTGCAATGAATCAGTCAGTACCTGACAAGGAAGAAACTGTCATCCTCCCTCAGAGCCTGAATCTGCGGAGGAAAATGAGCTGGAACGGGACCTTATAGAGGTCGGAGGAGAGATGTCTGTGGTTTCAGAGGAATGTGGGAAAGAGCAGGCTGAGTGGGACAGAAGGAACAGGAGAGACAGAGTTCAGGCAATGAGCAAGGGCCACCCCCACCTGATCCTAGAGCATGGAGAGTGGAGAGAAGGAGGGAACAACGTAGGCAGGCTCAACTACTCAGGAGGAGAGTGTCCCGCCCCTCTCCACAAGGCACACCTGGAGATTTAAGAAGATGCTGTGAGGAGAGGCATTTGTCAGGAACAAATGCTAATTCCTTGGAGTTTTGGGTGTGATGTCTTGTTCTGTGATGTCTGCTTGGAAACTCGGAAACTCTGACCATTGGACTGGCTGACAAGGTTGCTTGAATAAAGATCTTGGACTGTATTTTGGCTTCCCTTTTGAATCTGCTCAGGCAAGAGTGTATTTACACAGAGTTGTTAGGTTTATGATGTATATGTCATTCCTTATTATCATTGTGGCCTTGAATACATTCCTCTCCTAATCAGACTATATGTGAAACTCCTTGCAGCCAGAGGCGGCTCAAGATGTGTGTGTCTTCCTGTGTTTGGTGGCTTGCCAACAACTTTCAAATTGCTAACTAGTGTGGTAGCTGATGCAGTACAACAGCATCTAGTTGAAACAATTTCTTTCCACCCGAGCAGAAAGGAAACCACCCCAATAGCAGAGGAACAAAAGATCAACTCCTAATAGACAAAATGGTCTTGGAAAACTGCAAGAAAAGGAAGAGCAACCTCAATATGGCATGGATTGACTACAAAAAGTCATTTGACTCTCTGTCACATGACTGGATAATCAAGTGCCTAGAAATAACAGGAGTCAGTAAAAACATCAGAAAATTTGTGCAAAGATCGATGGTACAATGTAAGACACAGTTGTAGGTCAATGGTGATTGATTAGGAGAGATTAATATCAAGAGAGGAATATTTCAAGGAGATTCATTATCACCACTACTATTTGTTATTGCACTGTTTCCTCTGTCAACAATACTGAATAACTCAGGACATGGCTATCAAACATCAAAAACATCTGCCAGACTATCCCACCTCCTTTACATGGATGATCTGCAGCTGTATGGGAAAACATCAGCTGAAATAGAATCGCTGCTCAACACTGTCCATATATATAGCCAAGATATTGTAATGGAGTTTGGCTTGGACAAATGTGCCACACTTACTATCAAACAAGGAAAAATAGTGAAAACTGAAGGAATCAAGATGCCCCACAAAAATAACATTAAGAGTCTGGATAAGGAAGATTACTACAAATATTTGGGTATCTTTCAAGCTGACAACATCAAGCACACTGAAGTCAAGAAAAAGATTAGAGGTGAATACATGAAGAGAGTGAAAATCTTAAAATCCAAACTCAATGGAGGAAATATCCTGAAGACAATCAACACCTGGGCAATTCCAGTCATTAGATACACAGCTGGAATAGTGGACTGGACTCAAGCAGAACTAAAAGCAATGGATAGGAACACCAGAAAAATAATGACAATGAATCATGCCTTTCATCCACACAGTGACATTGACATTGACAGACTCTATCTACCAAGGCAAAAAGATAGGCATGGAATGCTGCAAGTACATCAGATGGTTGAAGAAGAAAAAATGGAAGAATATTTGAAGGACAATGACGAAGATGCACTGAAATTAGTATATCAGGAAGGCTTACTGACTATTGGAGAGACCACACTGGCCTACAAGAAAGACCAAATGAAGAACAGAATAGAGGCATGGGAAGACAAAGCACTACATGGCCAGTACATTAAAAAAATAGCTGGGAAAGCAGATAATAATAAAACCTGGCAATGGCTAAGAGCAGGAAAATTGAAGAAAGAGACCGAGAGACTAATTCTGGCTGCACAAGACCAAGCCTTAAGGACAAATGCATACAAAGTCAAAATTGAGAAGACAGCAAGACAGTAAGTGCCACCTATGCAAAGAAGCTGAAGAAACAGTGGACCACCTGGTAAGCTGCTGCAAGAAGATCACACAGACTGACTACAAGCAGCAGCATGACAAAGTAGCAACAATGGTACATTGGAAGATCTGCAAGAAATATAATTTGCCTGTAAGCAAGAACTGGTGGGATCATAAAATAGAGAAAGTCATAGAAAATGATAAAATTAAACTGCTCTGGGACTTCAGAATTCAAACAGACAAGCACCTGCAACATAACACCCCAGACTTAGCAATTGTCAATAAGAAAGATAAAAAAGTCTGGATAGTGGACGTGGCAGTGACTGGAGACAGCAGAATAGATGAGAAAGAACCGGAGAAGATAACAAAATACAAAGACCTACAAATAGAAATAGAAAAACTGTGGCAAAGGCAAGCAAGGGTAGTACCAATAGTAATAGGTGCCTTGTGTGCAATCCCAAAACAACTGGAGCACCACTTGAATACCATTGGCATTGACAAATTCACCATTAGTCAATTGCAAAAGGCGGCCTTACTAGGAACTGCTTCCATCCTGCGACAATATCTATAATACCATCAAACATCCACATCTGCCTATCCAAGGTCCTTAGTAAGGACTTGATAGGTAGACAAAAATGCCAAATCCAGTCTGAACATCTGGCTGACTGTGCGATGAATAATAATAATAATAAAAATATTGGAAGGGATCTTGGAGGTCATCTAGTCCAACTCCCTGCTCAGGCAGGAAACCATATACCATTTCAGATAATGATTGGCTTCCAGAAGAGCCTGTTATAACAGAATAACAGAATTGGAATGAATCTTGGAGGCCTTCTAGCCCAAACCCTTGCTCAAACAGGAAACCCTATACCATTTCAAATTGTTGTCTAATCTCTTCTTTAAAAACCCCAGTGTTAGCCACAACCTCTGAAGGCAAGTCATTCCACTGATTAATTGTTCTCACTGTCAGAAAATTTCTCCTTAGTTCTATGTTGTTTCTCTCCTTGATTAGTTTCCGTCCATTGCTTCTTATGTTCATGTGCCAACATGCACATGTACAGTAGAATTTTACTTAAAAAAATTAACTTAGCCAAACCAACTTCCCTTTTACTCACATATATACCCAGTTAAAGATAACATCTTCCCTGAAGGAACTGTAACTACTATATATAAATATAGTAAATTGTTTTCTCTGGCAACTATACAGAAACATACTTTCTTTTTCAGAATATTTTCTTTAACTTTCCAAGTTAGTCTAGTGCACTGAGATTTTTGATGGTCTCCATCCAAATATTAATCATATCTAACACATTTTTTAATTGTTTGCTATATTAGATGTTGGTTTAAGTAGAGGCATGGGTCTTTAAAATCCCTTTGCTTCAATTTTCCTTTTTTTTTCTTTCTTTCTTTTTCCTTTCTTGAACATATAATACACCAATTTTGTAAAAATTCTGATATTTTGTAAAAACATATGATAAACTCAAGTCACTTTTTACTCTTGGTGACTACACGAATTATATTCATGCACTTTTATTGGTGACATTTTGGGGATTAGTTTTCCATTTGCCTTTTCCCCAAGGTTCTAAAAGAATGACTGGCCAAAGTCATTCAGCTGACATTCTAAGGCAGGACTAGAATTTAGAATTTTAAATGTAATCCTCAGGACTACCTCATCAGTGCTATTGAAACTGAGAAAGATGTCAAGCAAGGCTGCATATTGGCCCAGTTCTTATTCAACTCCAGGGTGCGTAATCTCCTCAATACAAACTTTCACTCATCCAGTCCTGAAATTATAAGACATTTCTCTGTTCTACTCTATGCTGATAATGCAGATTATCAGCATTAAAAAACATCTATTGGCCTTAGAAGGGCATTGAGAGACTAACATGGTATTGCAAGGAAGAAAACCAAAATCAGAAAACCAAAATCATGGCATTTGCCAAAAGACCCAAGAACCACTCCTGGAGGATAGATGGCCTCCAGTTTCAAATACCTGAAATAATCTTTCATTCTGCCAACAGTAGGAAACTTCATGGGAATTATGTGCAGAGAGGCGCTCATCTGCCCTCCTTAAATTTTAAGACAAGAAGAGGCCACTATACACCCACAGCATTCAAACTATTGAAAGCTGAGCAAATAGTACAACTTCTTTATGGTGCCCAGCTGAGTCCCATTTTCAATTCTACACCATTAGAACTTGTTCAATCCAATTTTTTAATATTGGCACTTTAAGTCCCAAAAGGTATATCTGATAGCATCACGAGACTTGGAGACAGGTCTCATGAAAATGGAGGCTAGAATATGGGTGATCATACTCAACTATTGACTCAAACTATTCATTTTCTCCTTAGTTTTGCTCCATTAATTGTTTTAATTCACATGGCAAAAGACAGGGGCAACTAAAATCTCATCTTTGGCCTTCTGTCCAGGTTGTCTCTTCAGCATGGATATGATCAGCCCAAAAGCACTCATTAAATAGCCTGTAGTAGACATAGAGCAATAATTAGACCTAGCCAGGCCCCAACTTTTATTGCCAGTGAATCCAACAGGTATTTTGTCTCCCTTATGACATATTTAATTCACACTAAAGTACCTAACCATCAGAGGGCCTATACTCTGGAACAGCATTATGCCATCTCCTCAGCTATCTGTGAAGGCTGGAACAGGAAAATTCCCTACCCAGAAGGGCAATGCTCCTGGGATTCTGGACACAGAGAACATGACCTTGGGAGATGACAAAGAGATGCTACCAAAGGACTGGTGAAATAAAAGGCAGCATAATTCACAACTGGATCCTGGCCAGGACAAGAAGTTCAAAAGAGACCCTCCATAGTTTCTCAGGTTGTAAAGGAGAAAAAGGTGGAATTGTACTTTCAAGCAAAATGTTATCAATCTAGCTTTATAATAAAGTAGAAGTAGGTCATCCGGTTGCCATTACTAATTGGTTTATCTCATGTGGCCAATACATGGGACACACTGGCCTTAATTTTTTAAAAAAGGGATATGATTGGCCAACACAATGTTACTTTTTCAAAGGCCCTGAAGATCTCAGGTTGTTTCACAGCTGATCAAATTGCTTTTTGATGGTGTTTGTAGCCCTTGAGGGATGGGGGGGGGGAGTTTTAAACTGTGGTGTTTTTATTGCTGTATGTCCCTGAAGTCATCATGTGTGAATTGGATGGCCACATAAATTTATTTAATAAATAAATAAAAATATGCTATAGAAAACTGGGCTCTCTCTAAATGTTTTGTTCCATGTGGATTTGAGTTATTTCCATGGATTTACTATTTATTTTATTTGGCTAAAGCAATTTCTGTGGGAAGAATTATGTTGAAAAATCAGAATATAGATTGTCACAACAGAAATTGAGCCCCCAATTTTAACCATAAATTGTAATAGGTACTGTTATGTCCTGGGCCTGCTGAGTGACTCAGCAAGTGCAGGAAGCTGCAGAGAGGCCCGAGCAGACCACGTGGATACCCAGGACCAGACAGGCTGTCTCCAGCCTTTTGCGCATGCGCAAGGCGGGAGAATCCATTGCGTTGATTGGTTGACACTGTCCCTGAAAAGAGGTATAAAAGGAATCTGCGCCATTTTGTATTGGTTCTGTTGGAGAGTAAATAAAGAGAAGATTGTTGTTACTCCTGCCTCGTCTCAATGCCTTTACATTGAAAACAGAACAGGTACTGTATAAAGCGGGTCACCAAGTGACCAGACATGATTTTATGACCTTTTTTTAAATTAAGTTTTATTCATTTATAACATAAAATGTGAAAATACAAAAGCAAATAGTAGGGGACAACAGTTGAAAAAGGGAAAACAAAAAAGGTGTGAAGAAAGGTGGGGGAGAAAAAAAGGCATTGACTTCCAACTCTCTCTGTTGCAGTAAAACCAGACATTAAAATCAAATCTCAACCTTTTATGACTCTTTTTTGTGGCTGTGATTAAACAAACATGTTGTCGTAAAGCAAATGTCACAGTTGATAACTGAAAGCCATAGTCATTAAGTGAATCCATTGTTCACTACAGGGGGGGATTTTGCCAGAAAGTGGAAATAAACATTGGTTTCTGGTAAAAATATCAAAAATTGCAGTCATGTGACCATGGGGTGCTGCAAATAGTAAATGCGAGTGGTTAACAAGCATTTAAAATGCAGTCATATGACCATGGCAGGTCCCCAGACATCAGAATTTTGTAAGTAGCTTTTTTGGATACTTGTATGGTTAAATGGTTGCTAAGCAACTGGTCATAAGCACAGACTACCTGTATTCTCATAGCCATTTCACAAAGTCCCCAAAATCATTACAAATGCTTTGAGGAATTCAAAAAAAGCCTTTGGATTAGTTCATGGTCTTTCTTAGTCTAGCATTCCGTTTCTCATAAATGCCCAATTTGCCATTTAGTTGACTACAGGTAGTCCTTGACTTATGACCATAATTGAGCCCAAAATTTCTGTTGCTAAGTGAAACATTTGTCAAGTGAGGTTTGTCCCATTTTACGATCTTTCTTGCTACATTTGGTAAATGAATCACTGCAGTTATTAAGTTAGTAATATAGTTGTTAAGTGAATCTGGCTTCCCCATTGACTTTGCTTGTCAGAAGGTCTCAAAAAGGGGATCACATGATCCCTGGACACTGCAACCATCATAAGTGTGAACCAGTTGTCAAGCATCTGAATCCTGATCACATGACCATGGAGATGTTACAATGGCTGTAAGTTTGAAAAACGGTCATAAGTCCAATTTAATAAAATCCTTTTTATAACTACTTTTGTTTTTTTAGCCTCCTGAATAGTTTAGTATTTTCTACAAACTGCTTACCCTTATCTTTAATGAGTAGATTAAAAATATTGGTCTAAACACAGATCCTTGAAGAAGTCTACTTCTTTCTTCTCTTCACTGAGAAAACTGCCCCTTCTGAGCTGTGATCTTTAGTTTAAGCTGTGCAATAGGGTTAGGAGGAGGAGGAGAAGGAAAAGCTAGTAACACATGTTCCCCTCACTTCCAGTTGTGATTAAACTGAACGAAACACAAAGATAATTGGACCTGTGGATATGTTTACGATTTCTACTGAACTGTAAATTTTGCTCCACACAATTTACAATTAAAAAGGAACATTCAGAAATGAAAAGAACATTTTTGACTGCAGAAACATAATATTAAAAAGGTTTCTTCTTTCTCATGTTAATATTTTGTTGCCCAGAGATTTAAGGCAGCTAATTTATTTATTTAGAGTATGGAGATGGCACAATTAGCCAAGAGACTACAATATTAGTGTATAGTGGTTATTTGGCTGCCAAAGAGTTAAGGCAGCTTTTCTCAGCCTACTGCCAGTCAGATGCACTGGATTTTTAGTCCTTTATTATCTTAGTTTAAATTCCAAAGTATCAGAAAGGTATTACATTTGGGAAGAAGTTTTTTTTAAGTTAAAGCAAATTCTGCAGGAATTTTCATTACAAGGAGAAAAAAATTCCTAATTTGTTTTGCTCATAAAATTCTGAATGGCAGTTATATTTTTCATTGCACCACTTCAGGGTAGTCCAAAGGTCTATCAACAATTATTTCATATTTGACATTTTCTCAAACATTTCTCCCAACTTCAACAGTCCATTATAGATAATCATAATCCATTTTTGGTTCAAACCTATTTAATTTGGGGACTGTTAGCTCCAGGTGAAATCTACCCACCCAGTATAGGCCAGTTGGGATTCAGCAGTGTGGCATATATAACCAAAGGATTAGAGGAACAAGAGCCTCTAACTAGTGAGACCCTTGTTCCCCTAATCTTTGGGTTGCTGAGTTCAAGATAGCTCCTAACTACTAATATTTAGGAAAGCTGTAAAAGCTACATTTCCTTGACAGTAAAGATGTTAAATAAATGGTTTCTATTTTATTTCCATTGGGGTTCAGTATGATATTTAATATTTTCCAGATAATAAAATCCTATCTGAAAAGAGTACTGTACAGTAATTTTTATAGAAGTGTTCTATTTTTTATTATCTATCACAAATATAAATTTTAAGAAAGCAATTCAGCTGATTCTAAACTATTTCAGATTTATTATTTTTTAGTCTTTGCATAACAATACTATTTTCCTCTGATCACTTTTTTGTAAATGTTAGTATTAAACTGCTGAGGGTAATAAGTATTCACAATACTGCATCATACAGTATGTTCCATAACTTCTAGAATGTCCATAGCTGACTTTTATAAACTTCAATAAAATTTTACAAAACTCAAACTCTACTAAATCCTAGCAGACTTATTTCCAATCTTAATAGCTGTAAATCTAGAGTAGTGATTAAGATGTTAGACTTGGACCAAGAGGATCCAGGTTTAATCCAGTTTCAGTTGCAGCGATTAATTGGAAGATTTTGAAACTATATTTTTTTCTCAGCCCAATGTTCGAGAGACTGACCTAAGGACATTCATTGACTTTTCACTGACACCTGGGTCCAGGTCCAACATCTTAGCCACTGAATAATCGCCTTTCAATTTCAATTTTTTTTTATTTTAAAAAATTGTTTTGTGAATCAAAATACTAAACTGTAATCACTTAACAGTGTTCTTCTCATTTTCAAAGAAATTCAAAGAATATTGTAACTTTAAACTCACCTTCCAAGCTGAACAAGATAATTAGGAATGTAATTAGGAGTGGGTTGCCCAAATTCATGTTCAAGGCTGTATTTATCTAGGGAGGCAAGGAAGTATATTCTTGTGACAAAGCCTGCAGTTTCTGACACACATATACCACATCATTCATTCTCTCTCTCTCTCTCTCTCTCTCTCTCTCTCTCTCTCTCTCTCCCCCTCCTATTACCTACCTGCACTTTGCAGCTTTTCTTTCTCTAACTTGAAGAAATGAAAATGGCAGAGCCAGTTGTGGTGGGTATCAGTATTTTTATAAGCAGCTGTTGAAAAACTGATGTTTTCTTTTCCTTTCCTTTCAAAATCTTTATTTCCTTTTATGATTTCAAAGAAAAAATGAACAAGGTTTATTGGTAAGTATCAATATGCAACTCTGGAATGTTACATAATTCATCAATTTTCTATAAGGGTCACATATATATTTCTGTCAAATTATTAAAATCATGATCCAACACATCAAAGGAGAGAGGGTTTGATTTAACATTAAGTAGATGCTTTATGCTGAACAAATTTTTGCTCTTCAGCAAAATGTATAAATTAAAAAAAGTTTATTGTATATGTCAATATGTAAGCAAATAGCCTTGAATTGTATGATGTGACAATTGTAGATTTGCTGCTTAATTCAATAAAATAATATATGACAAAAGCAAAATATGCAGTAAAATAAATTATTGCTTAGCAAATTATTCAATTTTTGCATAGGAAGTACGTCAATTCTTTGTGATGTGTTCTTATTTAAAATATTGATGAAGATATTGATAAGAAATGGTTGTGGCCAGATGAGATGTGCTGGTTTGGGACAAAAATTTGTTGTTAGTGAATCCACATGAAACAAATACTACATAAATTTTCAGCTATAAGAAGGATGGATCTGAAAAAATGTGAAATGTGCTGAATACCAAAACAGTTGTATTTAATAGGAAAAATGCCAGTTATGCTAGATAATTTTAAAAAAAATGAGAGAAAGAGATGAATAAATATACTTGGTAGAATATTGACTGAAGACAGGAAAATGGATGCAAATGCAAATAAGAACAAAAAGGAAATGAGCTGGATATGATTTGTTGTAAAAATGAATTTTAATGAGAGAAGCAAAAAAACCTGCATATGATGGTGTGCCTTTAATTATTTTGTTATAGGAAAGTGAGAGTTAGAATTGTCATGCAGAAGATAAAAAGAAATTGAATTACATGGGAATGACCTGTATGATAAATACAGCTAAAATAAAGAGTAGATTTTGCACTGAATACAAAAGTAAGTTATCACAAAAAAAGAAAGAGCCCACCAATAATAGGAGTAGCACTAGAATATACAATGAGAGCAAATTCCACTCCCTAGTAGCACTGATGATGTTATCTAATTTGGTAATGAAATGTCTGCAAGAAAACAACCAAGCTCAGAAAGCCTCAAGAACACACACACATCCCATGATAACTGTTGTTGCTGTGTGTAACCCATGTCTATGGAGTTTCTCAGTAATCCAGGTCATAGTTATTCCAAAGATGCAACTATGAAAGTTTCTTATTTTTCTTTGAAGACATTTTGCTTCTCATCTAAGAAGCTTCTTCAGCTCTGACTGGATGGTGAGGAATGGAAAGATTTATACTTTCAACAGTTCCAAGAAGGCTTCACACCCCTTTGCACTACTCAAATCCTCCAGGAACTCACTAAAAGAATGCAAATGAACAGCTATCTGCAGGAATATAAATCTTTCCATTCCCCATCATCCAGTCAGATCTGAAGAAACTTCTTGGATGAAAAGCAAAATGTCTTCAAAGAAAAATAAGAAATTCCAATTGCCTCATGAAAAAGCATCTTTGGGATATGTGTAATCCATGTAAGAGCAGATTTGCTATGGCTATCAATTAGCTATTTCCAGGTACTATCAGCCACAAAGTCAAAACTGTACTCCTTGGTCACTCATTGCAGCAATACTCAAGACAGAGTTTATTCAAATTATCATGACCTCCCATTTCATTCTGCACCAGTCCTCTGATATTTTTATCTATCAAATGAGGTATTTTGGGATAAACGTTTAGCACTTTTTTGGATGCTAGTGCTGTGTTCAGAAATAGCACAAGTGACATGTCACAGGTACAAAGGAAGGATTGTATCAATCCAGAGCACTGGAACTTTTTATAAAAACTCCTTTATAAAAACTCCTTTGCTAGTAAACATGAAAGGGAAGGAATGATTAAAAATTATCCAAATCAGCGACGAATGCAGATATTGCTCTGAAGGCATGAGGGTAGCTATTCCAACTGTAGGAGACCAGCTATCATCTTAGGTTGAGAAGGACGTTACAAGGAAGGCCACATTACTTTCCTCATAACTGTATTCATTTTTATCTTTCTCCATATGGAGATGAAGATGGCAATAGATTTTTTTTTTAAAGAATAATTTCAGAGAACAATGGGCAAATAAACTACTTGCTCACAACTTGGCCTCAGTTTTGTCAATGGCATAATATTACACACCAGATTTCATGCCATTGCTCAGTGTTAGACTTTGGAGAAAAAGCTTGTTACTTTAAAGAATGTCATGAATCAGTGTCAAACAGATTAGAATCTATTAATGCTAAATAAGAGTGGAATAACCTGCCTTCTGAAACACTGGAGCTCTTCAAGAAAAGATTGGACAGAAATTTCTCCAAGATGGTATGAAGATTTCTATATTGGGCAGTGAGTTCGACTAGTTGATCTCCAAGTCCCTTCCACTTCTGTAATTCTATAGAAATATGAGCATGCATAAGAAAAGGTTAACCTTATGTGATCAAACGATAAAACCAAGGCTGGCATTGATGTAGGGAAGTGGGATCTTTTATTTTGGGCAAGAATTGGGCAAGAAGTTTCTTTCTTCTAGCATTGTGAACTATGCAAGATTGCATTTCCCAAAATGTCTAGTGAGATTTTTTTTCACTGACTTTCAGTGGAAAATAAAATAAAAGAGGCATGTTCAGCCCTATATGCTATTTAAAAAGATGAAACAAGATGCACAAGATGAAAAAGCACTAAAAAAACATTCCTTGCCCAGCCACTTCCTGTGAATTAATTTCAGTATTGCCTTGCTCTTCTTGTCATTACCTGTTAGTTTTTGTTTTTCAATGTAACCCTTCTCTCACAAAATTTTTACATACATCTTTGAACAGAGATAGATCTCCATTCAGTCACTGTTGACATACAGCCAATTACTCTGTTTGCTTATTTGACATATTAGTGAGTGGAACCTGGTGTAGAGGAGAGCAGAAGAAAGGAAGAAGGTGAGACAGAAAGAAAGAGGTAAGACCAGTTATAATAAATGTGGTTCCAGCTCTTACCACGTGCATATTTTAGTTGCAGAAGGATTTTGTATCTTTGCAAACTGCCTTGCTATTGTAATATAAGTAAAACACTATTTATATCTGGAGGAAAGCTGTATTATTCAGGTTCCATCAGGTTACTCCCGAAGTTACAATTATCCTGCTGGAAAAGGAAGTTGGCAATCATGTCTATATAATTTTTGGAACTGCTTCAGACAATAGCATTATGCAACAAAAGTCTGTATTCACAGAGCTGTGTCCTTTGTGCAATTCATACTCCATTGGGTTGGAGAGTTACTTTAGCAATCCTTTGGCTGGGAGTTAAAGAGACCCCAGCTATTTTTTTTTAACCACTGCATTCTCCACTATATTATGAGGGAGCTCAAAGTTTACATCATCTTTATAAAAATGAGTTACTAAAACATCAGTGTGGGTAAGAAATCAGGATAATAGTTCACAATTCTCCCAGTTATTATAAACCAAGCAGTTGAATTGCAGAAAGTGGAAGTAAGTAGTTAGAAATAATGTGTATAATTCAGTGGTGGGATTCAAATATGTGAACAGCCGGTTCTCTGTGTGGATGCCGCTTCCGGAAGTCCATTCTGGGCCTGGGCAACAAAAAATTAGCTATCGGTTCTGCCGAAGTGGTGCGAATTGGCTGAATCCCACCACAGGTACCATTACAATAAGTAACAGGTAGTAGCAATTAGCCTAATATTGCAAGTTTTCACAGGTAGGAAAAAAGTGACTGGAAATAAAGTGAAATATATGCATTTAGGCTGCACAAATTTAGGATAGGTAACTGTCCCAAAGGTGGTTTTTCAAAAGGCAACTTTCTAGGAAAAAGCACCTTTGGGACAACTATGACCTAAATGACTGAAAATTTCCAGAAACAGATAGGTAACTCTGACCAATGAGAAAACTGCATATTCCGTCTTGTGGTTTTAATAGATACAAGGCAAATATGAGTCAGAAGCATGATAAAATAGCTAAAAATGTAGTTATCAAGATCCAGGTGTTGTTGAGTTTTGGTTATCATTCTACTCTGCTTTATCTCAACATAAATGCAGTGCGTAGTTGCAGAGTTGTTCTCCTGATAACCATAAAGGGCTTCTCAAAATGAACAAATTCTGTGAATCTCAGCAGTCTTTCACTTACAAGAACAGGAAGGTAGTAAAAAACAACATTCTAGTGTTTCCACATGCATAGTGGAAACAAAACTAAAGGTTGTTTTTTTATTTTCATAAAGTATATCAAAAGTGTAAAACAAAATCAAGATTTTAAAAATGTGCAGTTGCAAAACAACATTCTATGGAAAAACTCTGTAAGCCTTGCAATAGCAAACTATTTTTGTGAAAGTTGAATCTTCGTGACTGAACTTTTTTTCTTTTTAGTTTGAAATGTTTCGCTGCTAATCCAACTACCTTCTTCAGTCTGAACCTCTTTTACCTAGGTTATTCTCAATGCAGAATGTCCATCCCAGACAATGATAATTAGTTATTATTTTAGCCTCTGTAATTCAGTGTATGAGCTACACTAGCTCATACCTTAGCAGGCTAAATCACCTGCAAATGATAACCTCTGTGGCATTTCAAATGCTGCTGAATACAAATCTCAGCATCTTCCCCATTGGCTAAACTGCTTGGGACCATTGAGAGTTGCATTTAATGGAACAGCATCTAGAGTGCCACAGATTGCCTATTCCTGGTATAAGTACATTGGGCAAAAAAACAAATTAGCCTTAAGTATTATTTTCTTTCCTCCTTCCTTTTTTCTTTCTTTCTCCCCATTTTATCTTTACAACAATCTTATAGGACAGTTAGGCTGAAAGATAGACAAGGCTACCACTGAATAGTTGCCATTCCGTACTTAGTATTCTTTTCTGTTAAAGAAGAATCCTCTTCTGTCTGAAACCTTTTCCCATGGTATCCCTCCAACCTTGGGTGAACAAAGCCTAAAGAAGCATGACATTGCTATTCCCAGTGCTGACCTTTATCCAGCCTGTATTGCCTCTGCTCCTAGGCACAGTCTGATTTTTCTCCAGCCGAGATTTTTCTTTTTCTTCTTATGACCCCTTAGTTCCTTTATTCGGGTGGAGTCAGGGTGACCGAATGGAGCCGAGCATTTACTGGCTGGATGCACTTCCTGACACTTACATGGAGTCCACAGCAGATACTTTGTCTTTTCACTCTGATAGAGAAATGTGTGCCATTGCCTATGATTGAACTCTTAACCTTCTGAGTGGGACGTGAGTGTCTTCACCTCTAGGCCACTGTGCCACTCATGCTCCAGCCTAGATAATGAGCAAGAAAGTAAAGCAGATTTTACACAAGCGGAGGTTGCCTCTGGGCTGTGTAGGAATAATGAAATAAATTCTACTTCAATACCAGAACAATTAAGAATAACATAACTCTGACTTATTCTTGGGCAAGATGAAGGCAATGTCATAGAGACACAAAAAGAGCAACATACATGCTGTGATTAGGCATTTGTTGAGAAAGCCCTACACTTTCCTTATTGGTAGTCCATCTGCTTTGTGGTATTTTTTTGTATTATTTGCTTTGAAATGGATCTTGCAGAAAGGCTGGATAAAACAAAGGATAAGGGCCAATAATCTAGTTCCATATTTACTAAGCTCTAAGCTGGCTTCTAATGGATTAAGCATTTTGAAAGTGACAAAGCAGTTTGCATTCCAAACTTGCTCAGTTTTTTAATTCGCTCCTCTTGTATTAATCTTTTTTACCCAAAATATTACTTGCTAACGAATGGTTATTTTCCCAAAGTGTGTTGTTGTTTTCAGCATCTTTGCAGGAGTGTGGTAGTTAGTAATGGCTGATGTAATTCATAATAATGGAATTAAAGAAGTCAAGGTCATTGTAGAAATGTTCCGTAAGTCTTCTTTGAATTTAGGCTTCATGTTTACAGAAATATTTATCTTTTCCTAGTTAAATTTATAAAACTACATGTAAGTTATGTAATATTTACAATGAGGCATCATTTCAATTTTTTACACTTTAATTATGCTTCTCCTCAACTTGGCACTTTTCAACTATAACTCCCAACAGCCTGATGAACATCAATATTTGGCATGCTGGTTGGGTTAGTGAGAATTGTAGACTAGCACAACTGCTTTGTATACCAATAATTCTGAGCTTTGTGGAGATATTTTGATTTTCACATTTTTATCCATCCTTTATTTTTAGGTAGAACCAGAGTACTGGTTTTTTGTTTTTGTTTTTTTTGTTTTTTTGCTCTATCATTGTGGCATTTAGCTGACAGGGGAGAGGAAGTTTCCAAATTACACATTTTTGCACTGAGGTTTCAATGACATGATAGAGACTTATCAAATAACATATGCTAGCCTATTCCGGAAGAATTAATTCAAGACATTGCTTGTCTGGAACTTGTTTATAAACATTATTTCTTTTCCTAAAATTATCAAACAATATGGTTCCATTAGATTCTCTCTCTCTCTCTCTCTCTCTCTCTCTCTCTCTCCCTCCCTCCCTCCCTCCCTCTCCCTCCCTCCCTCCCTCCCTCTCTCCCTCCCTCCCTCTCCTTCTCCCCCCCTCTCCCCCCTGCAGCAAGTAATTTGGGTAGAGAAGAAAGAAGCAGAAGGAGAATGGAGGAAGAAAACTGCCCTCTCTTTTGTGAGGTCCTTGAAAAAGTAACAGGTCCTGGAAACAACCAACTTTCAATGCTGAAGTTTGCCCTTTGCTGTCACCTGGTGGCATCATTGCCAAATTGCACAGCTATGCAATGCTTGATATAGCTGCCTGAATGCATGTTAGTATAGAACAGGGGTGTCAACCTTCCAACGTCACGTGACATGTCGCACTGTATCGTGACTTTTTTTCCATTGCCGGCAATGGGGTGGGTGTGGTTTCGGCATGATGCATCCGGTTGATAGGCCGGCAGTTTGACACTCCTGGTATAGAAGATTTCAACCTTCCTGCTTTAAGAGTCAGCTCTTGGACAGTTTGCAAATTAATGGTCTCCATGCACATATGGATTTGTCTTGGGTAAACTTTGCATGATTTGGAGATTGAGATTGCCATCACTATGTTGCCATGGCCAAATTATACCCCGATCTAGATGTGACCGGTAGCTACTCACAACCTCCACAGGATGTGCTTTATTTAAACCATTGACTCTAAGTAGCTAATGGATTGCAGATCAATCTAGTGCTTGGTGAGTTACTGGCAATAACAGTCAAGCAGACCACTGGATACAATTGCCCCTAGCACCCTCCTTCTGTGGGCTGATCCCATCTGGTATCTTGGTTCATTAACATACTTCAGAAAATGAAGTATTGGAAATGACACCTGAAATGCTACTGGAAAAATATGAAAAATAATTCAATCATAACTTACTCATATTCCGACATTTTCTATGGCAATAAGGAATGCAAAAGATTCTCACTTCTCTTTTATTGCATTGATGGGCTATGTCCAGAGGCTTATTTAAAGTTAGAAATTCCCTTTTAGGAAGCAATCATTATTGAATTTTCCTATATGGCTTAGTGGCTAATTTGCACAGGCTTTATTGAACAGATAAGGTCACTCAGATTCACCAAAGTCTTGAGCTTTCATGGACATCGTCTTTAACATTGACTAGAGTACTGTTCTATAATGTTATTTGGGACTCCTTCTAGCTTGGGAATGCTGGGGAAATGGATAGAGAATTGTCTAGAGTGTTTTCCAATGGGAGGTTTGAGACTAGCTCATGATTATGTAAAGCCCCCAAATTCAGAAATGGCCCTTTGAGAAATTTGGAGAGAGGAGTTGCTCGGACATTACCCCTGAATTGTATCTGAAGAGGAATGAGAGGGAAGAAAGGAGAGGAGAGAGAAAAGAGTAAAGGAGGGGAGAAGGAAGTAGGAAGATTGGAGGAGAAGAGAGAAGTGGTGAAGAAAAGAGAAGAGGAGAGGACGAAGAGGGAAGTAGAGAAGAGAAGAAAGGGAGAAAGAAGGTAGAGAAGAAGGAGTGTGGATACAGAGAAAGGGAAAATGGGCAAGCAACACCAAAAGTCATGTGTATGTATTTATTTCATTTTATTAAAAGTATCTTATATATGAATGAAAAAAGAATGTATGTTAACATCTGATAAGTATCACGGTATATGTATGGGGGAGAGTTTGGAAAAATAAAAAATAATTTAAAAAAAGAAAAAAAAAAGAAATGGCCCTTTCAGAATGGGGCACAGGTCAGCCTTCTTCAAGATTATGGGCAGTTTCACTTCCCATAAAAAGATACTGACAGTGACCTGGACCTAAGTCCTTACTTCCACCATGAAGAAGCCAGAACAAGCAGAAGAAAGAGGGCATGCCTACATTTTTCCAAAGTCCCATACCTGTACCTACAATTATACACAAACAATCACCTGACTTCATTTTCAAAGTAAAAAGCGATAAAGCAGGACAATTTTAAACATTATGAAGCTGTGATAGAATAGTCTAATTTAGTCTAATTTAACACTGGTACAATTAATAATAACATAAGGCTGTTTCATGGGGCCAAGACTGAAGATTAATCATGGTACAATCAGAGTTTTATTCACTGTGCTTAAGTACATTTAGCTTCTGATTCATTTATTGAGCAGGCAGTACAATTCTGCCAGTTAAAGAGAAGCAAGCAAAGGATTAAATATCAGTATGTCCCCTTGTTTTAAAATAGAAATTAGGTGCCGGTGTATTTAACAATGAAAGTTAGTGTAGAGTATTTGTTAAGGTGTTGGACTAGGACTGAAAGGACCCCAATTCAAGTTCATCATCAGCCCCTGGGTAATATTGAGACTCTTTTAACTCAACCTACTGTCTAATGCTTGTGGGGAAAGAATTGGTGAAAGGACTTTTATATATGTGCTGCCCTGAATTTCCAGATGGAAGACAGAATTTAAAGTTAACACATACAGTAACAGGGAATAAGCAGGAATAGGATTGTTGTCTATACTTAATTCCCAGGATTTTTTCTCTTCTCTGGGAAATGGAATAGTAAAATTAGACTGGCAAGAGAACCAGCTTTGAATTGCTGGAGGATAAAGGTCACTCCTGGTTTAGAGAAATGCCAAGATTGCTGAATATGCTGCCAGGTAAGAATTTTAGCCCACGTTGAAGAATAAGCAGGTAATAGAAAGAATCCAATTCCTCATTCTAGGTATATAAAACAATCTCTTTATTAATGAGGGACAGCATCATAAAAAAATCACCACAGTGTGAATACAGCTCAAAGCATTACAGAAGAATGGTTTTTCAGACATTGTATTATTGCAATGTAAAGGGGAAAAAAAATTAAGCAAAGCGGCAAGCTCTAGCTGTTCAACAGAATAGACAAAGCTACCTCATGCCTGGGTTTTCCTTGCATCTTCTCTAGTGTGGTAAAGATGCTCATTCAAAAAGCAGGAAGCATCTGTTTTATTGTCCAAGGGGCTTCTCTAGATATGGCTATCACCAGATTACTATCATTTTGATTTGTTACTTTTTCCTAATTGCTATTTTTATTGTATAATCCCCAATCAGCCTGGTCAAATCTACCTTAAAGCATTTAGGAAGATGAAAAAGAAAATCCTGCAACTATATGCAAGTGGTACAAAATACTTTACAATCAAGGTAACTATTATTATATGCCATGTTTATAAACCACATTTCTCTGAAAAAGAAAAAGCAAGGTTTGGATGGCAATAAAGTAGAAGAAAAAAACAGCTTTTTCTCCACCTCTTGTTTATTATTCTTAAAACCTTTCAGAGTACAATACTTTAAAGGGCATTTATAATAGATGCCAAAGCTGTATTTGTCATCACCAAATTGTTTGCTTGTTTTCTTTTTTTTAAGTGCACTGGATACACCTACAACCAGTTCATATTATAGTATACACTCCTGCAAAGTGTATTTATTTTTTTTATAGCAGGCTAAGCAGTTGGAAAAATTTTCTTCCCCAAAAGAAAGAGTTTTAAGCCTTCGTTTCAGTTTTTCATTAAATTAAGGTCTATGTCATTTAAAAAATAAAAGTTTTATTCTTTTTTTCCCTATGGCAAGGTCAGCATAAAATTGTTGCTGATTTAGACCAATAGCCAAGCATGTTCAGCATCATAGTTCCCAAAATGGTTGAGCTGATGCTTACAGGAAATACACAAGACAATATGGGAGCAAACACTTCTCCTGGTTTTGTCCTTCAGAAAATGGAAAATGGTTTTAGAAGCATGAAGCACTGGCCTTTTAAGCAGTTTGTAGCTACTGTAATTAGAAGTCCTATCTTATATAAACATGTTCACAAAGTTCCACAATAGGGCACCTTCTATAAACATTTCTCACATTCAACAAGATTCACAAGACAGATAAACTTAAAAGATATCTGTTCTTCATTTAAATAAAGATGAGCAAAATTATGAAAATATTGCTGAAAAACAGTCGGCTTAAAATGATAACACCATCTGTAAAAATGGTGATGAGGGAAATGCTCTGTTATTCTCTATCTGTTACTCACACGTTAAGAGCGAGAGTATGTATAGAAAAATACTTTTGCCTAATTCTCTTCAAATGTCCAAGAGAAATATATGATCAGAATCCTCACTCTCAGCATTACAAAACTGTGGTGAAAGGTTTTTTGTTCATAATACAGATAATTTTTGAAAGTTATGGGCTGAGGCAAATCTCTGGATCCCAAACACTGGTACATGGTCTACTGTTGAAACAGACCACTTTCCAGAAGACCCAAAATGTCATAGGCAGTTTGAGAACATCCTGTGTAACATAGCTATAGGAGTCTGCTGCTAACTCCTGGAACCAGTTTTGGGTCATGTAAACACTTAGCACAGAAGTAAATAGACATTATGTTTAATCACAAAAATCTGCAACAACTAAACATTTCAGCAAGGAAGCTTAAAACTTGCTCTAGAATTTTCTACAGAATTCTTGATTGTGATTTCAGTGTAAAAAGAGCTAGAATTCCTCAAAAGAATTTCGTCGTTTGTATGTCTACTTAGGTTGAACCAGGAATCTTGGGGATTGAAGGACAAATGTTGACTTGGAAGAGAAATTATTCCAGTTTGGGGGAAAGGGCATATGATATTTAGATTTCTCATATTTAATTCTATAAATGCCCTTAGAAGTAGGAACACAGCAGAAAACCACATTTGGGCTAATTTTAAATTATTTGTAGGCTTATGCTATTAGCAGGTAAGTAATTTATAAAGGACATTATATTATTCTGAGAAAGCTTGGAATGAAGAAGACCCAGTTCCCCGGACCTGGAGAAGGCAAAAGGAGGACATCAAGCATCAATGGGATCAGGAAAACAGTCATCTATAACTTCCTGAGCTGCGTTGTCAATTGTATCATCTTGGAACTCTGTTTCTGTCCCAACTTTCTCCTCTCTTCTGCATTCTGTCTTCACCTCGGGTCCCACTGAAGGATTTGGATCTTCCTTATGGTCTGGTTTGAAACTTTCACAGATTTGTGCACCTTTAAAAGAATGTCAGGAAAATTCATAAAGTATATAATTTAGTATTGTGTACATTTGCTTAAATCTTTAATCAAATCTTCACGTCACCTTGCTTTTCATTCTTGTAATGACACTAACATTAAAATGTAAGAACTGAGTTCTTGAACTTAAATGTGCTTATTTCTGGTGAAGCTGTTTATGGATTAGTTAAAGTCCATTTCTCTGAGGAAGTCTTCAGGAAATCATAGGAGATAACTGTTATTATTAACAAGGAAAATCTATATCAGTTTTACTTGACCTGATGTTGTGAGTAAGCATTTGATAAGTTTTGGCAAGTTTGCTTTATACCAACAATTGTTTAAAACAATACAGGTACATATAGAACAATCACTACATAGAAACTGTTCCAAGATTTCTTATTGCACTTGTAATAAGTGTAAAAGATTGGCTTACTTCAAAGGATATTGGAAAGAGATGCATTTCCATGGTTCATTACCATATCTCTTCTCAATGCCAAAGTAGACAATAGGGAAAACAGCTTTTAGAAACAACACAGGTACATTTAGCTTTCTGTTATATAATAACAACATTATGTCTCTGTACTTACTAGTATTGGCGGTACTATCAATAAGGACATCTGTAACTTCACAATGGTCTCCATTAGGAGGAGGATTTGGCCTTTCACTAGAAATGGCAGACATGGTTATGCCCTCATCCTTTTCATCTTCTGTAGAAAAGCACAATCAGAACCTGAAAACTGCAATTCATATGTGTCCTTTCATTCTTAATGTGGAACAGAGAGACGCTTCAGTCCTATATCCTACTTACAGTATATGGAAAGAAGCCTTAATGAGTTTTATGACAGCCATATTGTTGTCTTATTTATTTTATTTACTAAATTTGTTTACTGACCATCTCTCTGCAAGGCAACTCTGGGGGCTTACAACATCAAGATATATGTATGTATTTTATATATCAGGGTTTAATGAACCTTTGAGGGATGCTTTGAGCTGATGAAGGTTCAAATGAATATCCTCTGAAGCTGTTTTGTGAAGCAAAATAGTTTCTTTGCTTCTAAAAGTGAAACAGTGTGACCATACTCTTACATATCACTCTGTTTCAGAGACAATCTCTGCTTTTCCCATAATATTATGCTACAACACAGAGGAGAGCTGAGATTTTTTTTCCCTCTATTTTTGGCAAATGGTCCTGAGTATTCTTGGACGAGCTATGAGAATGCTTGTTCTCCAGCATGATTGGATGGAGAATCCACGGATGGGTTGTCTTAATCTATCTGCTCCAATTAGACTAAGTCTGAATCTTAGTACCGCCCCTGCTGTGCCAATTGCACCCCAGTTTTAGACTTAGTCTCTTTGCTCTAAAGATATGTTTTTTCTTCGCTCCTGGAGCAGAAGACTGCAGTAATTTCTCATTCACTTTGATTTAGACTAATTATTTCATTATTGATTATTTTATATATTTTAACCTGTTTTTCCAATTATCTGGAGTTCATTCCTCCTCAAGCCTGGCTGCCCGGCTGGGCTGACAGGCTCGGCACCTTCTACGTGCCCTTCCCTTTCAACTCAATTTAGAACTTTCACTTCGTGAATTAAACAGCTTTAAACAGCCGTTTTCACGATCCCCACCAGCCAGCTCTTCGTCGGAGGGCTCCGAATTTCAAACTGCCGCCCAGACGATCTCCCTCACAGTCAGCTGTTCGTCGGAGGATCCGTTTCACGAGACAAGCCTCGCTGACTTCCCAGGACTCCGGAGACGAGGGTAAGCTTACCGATCGTCAGGGGGGATCCGCAAGCGGCGACGCATGTCGTCAGGCCTGGAGGGATCATTTTAAGGTCCCTCGGCCACAGCAGACGTTATGAGCAAGGGGGGATCTGCAAACGAGCACAGAACTCACTCAGGCCTGGAGGCCTTATTTAGAGACCTCGGCCGAGTATTACAGCAAACTGCCGGCTATTTCAACAGCGCTGCCTAGCTGATCGTCTCATTTACCCTCAGCCGCATTAGGAGCCCAAGCGTTTCTTCGGAATGAGGGCTCATTGCAACTGAGGCTTCAGACCTCGCAGGCCTCCTCAACGGTCATTTTGGCGCACAGATGGTTGCAGCTGCCATTTTGAGGCAGCTTCGGCCGCCATTTTGAACAGCCACTGAGGTCTAACTGCCTGCAGGAACATTCCAAACGGCAGTTTTTGACGAGTTTGCAGCTGCGGCCGCCTCTTCCAGACTATTTGGCAACTTCTTTGATGAAGATCACCCTTTGGTGAATGCTGTGAAGGACACTCTGTTTATAATACACAGCTTGGTAAGTGGTCTGAGGAGGTAAACAACATGTGTTCAGCAGCATTCACCAAAGATAATGTCTTCCACAAAAATATCTGCTAAGAGCCATGGTGGTATAGTGGTTAGAATGCAGTATTGCAGGCTAACTCGCTGCTCGCTCCAGGAGTTCGATTCTGAGTGGCCTTGACTCAGCCTTCCATCCTTCGGAGGTCAGTAAAATGGGGACCCAGATTGCTGAGGGCAATTTGGTGACTCCGTAAACTGCTTAGAGAGGGTTATAAAGCACTGTGAAGCAGTATATAAGTCTAACTGCTATTGCTATTGCTAGTTATTTGCCAATTTGTCAAAGGATAATAATAAATAATAAATAAATGAAAAAACTCTTTCCCTCTATTTTTCTTTTCTGATTTTGTTCGTGATTTTGTTTAAATCCTTGTTTTCAAGTAAGCATACATGGGGCTCCTTGTGAAACACTACAACAAAGAGAAAATGCATTACTTACCCACAGGGACCCGAACGAAGTTGTGTTTGGTTTTCATGCAGCAGCATGTGATCAATGAGGCTGTGATAGCTAGCAAAACTGCTCCACCTCCACAGGCTGTCAGGACATACAGGAAGAGTGGATGCTGCAGCAGATCCCCTGCTAGAAAGAAAGAGATGGCCTTCAGCAGTTGAAAAAGTAGAAGAAATGAGTGCTTGTTTTCTAAACATCCAAACTAGAACTGATGTCAAATGCATCTTGACACTAAAAAAGGCAGAGTTTTATTTTTTTAGTGTTTAAATATATACATCGAAATATTACAAAATGAAAAAGATTCACAAAACATATGTCTCTTATGCCTTAAATAAAAATTAGTGCTATGTACCTATTCATGCCAAGTTCCACAACACTGAGATCTATTTGTTTATTTATTTTATTTTTCACATTTCTGAACTGGCCATCTCCCTCAAAGAGGGACTCTGAGTGATGAAAGAAGGACTTTGGGTGGTGATTTACAATTAGTGGCCAGAATAAAACATATGAATATACACAGAACTAGTTTTTTATTAGTTTTCCAAAAGGAATTCTGGACTGTAAAATACTTTTCTGGAAAAAGAGAGGACTCAGAATGTAGTCAAATCTATCAATTTCTTCTTAAATAGATGCTATTATATTCAAAACAAGTTTTTTTATTAAATTTAAATAAATTAAACAAAATTATATATAACAGGCAGACAACAAATATATATTTGATATAATATAATCATGTGTTATAGCAACTCCCTTTATTTCACGTATTAATTTTATACTGGAAACTCACTGCTTTTTATAGATGTTTCTGCATTTTTCATTATATGTGAAATGTTTGGAAACCAATTAGATAATAATGGACATGAATATTGCTTTTGTAGTTGCCTTCCTGCTGACCTATAATCATCTGGAAGTGAGCCAGCAAACAAATTAAATAATAATAATAAAACAACTGGAGCACCACTTGAACACCATTGCCATTGATAAATTCGCTATTAGTCAATTGCAAATGGAAGGGACCTTGGAGATCCAACCCCCTGCTCAGGCAGGAAACTCTATACCATTTCGGACAAATGGCTGTCAAGTCTCTTCTTAAAAGCTTCCAGTGTTGGAGCATTCACCGCTTCTGGAGGCAGGTTGTTCACTGGTTAATTGTTCCAAGTGTCAGGAAGTTTCTCCTTAGTTCTAAGTTGCTTCTCTCCTTGATTAGTTTCCATCCATTGCTTCTTGTCCTGCCTTCAGGTGCTGTGGAAAATAGCTTGACTCCCTCTTCTTTGTGGGAGCCCCTGAGATAGTGGAAGACTGCTATCATGTCCTCCCTTGTCCTTAAATAAACTCACCTTTTTTATAAAGCTGAGTAAGCTTTGAACTGCTTGAATCCACTTGAAGAATGTTTTTTTAGAGATTTGGATTGTATATATTCTAATTTATATGCTTAACCCATAGGACTAATTTTATTTTATTTATAAGAGTTGTGGGGACGTATAAAAGGAGGCCTGTGTGCCTTTACTCATTGTTGGAGTTTGAAAGAAGCACAATAAAGAGCTGTTCCAGAAACATGTATTCTTCATTCGCCATCGCTCCCAGGACTTAACACTGGTGACAAAGGTGGGATTTAACAAGGAAAGCTAGAAGGAAGCTTTAAGACTTACCCAAAAGAAGTCCTGGAAGGGAAAAGGCATTAAATTCAACAGCTATCCTGCCAATACAGTGTCGCTGGAGGGTGAGTTTGGCTGAGAGACCCTTTCCCTGCAGAAGCAAGTAGTGTAGCATGTACTACAATGGTGAAAATCGGCCACTTGTCAGAATTTGACGTCGCACACCCGGAACGATGGGAATCATACATTGCAAGAATAGAGAACTATTTTAGGGTTAATCAAGTTTGTGAAGATGGGCTGAAGGCTGCCACGTTGCTGTGTGTATGTGGCCAAGAGACTTTTGAAATTGCTAAAAACCTCATGGCTTCTGCTTCACTGGAAGGTGTAACGTACACAGACCTAAAGAAACTTCTAAAAGAACATTTTCAGCCCAAGCTGTCCGTCATTGCATGGAGGCACACGTTTGAACAACGAGATCAGAGAGCAGGAGAATCTGCTAAGGGCTTTATCGCAGCATTGAGGCGAGCAACTAGACTGTGTGAATTTAAAGATTTAGAGGAAAGACTGCGTGATTGTTTTGTGTGTGGACTGAGAAATAGAGACTTACAGCAAAAGATCTTCGCGAAAGAAGACATTTCATTCCAAGATGCTCTACGAGAAGTTACAGCAGAGGAAGCAACAGGCGGAGCAGTAAAAAACATGCGGCCCAACAGAAGCCATCCAGAGACTGTTGCTGTCCACCAGGAGAACATGCATGAAGATTCGGAAGAGGTTCCCGAAGATGAGGTGAATAAGCTTTACCAGGCAGCCGGAAGGAGACAGAGAGATTGCACAGAAAAGGCTTCAATAACTTCACAATGCTTCGGATGCAGAGGACGCTACAGAAGAGCAGACTGCCGGTTCCGGTTCGCCATTTGCAGGGCATGTGGAAGGCAAGGCCACATTGCAGCTGTATGTCTGAGTTGTCAGAAGGTACAACCTAAAGAAGAATTGCATCTGAAAGGTACCAAGGTCCCCAGCCAAAATAGGGTGGGTTTCTGCGCAATACGCAGAAGTATTCTGAGGACAGGCACACATAAACCCCTAAAAAAGAAGTTGTCCCTTAAAGTAAAGTTGCAAGGGGTTCCCTTATCCATGGAATTGGACACTGGTTCTGCTCTCTCCATTATTTCCCTCAACACATTCAGGAAGATTTGCAGCAGCAGTGGCCTTCAAGTGAAACTCAGGCCATCCACTGTGATACTTACAGACTTTCAGAATTCTAAGGTATGTGTTAAGGGGGAGGCCACCCTTAAGGTACAGTACAAGGATTTTGAGGGTCCTTTAGATATGTTGGTTGTTGGGGGTGAACGTGCAAGTCTTATTGGACTCAATTGGTTTGAGGCTCTGGAAATCCAGGTCACGGGGCTACACCATTTGCAAACGCCTAGCCTTGCAAAAGTCTGCAAGGAATTTGCAGATGTGTTTAGCTCTGAGTTTGGAACCTACAAGGGGCCTCCAGTTTCACTACGATTAGATCCATGCATAGCACCCATTGGGGTCAAGCCTAGGAGAGTTCCGTTTGCACTTAAAAACAAGATTGATGCTGGACAAATTGCTCCAGCAGGGTATTCTAGAGCCTGTAGATTCAAGTCCTTGGGAAACCCCCATAGTAACACCTTTAAAGGCTAATGGGGACATTAAAGGCTAATGGGGACATTACAAGCTAATGGGGACTACAAGTGCACACTAAACAAGGCACTACAGCAACATGCTTATCCAGTACCTGTAGTAAGTCACATTCTGGCTTCCCTAAAGGGGGGGCAGATTTTTGCGAAGCTTGACCTGGCACAGGCCTGTCAACAGTTGCCTGTTGATGAGGCAGCTGCTGAGGCTCAGACAATTGTGACTCATAGAGGAGCTTTTAAAGTGAAGAGATTGCAATTTGGGGTAAATGTAGCCCCTGGCATTTTCCAGAGTATTATGGAGAACATACTGAGAGGTATTCCAGGAGTCTGTCCATATTTTGATGATGTCCTCATTGCAGGAGAATCACCTGAAAACTTGGCTGAGAAATTAAGGGCTGTCTTGCTTCATTTTAGGGAAGCAGGTCTCAAATTAAAAAAGGACAAGTGTAAGAAAGGAGTCAATTCTACTGACTTTTGGGGATTCAGGATAGATGCTCAAGGTATCCACCCTTCTGAAGCTAAATTAAAGGCCATTCAGCAGGCCCCAAGCCCTAAGTCTAAAGGGGAACTACAAGCCTTTTGGGGGCTACTAAATTTTTACCATGCCTTTCTGCCAAACAAAGCTGCTATAGCTGAGCCATTGCACAGGCTCTTAGACAAACAAGCCTGTTGGCAGTGGACTAAGGTCCATGAAAAAAAGTTTCAATGAGGTTAAGGCCTTGCTTACTTCTAATGCTGTACTGGCTCACTTCAATGAGCAATTGCCTGTTTGCATTGCCTGCGATGCTTCTCCATATGGAGTGGGGGCAGTTCTTAGCCATCTGTTGGCTGATGGGACACAGATCCCTGTAGCATATTACTCCAGAATCTTGTCTTCTGCTGAGCGCAACTATGCTCAGATTGACAGGGAGGCGCTGGCTATTGTGGCTGGCATTAAGAAGTGTTAGAAGGGGTAATCTACTCAGAGCATCAGCATGACCCATTTCCTTTCCAGGCTTGTAAATTAAAGAGTAGTCATATGCTGACAGGAAAATGGACCAACGCAGCATACGAGGAGCCTGATCCTGCTCCAGCCATTAATATTCTGTCCATTCAAGAGCTGCCTGAGTCTCCCCTCAATGCAAGGGATGTGGCTGCTGAAACTGCCACGGACCACACGCTCACACGCGTTCTGTCACGCGTGGCTGACAGATGTCCTGATACTGAGTTTCAGAGTTTCTGGCAAAGAAGACATGAGTTGTCCAGTTTTAAGGGTTGTCTGCTATGGGGAAGTAGGGTAGTAATCCCTACCTCACTGAGGACTAGAATGCTGCATTCTTTACATGAGGGACACTCTGGCATAGTCAGGATGAAGGTGCTTGCGCACAGCCTTTTGTGGTGGCCTGGCCTCGATAAAACCATTGAGGCTCAAGTGCATGAGTGCCATGTGTGCCAACAGTCCCAGCCTGAAATGCCTCAGGCCCCAGTTCATAGATGGGAGGAAACTCACACCTCATGGTCCAGGGTACATATAGATTACGCTGGGCCCTTTTAGGGGCAATTCTTCTTGGTTGTTGTTGATAGCCATTCTAAGTGGCTAGAGGTTGTTCCTGTGTCCTCCACTACTGCTGCCAAGACTATCCAGGTGCTGAGAAATATTTTTGCAACTCATGGCCTTCCAGATGTTCTCGTTTCAGACAATGGTCCTCAATTCACCTCTTCTGAGTTCCAGGTTTTCCTCCAGGCCAACATGATCCGCCATGCAACGTCTGCTCCTTTATTTATTTTATTTATTTATTTAATTTTATTTATATGCCGCCCAATCCCAAAGGACTCAGGGTGGCGTACAAAGTTAAAACAATCATCTAAGAATAAAACAATAAAATAATACAATCATACCGCAAGTCCGATCATATCCCGGCCTCCCCCGGGGACATCAGCCCCAGGCCTGCTGGAACAGGAGAGTTTTAACGGCTTTCTTAAAGGTCGGCAGGGTGGGAGTAGTTCGAACCTCAGGGGGAAGTTGATTCCACCAGGTCGGAGCCACCACAGAAAAGGCCCTTCCCCGAGGGCCCGCCAGCCGACATTGTCTGGCCAACGGAACCTGAAGGAGGCCCAATCTATGGGACCTCACCGGTCTCTGGGAACTGTGCGGCAGTATGCGGTCCTGTAAGTAACCTGGCCCTATGCCATGAAGGGCTTTAAAGGTGATAACTAACACCTTGAATTGCATCCGGAGACCCACAGGAAGCCAGTGCAGCTCGTGGAGGATAGGTGACACATGGGCGTACCTTGGCGCGCCCACAATCGCTCTCGCGGCTGCATTCTGGACCAACTGCAGCCTCCGAACTCTCTTCAAGGGTAGCCCCATGTAGAGCGCATTACAGTAATCCAGTCTTGAGGTGACAAGGGCATGAGTGACTGTGAGTAAAGCCTCTCGGTCCAGATAAGGCCGCAACTGGTGCACCAGGCGAACCTGGGCAAAGGTCCCCCTGGCCACAGCCGATAGATGTTGTTCCAAATTTAGCTGTGAGTCCAGGAGGACACCCAAGTTGCGTGCCTGCACTGAGGGAGGTAAATTTGCCTCCCCCAGGACTAATGATGGACCATCCAGTTGACCTTTGGGAGGCAAGACCTAGAGCCACTCGGTCTTGTCAGGGTTGAGTCTAAGCCTGTTCACCCCCATCCAGACCCTCACATCTTCCAGGCACCGGCACATCACGTCGACTGCTTCACTGAAAGGACACGGGGTGGAGATATATAATTGGGTATCATCCGCGTACTGATGATACCTCACCCCGTGTCGCCGAATGATCTCACCCAGCGGTTTCATGTAGATGTTAAAAAGGAGGGGGGACAGGACCGAGCCCTGAGGCACCCCATGATCGAGGCGCCTAGGGGTCGATCTCTGTCCACCCGCCAACACCGACTGCGACCTGTCAGAGAGGTAGGAGGAGAACCACCGCAATACGGTGCCGCCCACCCCCACCTCTCCGAGACGACGCAGAAGGATACCATGGTCGATGGTATCGAAAGCCGCTGAGAGGTCAAGAAGCACCAGGATAGAGGAATGACCCTTATCCCGGGCTCGCCAGAGGTCATCGGTCAGTGCGACCAAAGCAGTCTCAGTGCTGTAGCCGGGCCTGAAACCAGATTGAAAAGGGTCCAGATAATTAGTTTCATCCAAGGATCGCAAGAGTTGGGACGCCACCACCTTCTCTACAACCTTCCCCACAAAGGGGAGGTTGGAGACAGGACGAAAGTTCTTCAAAACAACTGGGTCCAGGGAAGGCTTCTTGAGGAGGGGCCTCACCACCGCTTCCTTTAAAGGTTGTGGGAAAGACCCCTCCATCAAGGAGGCATTGATTATTGCCTGGAGCCAGCCTCGTGTCACCTCCCTACTGGCAGAAACCAGCCAGGAGGGGCACGGGTCCAATAAACAGGTGGCGGCATTCATTGCCCTCACGGCCTTGTCCACTTCATCAGGGGTCACAGGCTCAAACTCGCTCCAGATAACATGACTAAGACCAGCCCCTGGCAACTCGGCTGGCACTGCCCAATCGGAGTCCAGGTCTCTCTGAATCTGAGCGATTTTGTCCGAAAGAAACTGAACAAACTCCTCAGCTCTCCCCTGCAACGGTTCCTCCGCCTCCTCCACTTTAAGAAGGGAGCGGGTCACCCTAAACAAGGCGGCCGGGCGAGATTCTGTGGACGCAATAAGTGCGGAAAAGTGAACACGCTTTGCCGCCCTTATCACCACTAAATAAGTCCTAAGATAGGCTCTTAATAGTGATCGGTCAGATTCAGAGTTATTGGCCCTCCAACATCACTCTAGACATCTCTTGTGGCGCTTCATCTCCCAGAGCTCCTCAGTAAACCAAGGTGCCCTCCAGGGACCACCACTACAGAGAGGTCGCAAAGGCGCAATTCGATCCAGGGCCCCGGATGCTGCCTCATTCCAGGCCGCAACCAGGGACCCGGACAAGTTGTGGACAAGAGAGTCAGGTATTTCCCCAAGCTCCTCCTGGAACCGATCTGGGTCCATTAGGCGCCTGGGGCAGAACCACCTAGTCGGCTCTCTCTCCCTGCAATGGGGGAGTGATGCTCTGAAGTCCAGCCTCAATAGGAAATGATCTGTCCATGACAAGGGCGAGATCTCTATTCCCCTTAATTCCAGATCATGTCTCCATTGCCACGAGAGAAACACAAGGTCGAGTGTGTGACCACTCCTATGAGTCGGATCCTGGATTACCTGGGTCAGGTCCATGGTTGCCATGGAAGCCATGAACTCCTGCGCTGCCTCTGAACGTTCGCCGAGTGATGGTAGGTTAAAGTCCCCCAGTACCATAAGTCTGGGGAACTCCACCGCCAACCCGGCTACTGACTCCAGCAACGCAGGCAGGGCTGTTGCAACGCAGCTGGGAGGTAGGTACGTCAGCAGCAAGCCCAACTGAACCCGTTAACCCAACTTCAACAGGAGGGACTCACACCCAACAACCTCCGGGGCAGGAATTCCACGAGGACTCAAGGACTTCCGAGCGATGACTGCCACTCCCCCACCCCTGCCCTGATGTTGAGGCTGATGAAGCATCACAAACCCATCCGGGCACATCTCCAAGAGGGAAACACCCCCCTTAGGGCCCAGCCAGGTTTTGGTTATACATGCCAGGTCCAATATTAAATCACGGACAAGGGGGGCTTTGTTGACAACGGACCTGGCATTAAGCAACAGCAGCCTACAACTAGGGCCCTGTACTCCCCTGTCACCAGTACTACAGGATGAGCCTTTTGAGGTGCTGGAACAAGGAATCTCTCTAATATAGCGAGTCCTCGTTCCCCAAAGATGGCCTGCCCCTCGGCTCCCGCCATATCTGCCCATCCCAGTCATAACTGGGATGCTCCGACCTTCTCCCCTCCCTGGAGTACCCCCACCCTCACCAGCCTTCTCCCTTCCTGACCGAACTAGCTTCCATACAGACCAAGCCCAAGGGTAAGTCCTGCCCCCCCACTTTTGCTATTGCACTCAGCAGAGGGGGTACCAGGCTCCGCCCCCGAGTCCACCATTCTCATACCCCAAACACTCAATACACATTCACACTCAATTTATATACATAAAAATAAAAATATTCACGCCCTAAATACAATAATAAAATTTATACATAATAGGGCCACCATTCATCTACATATATACACATACCCACAACAAACATTCTCTAAAAAATATTGCTCCTCTGTGTCCCATGCTGGTCCAATGTGGCCGGCTAGGTGATCATTAGGTACTTGTCTTGGGGCAGCCCGTACTTGGCCTTATGCTCCTCAAAGAGCTGGGTCAACTTCTCCAAGTACCTCTCGTGCAGCTCATCAATAGCTTCTCCGGATATCCAAAAATTGTGTAAAGTCAATCCAGCCACGGCGGGACTGTAATTCGTCTTCTTCCATGGGGTGCCAGTGTAGGCCGGCTCCTCCGGCCTGCTCGACAGCCTCCCCAAGGGCCCGTTCCCCAACGCGGTGGGACCCAGCAACAGCGTACAATTGAAGCTGAAGGTGCTAGCCTTGTTGTCACGCTTCCTCTTGTTGTTGGCCGTTACCGCAGCGGCGGCAGTTGCCGCCAAGACAGCGGGCGAAGTCACGCAGGGAGCCCAGGTCACCGGAGAAGGTCCCGCCGCAGAGCCTGAGGAAAACGACGAGGCGGCGGCGATGATAGCGGAGAAGAAGGAAAAGGAAGCCACACACGGGGCAGTGAGGGTTGGCTGAGTGCCAGGCCGGATTGCCCAGGTGGGCGGCTGCGGCGAGGCCTGCTGCCGCAGGGGAGGCTGAACGGAATGGCTGAACGTATGGTGCACACCACCAAGGATGCCCTTAAGAAACTGACTTATGGTGACTGGTATCACAGGTTAGCAGCCTTTCTTCTTGCACAGCACACCACACCTTGCACTGCCACTGGAAAGAGCCTGGCTGAACTTCGTTGGGGTTGCCGGCTCATTACTAAGTTGGACAGACTGCACCCGGACCAGGTGGCATCTCAAGGGTCGCATACACGGCCACCAAGTTGTCTGCAAGTGGGTGCTCCTGTTTGGACCAGAAATTACGGGCCTGGTCACCCGTGGGTATCTGCTGCCATCTGCAATATCTCTGGGTCTCTGTCCTATGAAGTGTCCCTGGAAGACAGCCGCATTCTTCGGCGGCACATAGATCAGCTGCATAAAAGGCTGGAGTCTCACCCTTCCCCTCCTGGCTCTGCTCTGAGGGGAGAGGAAGGTTATAGAATACATTCTGAAGATCAATGTCAGAGTCAGTGCCGGCAGCTGAGGAGATCGTTGATCCCCCATTCTGAGATTCCGCAAGTGCTCCAAACAAGAATTTATGGGGCAGAGAACTACGCTACACACCAAGACGCACTCCAGCCAGGGAGTCACCCCAGGGGCATCCACATATTCCATACAGAAACAGTAACACTCCAGACAAGGAGGATAACTGGGGGTATTCACAGAACTCACAGAACACGCAAGAACTGGCAACCCAGCCAGGAAGCAGGTTCAATTCTGCAACTGCTTCCAAAAGGAGGTCCTATGTAAGGGGCGCAAGCAGAGAGGCCTCTCCTGACTCTGTCACCTCAAGCCTGACCTTGGGGTCCACCAAATACTGGGGCCCCTTACACACACCTTTTTCACAGGGCACATCCGAAAAAGGTCACTGGCTCAAAGACATAGGTTCTCAGGAACCATCCAGAGTAGTTCTGGAATCCTCAGCCAACTCAGAAGGGTGGGAGAGTGCAGCTGTTCTCACAGAGCCTGGGGAAAACTCTGGCATTTTTGCTGGTATGTCCTATCAGGGGTCACCTGCAAAACCTGTGCATAAAAGTCCTGGTCTAGCAAGCCCATCAGACGGGCTGGTAGGCCAGGTGCCATTAAGGTCAAGTCCTGGTCTGTCCAGTTGAGCAGGGGAGCTGTCAGGCCAGGCACCCTCCCTCATCCTGCAAAGGTCTCAACGAGTTAAGCCCCCTCCTAAACACCTAGATGAGTATGTAAGTTTCTTGTCAGCATAAGAACAGTACAAGTCTTGGGTGGGGAGATGGAACCTAAGTGGGTAGTGACAGAACCCGCGAAGCACACATTAGAGAGGCATGGCTGGCTGGGGAATTCTGGGAGTTGAAGTCCACAAGTCTTAAAGTTGCCAAGGTTGGGGACCCCTGATCTAAACCTCCCCTCCCCAGACAGAGAGGCAGATCCTAGATGCCCAAACTGGGACAGGACTTTCAGAGTATGGATTCTTCCCAATCGGGTACCAGATGAGGATGATACATAGTTGTGATATAAACTTTGTCTTCAAAGATTAGCAAGAGTAGGAAGAATGCACATATGTGTGTCTATGCTTGTGTGTATGTGTATGCATTAGGGCAGAAACTATTTCCCTTGGTAGGACTGATATGCTGTATTCCAGATCTTTGAATCATAAAGTTGTCATGATCATAATGTGACAGAATACCTTCAGCTCAACAGCACTGAGTTGAATGTTCAAGGCATGATCATTTCCTTAGCTCTAACATATTATTTTTATAAAATATCTGCAAATATTAGCAGTTGTAGAAACACCTCCTTAAGCATAGTTAGACAAAATATACTTTAATGTTTATACCCTATATATAATTAATGAATTTATATATATATATATTCTGAGGTTTTCGCGGGTGTTTGTATGTAGGTCTTTGGTTGTTCGGGTTTTCTCCCGCGTAAAATTGGAAGTGTCTTGGCGACGTTTCGACGAAGTCCCATTCGTCATCTTCAGGCTGGTGTCTTCAGCTTCGTGCTTCGAGCAGCAATGTGTGGTCTTAGCTGTTTCTTCCTTTTAACTGCCAGTGGGGGTATGAACTGATTGGGTGGGAGCTTGGCTGTGTTCTGATTGGGTGGAGGTGTGTTCTGATTGGTTAGGGGCGTGGCTGTGCTCTGATTGGGGGGGTTGGCTGTGCTCTGATTGGCTGGCTGGGGGGGCTTGGCTGTGCTCTGATTGGCTGGGGGAGTGTTCTGTTTGGTTGTGCTCAGGTTAGTCTGAGTTGCAGAGGGGTTTAAGATTTTGAGCTGCCTTGCTATTTTTTTGGCTTCGCGTTCGTGGTTGTGCCTCCTCTTCATGGAGGGTGTCAGTTTGCTTCATGTTTGGATTGGAGGGGTTTAAAGTGGCTAATGATGCAGCTGTGGTCTGGCTTCTGGTTTGTGGTCGTGCCTCATCATCGGTGTGGCTTTGGGTTTGTTTTTTGCGTTTGGATTAATTTCTGTCAATGTTTTGTCAGAGCTGCTATCTGCAAATAGTTGTGCGTGGCTTTGATATTTATGATTCAGTAACAGCTGCACAATACCCTCATAAACAATTATTTTGCTCTTTTGGACCTGGCAAACTTATAGTGATATAGCATAAACTATAGAAATCACTCAGTGTTAGTTCAAATACAGCCATACCTGCTTGACTATTTTTATACATAACCCAAGATGGTGAATGTTGTGTCCTGGGCCTGATGAGGAAACTCAGCAGGCCCAGAAATTTTGCAAATGGTCCTGGGCAATCTAAAAGCTGCCCGGGACCAGACTGGCTGGCGCCGGACTATTGTGCATGCGCAAGGCACGAAGAAAGAAGGATTCCTATTGGCTGGACTGCCTGGGCATTGGAAAACTATAAAAGGCCTGCATGCCCGTTTTGCAGTTGCTTGGAGTGGAGTTAAGAAACTTGATTATGATGTGTCATGCTTCAATGCCTTGAATCCCGAAATACAAAAGTGAACATACATAATAGTCCTTCCTCTTCCTATTTTCTATACAACAAAAATCCTGTGGTGTAGGTTGGGCTGAGAGACAGGGACTGGCCCAAAGACACTCAGCTGGCTTTGATGCCTAAGGCAAGACTAGATATCCTAGATTCCCAGTTTCTAGCCAAGTACCTTAACCATTAGACCAGTTCAGACTCACTCTTTCTGTGTATTTGCATTAACAGCCAGGTATTTTATTTTCTGTTATAGATGTTGAAAAATGAGGTTTCAGAGCAATCAGTGAGTCCACATGCTACAGCTGGGAGGTTTTGGTAGGGCACGAGGCATTATTAACTGTTTGTTTAAACAGTCTGATATAGAATATACCAATGAAAAGCAAACTATTTTGTCTGAATTATGTATAATTATCATCTTTACAATTATCCATAATTTTCAGGTTCTAGAATATGTATTTTAAGAGTACAGAAAGCTGCCTTATACTAAATTTGACCTTTGATCTAGGTAGCTTGCTTAATCTACATCAGTTCATTTCAATTCCTCAATCTTAGGTCTTTTTCCTCCAGCTTTTCTTGAAGTTCTTAGGGATTGAAACTTAGACCTTCCATATGCAAAGTGTGTGCATAATCATTGCTCTGTAATTTATAATACAGATTCCTGGTATTTCAGTGCATTTGGCACCTAACCAAATTGCAATGGATTTGCTCATATTCACATCAGATCCAAAGAGCCATTGATGCAGCCTCCTTCTCTCTCTCCCCCTCCCCTTCTCTTACATCCAAACTATGACTCCGGAAAATAAATACAAATGCATAAACTGCAGTAGCCAGATCCAGCCTTAGGTTTGGAATAAAGGATGAATTACATAGGAACTACATGCTAGAGGATTTTGAGTTTAGAAAAGCTGGGATAGGGAGTGATTGCTGGTATTGATATTACATCATTATTCTGGCATGATCATATCTAATGGGTTCATGTACTTTGCATCTGCATTGAATATACTGTATTTGTGTATTTTTTTCCTCCTGAAGTATATATTAGAAGAGAGCACAATCTGTTTATCTAAATAGCTATATTTATCCATATAGCATTTTGAACTCCAATAAGAGAAGTTAGATAAAATATAACTTACCATTGTCACATCTTATTTCAACAGGAGAACTCTTACAATGATTTCCTCTTTGGCAAACGTACTTGCCACCTTTATCTTTTTCCAAGGTAATTATAGTGCCATTATCCTTGATACAAGCATCACTTATAGGATTTCCATTCAGGGTCCAGAGAACATTGTCATTGAATTGTCCACCTGTTTCACAGAACAGACTGATTTTTCCACTAGGCAGACAATGAATATGAACAGTTGGAAGCACATCTAAGTGGTAGGATGTCAACAGTCAGAAGGGAGACAAAAATCAATAAGATATGTCAATAATGTTGTGTGAAATATAGAAAATATAATAAAATAAATAAAAACCAGTCTGGTTTAGGGTCCATAGGAAAATATATGAGAACTTTACTCTGGGTAGTTTTACAAATAAGAAACTTATGTACCAACAAAAATTTTACCACATTCATTTTTATATTTAAAAGTTGTACGATTTTCCCCTGACATGTGACATGCCTCCTGATGTGTGGTATATCTCTTTATTCAAAATCACTCAACACCTAATTATTACACTTTTCACAAAACTTATATCAACTTCTTCAGATGGAAAAACAACAATTACATATACTACTTGGTAAATCACCATAGATCTTTTCTGTTCTTTGCTTCCTGAAAAAAAGTAGCTTATAAAAATATTTCTTTTTATACAAGTTATTTAGGGGAAAAATGAAATCTAGAAACATCATAAAATAAATCACTCAATACAATATTTCCAAATATACCATAGTATTTAGTTAAATATGAAATGACACTGCAATGAAGGTATAATACAGATAGTCCCCAGGTTATGAAAATTTGTTCAGTAACCTTCGAAAATTATGACTGCATTGAAGAAATGGTACTTATGACCTGTCCTCAGATTTTCAGCTATCACAGTATCTCTGCAGAGATCACTCACAACTGCAATATTACAGTAAGCTGTGTCTCTGCTGTCTTTTAACAAGGAAATTTAATGGGGAAGCTGGCTGGAAGTCAGATGTTGTGGCTACATGAGGTCCTCATTTAATGACCTGCATGGTCTTTGTATAACAAAATCAACCAGGGCTGCTGCATGGTCCCATACTATTTAGGGATGGCAATTCCAATCCTCATTTCCATTGTAAACTAGCTGTAATTGAACCTCAGTTAGCCAAATGGCAAAATATACAAAATTGAGTTTTTGAAAGACACTTATGCCTAAAATTATATCCATGACATTCTTGAACTGTTCACAGCTCATACACTAACACTGAAGAGAAGGGTAATTAGGTTCTCTCCACACCGAACATTCTCCTAGTCATTGGGTTTCTGCAGCTCTACCGAATTCAGAACAATTCTGCAGAATTTTATTTGATCTGGGATGTAAGCAGTTTCTGGTTGATGAGAACTTCCCATATCATCCTGCCTCACTTGAAGCCAAGGCACTATGGCTCCTAAACACCATTTCATTCATTTTTAAATTAAATGACCAATGTTGCCTCCCAGTGAAAACAAACACAATGAGATACTGAAAAAGATTTGAAGGGAGATGGGGAATGAGAGATATGTGGAAACTAAATTTTATGCCCCGCCTATATTGGTGGAGCACTGAGTGTTGCAAGGAAGGCATTGTTGAGAAAACTGAAGAGTGTGTGATGTTCCTCCTACTTCACCCTGCATCTGTTCTCTGCATCTCTGACTTGTCAGCCAGGCTATTTTTGGACACAAGTTAGCAGGTTTTTTTTTTTTTTTTAAGCAATAGACCCATGTTCAGAAATAGCCTGACTGACAGGTCAAAGACAAGGAGGAAGTATTGTGAGAGGCCCCTGGGTGTTCCTTTCTCCCTCTTTCATGCCTGTGACTGTCAACTGAATTAACAGACATAAAGGTAGAGCATAAGGGAAAAGATAAATAATGAGTAGAGTCTATTCTTGACTGCCAGAGAACGGCAGAGCTGCCAGCAAATGGCCATTCCTGCAGGATTTGGAAATAGCAGGTTAAATTGGCACAAAAGACACACACGCGCCAGCAAAGTAATAAATACAGTAAAAGTATGGCCACAGGAAACACCTTGTCAACAGAACTAATACAAAAACTAAAGCACTCATTCGTGATAGAACCTGGCTGTCTTTCCTGGTTTAAACTGATTTTTGCTCCGTTCAGGTCTAGCACTTTCTCAAAACAGCACTAAAATGCATGTATATAAGAAGCCTGGACAGGCATTACATACTGTAAGTGGATGGTTCAAAAGCCAGATGTCCCAGCTCATCTGTACACAAGGCCAAAATGAGCATAGAAGGCAATGGCCAGCCACTGCACAGAAGGGACTATGACTGAAGCAGCATAAAGTGGCCAAGGGGAGTGGGACAAATTCCCTTAACTCCTCCATCAACCACATGCTCATTGAAGCACACTGGATTGTGTACAGAACAGAAATTGTGCCATGACAGAAGGAAATACACTACTGAGAAACTAAAGATAAATTGAACTGCATCACTATGGGCTCAGGATGAATGAAGGCAATGTTATGAGGAAATGTATATAAATATTTATAAAAGAAATGGATAAAAATATTCTTGACAATATTAGGGAGACATAAGAAATGAACCTCATCATTCAAATGTAATAATCAAAGGTATGGCATGGGCCTTTTAAACAATCATAAGGAAGAACTATGTAAGCAGAAACAGAAGAGATGGTGCTTGAATAAAAAGCCTCTCCTTTTCACAGTTTGTTTCCCAGATGCCTGAGGGATTTTTTTCCAAATATTTCTTTGTCTCGCTTGTCATAGGAATACTTTTGTCAAAAATTCTCTTGTACGGTGTTAGTTTTGTTTAGTAAATAAGATGGGCATATTTATGGGAGCATTCCATTCGATTCCTGTTCGAATAAAAATATGAGCAGAATAAAAATATGAGCAAAAAACATTGAAAAATACAAATGTGTGGTTAGAGAAAGAAGATTGCATTTTGGTGACAACAGAAATTTCATCTTTATAATTTAAATCTTCACTATGTGTGCAACTGTGTATCCAGATTGCACATTCAGTGCTATCCCTATGTTGAAGGAGTTAAGAGTGATGCTTGTTCTGTGCAATTCTAAAAAGTAAATGCTGTTCTGAGAATTCTTCTTCCTTTAAAGTATATTATATCATACTTGAATTAAAGAAAGAAGTGTTATCATTTGTAATAATCCAGGGTTAGACTTGTATATTCACAAAGTTGGAGGAGACATAGTATACTCATAAATATAGCATGAGTAAAGAGTATTTTCATTGTTCCAAATCTGTTGATTTGTGCCAAAAAATATTTATTTATTATTTATTTATTTTAAGTTCTATGCCCTCCATTTCACAGTCAAGTGAAATGTGTAATGACTAAAACATTTTTGTTGCTTGTTAGACAGAAACTAGGATGACAAAACCCCATAATCTTTCTAGGATGAACTATATACTTTTAATTTCAGTCCAAATTATTTTAGGTTCATAGTAAAACCAATAATGTGAAATGTCAGTAATATGCTCCAGTCATTATTTAGTAAGTCTATATGGCATCTGGTAGGTGAACATAAAGATAGTTGAAGTTGTGACTGATGTTCAGAAGACCTACTAATAATATGCCACATGAGGTGATGATGAATGCTAGGTCAATACAAACTATGTTCTCTGTCCTCTAGCCTTTAGTCTCCACTGTATTAAACTCAGATTCAGGTTTGTTTAACTGTAGATCAGGGCTTAAGATTAGATGCTTAACTGAAGTAAACAAGTTTAAGACATCAGTGCATTAGGAATTGCAATGAAGTTCTTAGATTTTGCCATTGTTGACCCCAAAATCAGAATACTTACCACATATACAAAGAAAGGAAGTCTCATTTCCAAGGCACTTTCTTTCCTCATCCTTCAAGCATATTGGTTTGTCACAGGTGTGCACACAATTTTGGTCTCCTTTCACTGGCTGAGCATACTGTGATTCTTGTGGTTCTGAGGAATTATTCTGAGAGGTTAAATTATTGGCAGCACAAACCTTGCCTGTGATAAAAACAAAACGAAACACATTCATCACTGAACTACAATATTCTGGTTTTGAGGATTGTATATGTATCTGGCTTTATAATGGTGAAAACAGAAAAAACCTTGGCACAGAGGTGAGTATATCAATAGACTGTTAGAAAAAGTAGTATTATAACTGAGAATGAAAATGAAATGCACAAAAAAATCTACATCACTAACAGAGAAAAAATAGTGAATATATTAGAAATATTATAATGATTAAAATAATATGATTAAAGAAAACACTTACAGAAAAGGATGCATCAATAACATAATAACATAACATTAATTTAATCCTAACATTTATGTTTAAATCCTATTTGTTTGTTTGTTTGTTTGTATCCCACCTTTATTATGTTTACAAATAACCCAAAGCAACAAACATATCAACACACCTTCCTCTTCTTATTTTCCCAATAACAATACTCTGTGAGGTGGGTTGGACTGAGAGAGACTGGCCCAAATAGCTTTCATGGCTAAGTGGGACTTGAACTTATGGTCCCCTGATTTCTAGCTTGGTACTTTAACCACTAGACCAAATTGGCTCTTATATATCACCATTTTGTCTCATCTGGCCATTTTTAGAACAGAGATTTTTCACTCAAGATCTGATCATCTCACATTCTCACGTTTGGACTACAGCAATGTGCTCTAAGTGGGACTGGCCTTGAAGAGCATTTGTAAGCTACAACTGGTCCAGAGTGCAGAGGTGCAGGCTGTTCTTGGGTGGCCCATGATATACCACTGCTCTGTGACCTGCACTGACTGCCAGTTTGCTTCTGGGTGCAATTTAAAGCAGGGCTTTTCAACCAGTGGTATGGATACCAGCTGTGGTACATTGGCACCTGGCAGGTGGTACGCGACCATCCTAAAAAAATAATGGGGGAGGGGAATGAGCTGAACTGATGGCAGCACTGCACAAGTCTGAGTGAGAGATGGCTGGAGCTGCAGGGCTGTCAAGGCTCAGAGGAAGCGCCAGGATTAGCGCCAGGCTCCAGCTGGAGCTTGGCACTGATCCTGATGCTTCTGCTGAGCCCTGAAGAAGTACCAATCATCTGGAAAGCAGCACTGATCCTGGTGCTTCTGCTGAGCCCAAAAGAAGCGATGATCAGCTGGAATGTTGCAGCATCTTCAGGGTCTTGTGATTTACATTCAGATGCTTGGCAACTGATTCATATTTATGATGGTCACAGTGTCCCAGGGTTATGTGAAGTGACCAAAACCTGCTGCAACCACCCAGCAGATGGGGGGGAATAAAAACCAAACCCCCCTCCTGCTGCCAATCCTCAACAGAAATGTTCACAACAATGAAAACCTCGGACAAGAGGAAGAGCGCCACCGGGTGGACACGCAGGTATCTTGCTCGGCTGTGGCTTGAGAGGGCACTTTTTTCAGTGCCATTGTAACTTCAAACAGTCATTAAGTAAACTGTTGTAAGTCAAGGACTACCTGTACTTTATCACTTTTTTCCTTTTTTTGGGGGGTCATCAAGTTTTTGACACCTTGCTAGGTGACTGGTGGTACTCAGATATTGCCATATCCTAAAAGTGGTACAATGGGTGAAAAGGTTGAAAAGCCCTGATTTAAAGGGTTGGTTATTACTTTTAAAGCCCTGCATCACATTGGTCCAGGTGACTTGAGGAACCATCTCATCTGATGGATCAAGTCCACCCATGCTGACAGAGAGGGGGCATGCTGTGGGCCTGTCAGGGAATTTCAGCTGGTGGGTGCAGGAGAAGAGCCTTCTCTGCCATGGCCCATGCTCTTTGGGACATCTTGGCCCGTGAGGTAAGATTGGCTCCCACCATTCTGACTGTCCATAAGGGTCTGAAGAGCTGCCTCTGCCCATTGTCTTGGGGCCCCAACAGGAGAGTATCACACTGGAGGTGGTTGATGATTTAAGAGAAGATCCCTCCTCTTCTCCTCCCATGCATCCTGCTCACTCCTGCCTTTCCTATAACCCTTTACTCTGGATTGTAATCATATTTTTATTGCTTTTAGAAATATTTATCTTTTATGTTTTTATTGCTTTTAATATTGTAAGCCACCCAGATTCACTTCAAAGTGAGATGGGGAACGAACAAATTTAATAAAATAAATAAAAATGGTACTCAGGCTTGATAGACTCAAGGTTCTTAATGAGATGGCAGACTCCCTGTTTTAGGAATATAGTTCAACATCAAATTGACATTTTGCCATATAATTTGAAACCAAAAGAAGGCTGAAGTTGGGCACAATCAAATTATAAATTAAGAAACATTTCTTACAACATGAATACATACATACAGAAAATCTGGCATCCAACCTTTTTTAAACTTGCTTTGAGAGTTTTGAAAGAGTATTTTCTGGTAAATTGATGTTTATTCATGCCTAGACCTCTTGATTCTCCAAAACTCAAAATCCTCATTTTTCACTTCACAATTCACATAATATATATACACGCACATATACACAAATATTAATGAAATATACACATAATCAATTTTAATCTAATTCTCAAGCAAATGTTGTTAGGTGAGTCATACTCAACACACAATCTGTCAACATCTTTCAATCAACTACTATATTAGCAACCAACTGATTTAAAACATCAATTCTTTAGTTAACCCAAGTATTCCATTAAAACATCTTTCCTGCTGCTTTCAGAGTGGGTTCTACAATCATTCCAAAACAAATAGACATCAAAACTAAAGTCAAATTATATAGTTAAAATCCTGATAGGTTAAGTCTATCAACATCAAAGGATAGTCCCAGATAGCCAAGGATATCCTGAGGGCTTAAGCTTGCTATAAAAACATTTAATTAACTCAACTGTCTTTATATCATACAAATTGGCAGTGGAGAAAAGAAGTATCATTGTGATTCCTAATATAAAAGTTCATAGTCTTATTCTTTTCAGAACAGATTTAAAGTTTCTTCATATTGCTTCTCTCAGTTCACATGTTTACCTCATCAAAATCCAGGGAAACAGGGTTTAACTGTTAGAATATATATATATATTCATCTATATCTATATCTGAAAACTTTAATAAATTACAGCAGATGAATTGACAGATCTAAGATTTAAACAAGAATACTTGCTAATGTACTACTAAAAACAAAACTATAACCTATATATCACTCTTACCTGAGTAAATATTTAAAATTTGAAATATATTATTTGTCTGCTTATTTGTGGAATTAAATAGGCCTTATATTGTCATTTGTACTGAATACAGGTGTATATAATTATATTGTGACTTTAAAAATTAGGAACTGTTTGTTCACAGTTTTACACTAACAGACATAATAAACCAGTGAGAGAAATAACTTCCATTATTTAATAAAAATATAAATAAGAACATAACCAACACATGTACATCTGAATTTGTAATATTCTTTATAATATATAGCCACTGACTCTAGAATCATGAATGAGCATGTAAATAGATCTGGTGTTTCAAATTAAAAAAAAATTCAGTATGATAAAACCTTGAAATCTATTTTCAAAACTACTTACAACTGGCCTAAGTGACTTGGGATGATTTTTTTTTTAGCATATTGAATCAGGACATATTGAGAAAAGAGAAGGAAACCTAAACATTAAGGTGTTTAACTTCCCTTTTTACCCACTGTATTATATGCAAAGCCCTTCAATCAGTTTTATTTTTATTATAAATGCAGTAAGTAAAAGAACATGATAAATATAGTTCATGACAAAAAATAGATTTAATTATCCTTTTTATGCTTTGATGATGATGATGAGATCAAGATTTTGCTGAGATTTGTTGATACCTTTAAAAAAGGGGTAAGGGTCCATACAAAAGCACCATTTCCATTCAGATAGGCATCGTGCTAATTTTATAAAATAAAGTTTGACTTACCACTAATAATGGTCAGGATCATCAACATGCATGGCAGGGAAAATGAAAAACTGAAATCCATTTTAAACATCTTCTTGCACTGTATGCTGAGAAGATCTAGCTTTGCTGTTAAACCAATGTACTACTCAGGATATGATGTCAGAAGCAGTAACAAAAAATGAAATAAAAAAAAAGGAACGAATACTGGAAGGATCCAAGATTAATGTAGAATCAAAATAGAATGGAAGGTTGTTTGGTTGACTGACCTCATGCTATAGCCACATTAGCAAGATGATCTATTTCAATGGCCATATACGCAGGAAGTGGGGTGTGTAGGAGTAAATTCAGAAGATGAGATGAAATAGTAATCTAAGCACGACCATCTTTGCCTACAGGTCAAAGCTAAGAAAAAGAAAACCAAAGCAAATTATGACATTACAACAGTTTCCTGTTTTTAAGTCTTCTTAAATATATGAAGCGAATAATGATGGATTTAAAAAAAAAGTATCATCCAGCTAAAGTCACTAAATGACTAGAAACAGTGAATAAAGCTAGTTGCAAACACTGTGTGCAAAATTCTATTTACTTATCCATATTATACTGCATCTGAGGTCAGCCAATATATTCTAAACATGAAGGAGAACTGATATTTATGTTCCACATCTATAGAAAGGAAGCCAATAGGGAAAGGTTAAAATGCATAAAGTTATTTATAAAGAATATTACTAGTCACAGCTGAAATCTATAGCCTTCCAAATGTGGTTGGTCCCCAGTTCCTTATCATCTCCAGCAAACATAAATCATGACAAAGGAAGATGGCAAATGTCACACATCTGAGGTTTCATATATATATATCCATAAGAAACAATATTTCTTATGAAATATTAAAATTAATCTATTATTGTCTTTTAGCAATCTAACAAACTGAGAACAAAAATAACGACTGGTTTGTAGAGGTAGAACTTGCTTAGCAATAACTTCAGGTAGTGACTGTTTGAGGTTATGTCAGTGATGAAGAAGTAACTTTGTAACTAATGCTTGTTTTTGCAACTTTCACAGCATCTCTCCCTCAGTCACGTGCTCACCATTACAGTCAGTTAGTATGTATTGTATACCTGACTCATTTTTTTTACCTGCAATGCGTAGAGATTGCTTAAACAATCTCAACAATGAGCCACTTCTCCCACATGTATTAATCATAAGATAACAAACTCAGCATTCTGTCCTTAATTAGTTAGCTTGCAGCTGCTGCCTGTAACTGACAGACTTTAAACACTTTCACACCAACAGGTTTCTTTCCCTCCTAAGCAGCTTGGGACTCACAGCCATGAGCATTCTAGGCAAACAGCAGCACTCCTGCATTCCCTTCAATGTATATTCTCTATTGGGTAATTGCTTACTCTCTTGAAATTTCTTTCTCCATAGTGAATGTAAATAAAAACATGAATTCTCTTCTTTTATTATCCCTGTACTGGAGTGAGCATTCCAAAGAGTGGGAGAGTGGGAGAAAAGGAAAGCTGAAATAAAATCGCAGTCATTGGATTTTTCACTTAGCAACCGCATCACTTGATGACCAAGTTACCGGTCTCCCATTGTGGTCATTAAACCAGGATTACCTATAATTGGTCTATGTCAGAACAATTATGTTTATTTTATAACATCTGCTGGGACTGCCAGCATACAGAATATGAATATTCTCTCTTATAGACTGAAACAGAAACATTATTGTAGACAAAATATGAAAAGAGAAAGAATTTTTTACAAAAGTAGTTATCAGGCTAAGTCTAAGATCAAAATGGAACATTCTAGCCAGTGTTCAGTTCTTTATTTGCTTATATATAGTACACGGAATCTTGAAACTCTTACTACTCCCAACTTAGCAATACATCCTAGGAGATTCTAGGACATGGATATCCTTACCCTCTTCCTCTGTCTCCTATCGGAATTCTGTTGCCTCTTGTCTCTCTCTTTCTCTTTTCTGGAATGTGCTCCATCCTTCCGAGGAAACTGCCATTTCACTGTAGTCCATCACTCCAGCTCGCCCTCCGTTGGCACCATCTCTCACGGTAGTTACCTTCAAATTATTGCTAACCTCATGTAAAATCTGAGCATATGTGTGTGTACATTAATGAATTAAGCCAAAGAAGAAATGAAGGATTGGAGCATTAGCATCAGAACATAATTGGTTCCCTTTGTTGTGGATTTGGGATATCATGCTATGGCTTTTTTTCTTTGCTAGATCCTACCTACCTTTTTTATCATGATTGTCACTTTCATGGCAACCAGATAAATCTAATATAGGAAAAATAGCATAGTACAGTAATAGCGGCATTGTCTTTCTAATATTAATACAAACTTAAGTCTTGTTTATATTTCAGCTGTATTAAATATGTAATTTTGACCAACAAAGAAATATAGCATATACATTTGTTGTGCATATAATATTAATGATCTGTATGGTATAAATATGCACCATATTTGCATATATTTTGACCCAATGTACTATATATAATATATGTTCCATTTCCTGGTAAAACTTCTATTTTACAAGACAATTAGGCAGAGTCAAGTTTACAGTTAGCATGTTGGTGGATTCCCCACATAACCCCCAAAATGTCAGACTCTATTGCTAAAAGCAATAGAACTGACTGAAGGTCATGATAACTTAATTTTGTCTCTACTGCTCTCTCTTTTAAAAAAAATCCAGTGATCTAAGATGTGACAAAAATAGCCTTCCGTGAGAAAAGCAGTCATCTGAATCTCCAGACATCTGCAGGCCAGCACAGAGGGGAGAAAAGACATTTGCAATTAGAAAGGTACCCATGGATGCCCTTGTCCTTTGTATTTTGGATTTGCACCAACTCTATGCTAATAGGCTGCTCCTCTTCTCCCATCCTAAATAAAATAGGTAGATGAAGAGAATGGGATCCTGCAATTGTGCCTATATTTGCACAGCAACATCATGAACTATAAAAGAGCCAATCCCATTTTAGCCTGTGTTATTGCACAGCCCAAAATGTGTAGTTATGTTTTGATTTACAATGTCATGTGGACTTAGAAACTGATTAATTAAGTACAACCTGGTTCAACCTTTATAGTATTAAAAGAATATAGATTCTTTCTTCCAAGAATCCTAAAAAAAGTCGCTGAGAGCAAATCATTCTTTATATTTCTTAGAAATAGCAATTATTTTAGGCCATTCTTGCTGGTCTTCTCGTGATATATGTTCTCAGAATAATCAAAGCATAAATGTGAAAATACTGTATATAGGTGATCAAAGAAGGACTCAAGAGAAGACTGCAGTGAGGTTGACTTCATATCTAAAGAAATTTTGGACTATGGAAGAAGCTCCTATCTCTCTTGAGTAGCAATCGCACATAGAAGTAGCATTCTAACCAGCCCTCATCCTTGATAGCTGCCTTCTTAATTTGTTATAATGTCATAGAGTAATGCTACATTACAGACCTTGTTGGAAGTTCATATAGTACCTGGGCTCAAAATTTTAGAATGTAAATTAGTTTTGAAGAGGGAGTTGCATGAAATTGGTGGTGGGCTCTGATACTGTAAGAACAAAACTTAGTTTTGAGCTCCTTCTCTTGATTTCAGGTAAAGATAATAAAAAATAAGGCAGAGGAATCCTCCTGTATTTTCTTAGCATTTTTTTGTTCATTTTTTTGTATGGCAAAAAGAGAAATTACTTCTGATGGAAGATAATTTGCTTTTGATGACAGGAATTGTCTTGGAAGCTTTTTCAAGGGAGAAGAGAATTTCTAGATAATTCTTATGTTAAGTGCAAATGCACTTAACAGGTGGCAAAGGGTATATGAGTATATTGCATGTTCATCTCTTAGTTAGTCTAAAGCAGTGATGGCGAACCTTTTAGAAACCGAGTGCCCAAACTGCAACCCAAAACCCACTTACGCATCGTTGGGTGCCAGGTGGGTGTGGCCCATTGGGTGGGAGTGGCTGCAGTGGTAACAGCAGACTGGGTGGGACTAAAAAGTTCAATCAATCAATTCCAACTTTGCAAGATCTTTTTTTCCTGCGAGAAGTTGAAATTGACTGATTGATTGAACCTTTTCTTTTTTTTGTACATGGCGGCGGAGGCCTAAAGTGAAAAGGTTTTATAAAACCCAGCTGAAGGCCTAGGACTGGGGCGACGGCACGCGTGCCCACATAGAGGGATCTGAGTGCCACCTCTGACACCCGTGCCATACGTTCGCCACCACTGATCTAAAGCCTTCCTAACTTTCTACATATAAATTAATTTCCCAAGACCAACAGAATAATTCTTTCTCCTTTTTCAATAATGGTATTAGCATCATCCTGCAGTGGAATGCTTTTCTTGAGAAATTGTTGGAGAAATGCTACTTTTTTCTCTTTTCTATCCAACAAACTTGGTGAAGAATTTAGAAAAACTATTTAAATGTCAAACAAAAAAAAATAAGATTTTTCTTGAACTAAATATTTAGTATGTAAGGCAAATTCAGTTATATCTAAGATAACGTAGGATTATAGTTAGGTTTTATTCTGTCCCTTCTCATTCAGAACTGAATTTCCAGGTTCCCTAGCACAAGGTAATTTCTTAAAGGCGTGAATGTCTAATGTTGACCTAAACCCACTTATATTCCTATTCATAGCCAATTGCTAATGAAATTCCCATCGGTGTGGCTGCATATCAAAGTTAGTATTTTTCATTTTGCTATTCAAATTGTGTGGTCCTGCTTCCATGCTGTGCTTCATTTCCTATAAGCAAACCCCTCCATTTCAGTTGGTTACTATGCCAGCCATGGTCAAAGCAAAGTAAGGGGCTGAAATTCAGAAAATGATACCTTAAGATAGCATTATTTCCAGCCATTTTATGCACTGTAGTCAGGCAGCTGAAAACTGAAATATGGAAAAGACTTTGTTGTATAATCTTTACCCATTGGCAGATTCTGGCTTTTACATTCACTTTCCCTGATTCTATACATCCATTTCATTAAAAGTCATGTGTGAAATATCTATAAGCACTATTGAATAAATGTGAAGAACAATTACTGTTTTATTTCTACAAATACAGAAACCATTATTACAACAGATTGGATGTGCTGCAAATCTTGTCAGCCAAAATGTGTCAACCAGGGGAAACTAAAAGATGGGCTTTTTCTTGTAGCCCCTGCCTTACAGAATACTCTCCTGAGATTAGAATGACCTCAGCCCTATTGACTTTTTACGAAGTTTTAAAAACTTGGCTATGTACCTGGGCCTGGGATTTGGAATATGCTAAGGGCCCCATTACTTGGTTTTACTGTTAGTTGATTAAGCATCACCGCTGCTGTTTATACTTATTTATTTTGTAGGTGTTTTTATTGTTTTAATGCTTTTAAATTGTTTTATAATTTTTGAATTATAAGCTATCTAGAGTCACTTATTTGAGTTGGGCAGCTATAGAAAATGAATAAATAAATAATAAACTCACAGGCAAAATTCAGGGCATAAATATTTGGTTTGGAAGAAAGGTAATAAGTATTTAGTTAAGATTAGTTAGTTAAGTAACTAATTGAAGAAGAACTCATCAAATTTACAGATGACACCAAACTGGCAGGAGTAGCCAACACCCCAGAAGACAAACTCAGGATCCAAAAAGATCTTGACAAACTTGAACAATGGGCCATATCCAACAAAATGAGTTTCAATGTGGAGAAAAGCAAAGTTTTACATTTAGGCACCCCTTTATGGATTACTGCCTTGTCGTGGCAAAGGGGCTTGCGTAACTCAATGAAGCTATAAGCTATGCCGTGCAGGGCCACCCAAGATGGACAGGTTATAGCAGAGAGTTCTGACAAAATGTGATCCACACTGGAGAAGGAAATGGCAAACCACTCCAGTATCTTTGCCATGAAAACCCCATGGACAGTACTAAAAGGCAAAAAGATATGACGCTGGAAGATGAGCCCCTCAGGTCGGAAGGTGTCCAATATGCTACTGGGGAAGAGCAGAGGGCTAGTACTAGTAGCGCCAGAAAGAATGAAGCGACTGGGCCAAACCCGAAAGGACGCTCAGCTGTGGATATATATGGTGGTGAAAGGAAAGTCCGATGCTGTAAAGATTTTTTCTTCATAGGAATGTAAGATCCATGAATCAAGGCAAGCCAGACATAGTCAAAAAAGAGATGACAAGACTGAACATCAACATCTTAGGAATCAGCAAACTAAAATGGACAGGAATGGGTGAATTTAACTCAGATGACCATCAGGTATACTACTGTGGGCAAGAATCCCTCAGAAGAAATGGAGTAGCCTTCATAGTCAATAAAAGAATAGGAAAAGCAATACTGGGATACAATCCTCAAAATGACAGAATGATTTCAATTCGAATCCAAGGCAAACCATTCAATATCACAGTAGTCCAAATCTATGCCCCAACCACTGGTGCTGAAGAGGATGAAATTGACCGGTTCTATGAAGCCCTACAGCACCTTATAGAATTAACACCAAAAAATAATGTCCTTATCATCATGGGGGATTGGAATGCTAAGGTAGGAAGCCAAAAGATAACCGGAATAACAGGCAAGTTTGGCCTTGGAGTACAAAATGAAGCAGGGCACAGGCTAATAGAATTTTGTCAAGAGAATACGATGGTCATAACAAACACTCTTTTCCAACAACCCAAGAGACGGCTCTACACATGGACATCACCAGACGGTCAACATAGAAATCAGATTGACTATGTGCTCTGCAGCCAAAGATGGAGAAGCTCTATACAGTCAGTAAAAACAAGACCAGGAGCTGACTGTGGCTCAGATCATGAGCTTCTCGTTGCAAAATTTAGGCTTAAATTGAAAAAAGTAGGGAAAAGCACTAGGCCACTCAGGTATGAACTAAATCATATTCCTGATGAATATACAGTAGAGGTGACAAATAGATTTAAGGAACTGGATCTGATAGACAGAGTGCCTGAAGAACTATGGATGGAAGTTCGCAACATTGTACAAGAGGTAGCAACTAAAACCATCCCAAAGAAAAAGAAATGCAAGAAAGCAAAATGGCTGTCTGAGGAAGCTTTGCAAATAGCTGAGGAAAGAAGGGAAGCGAAAGGCAAAGGAGAAAGAGAAAGATACACCCAGTTGAATGCAGAATTCCAGAGAGTAGCTAGAAGAGATAAGAATGCCTTCTTAAATGAACAGTGCAAAGAAATAGAAGAAAACAACAGAATAGGGAGGACCAGAGATCTCTTCAAGAAAATTGGAGATATGAAGGGAACGTTTCATGCAAAGATGGGCATGATAAAGGACCAAAATGGCAGAGACCTAACAGAGGCAGAAGAGATTAAGAAGAGATGGCAAAACTACACAGAAGAACTATACAAGAATGAGCTTAACATCCCAGATAACCACAATGAGATGGTCACTGACCTCGAACCAGACATCCTAGAATGTGAAGTGAAATGGGCCTTAGAAAATCTGAGCAACAACAAAGCTAGTGGAGGTGACAGTATTCCAGCTGAGCTATTCAAAATCTTAAAAGACGATGCAGTAAAAGTGCTACACTCAATTTGCCAGCAAATTTGGAAAACTCAACAGTGGCCACAGGATTGGAAAAGGTCAGTTTACATTCCAATTCCAAAGAAAGGCAATGCCAAAGAATGTTCAAACTATCGCACCATTGCACTCATTTCACATGCTAGTAAAGTTATGCTTAAAATCCTACAAGCTAGACTCCAGCAGTATGTGGATCGAGAACTACCAGAAGTACAGGCAGGATTTCGAAGAGGCAGAGGAACTAGAGATCAAATTGCCAACATACGCTGGATCATGGAGAAAGCTAGGGAGTTCCAGAAAAACATCTACTTCTGCTTCATTGACTATGCAAAAGCCTTTGATTGTGTGGATCACAACAAATTGTGGCAAGTTCTTAAAGAGATGGGAGTACCAGACCATCTCATTTGTCTCTTGAGAAACCTATATGCGGGTCAAGAAGCAACAGTGAGAACTGGACACGGAACCACTGATTGGTTCAAAATTGGAAAAGGAGTCCGGCAAGGCTGTATACTGTCGCCCTGCCTATTTAACTTATATGCAGAGCATATCATGAGAAAGGCAGGGCTAGATGAATCAAAAGTTGGAATTAAGATTGCCGGGAGAAATATCAACAACCTAAGATATGCAGATGATACCACTCTAATGGCAGAAAGTGAAGAGGAACTAAAGAGCCTCTTGATGCGGGTGAAGAAGGAGAGTGCAAAAGTTGGCTTGAAACTCAACATTAAGAAAACCAAAATCATGGCATCCGGCCCTCTCAATTCCTGGCAAATAGATGGGGAAGAAATGGAGGTAGTGACAGATTTTATTTTTCTGGGCTCCAAGATCACCTCAGATGGGGACTGCAGCCAAGAAATTAAAAGACGCTTGCTCCTGGGGAGGAAAGCTATGGCAAATCTAGACAGCATTCTAAAAAGCAGAGACATCACCCTGCCAACAAAAGTGCGTATAGTCCAGGCCATGGTTTTCCCAGTTGCAATATATGGCTGTGAAAGTTGGACCATAAGAAAGGCTGAGCGCAAAAGAATTGAGGCCTTTGAACTATGGTGCTGGAGAAGACTCCTGCGAGTCCCTTGGACTGCAAGGCGTTCAAACCGGTCAGTCCTAGAAGAGATCAACCCCGACTGCTCTTTAGAAGGCCAGATCCTGAAGTTGAAACTCAAATACTTTGGCCACCTAATGAGAAGGAAGGATTCACTGGAGAAGAGCCTAATGCTGGGAAAGAAGGGGACGACAGAGAATGAGATGGCTGGATGGAGTCACTGAAGCAGTAGGTATGAAATTAAATGTACTCCAGAAGATGGTAGAGGACAGGAAGACCTGGAAGAACATTGTCCATGGGGTTGCGATGGGTCGGACACGACTTCGCAATTAACAACAACAACATTTAGGCAGGAAAAATCAAAGGTACAAGCATAGACTGGGCAAGACCTGGCTTAAAAACAGTAACTGTGAGAGAGACCTTGGAGTCCTAGTGGATGATCACTTGACCATGAGCCAGCAGTGTGCAGCAGCAGCCAAAAAAGTTAATACAATCCTGGGTTGTGTAAACAGAAGCATAGAATCAAGATCACGAGAAGCAGGGCTTTTTAAATCATAGAACGCCCAGAACGGAGTTCCGGCACCTTTTTGGGATGGAACCTTGTAGGGTAGGCAAGGCCGGTTGTATGACATGTGTGAGTTCCGGCACCTTTTTTTTTTTTTTTTAGAAAAAAAGCACTGATGAGAAGTATTAGTACTGCTTTATAAAACCCTAGTAAGACCACATCTGGAATACTGCAGCCAATTTTGGTCACCATATCACAAAAAGATGTTGAGAGTTTGGAAAAAATTCAGAGAAGAACAACTAAGATGATCAAAGGCCTGGAGACTAAAATATACAAAAAACGACTGCAGGACTTGGGTCTGGCTAATCTAAAAAAGAAAAAAGAAATAGGGGAGACATGATAGCAGTATTACAGTACTTGAGGGGCTGCCACAAAGAAGATGGGGGTCATGTTATTCACCAAAACACCAGAGGGCAGGACAAGAAACAATGGTTGGAAACTGAACAAAGAGAGAAGTAACCTGGAATTAAGGAGAAACTTCCTGACAGTGAGAACAATTAGTCAATGGAACAGCTTGCCTCCAGAAATTGTGGGCGCTCCATCACTGGAGATTTTTAAGAAGAGGCTAGACAGTCACTTCTCTGAGATGGTATAGGTTCTCCTGCTTGAGCAGGGGGCTGGACTAGAACACCTCCAAGGTCCCTTTCAGCTCTATTCTATTCTTATTCTAGAAGTATATTGAATTATTATTAAAGAGATATTTCCAATTATACTCATAGGATTAAATCAAATCTTTATTATGGTCATAGATCAGGGTACCGTCAATTAAAAAGAATAGAAGATACATAAGAATCTAAAAAAATATGAAAAACTAAAAGATATAAAAATATGTATATTAAAATAGAAATTATATATAAAAAACAAAAGTCTAAAAGGAGAATTGGGGATCTTAGATGAATGTAGGGGAGCATAAAGGCTAGTACTGTATTTGGAAAACGATATCAAATTATAGAGAAATTTAGCATAGTAAAGCAGGTGCTCATTAAGTCTATTTATGGTATCAATCATCATATTAAAAATTTAAGCACTGCTGCACAGAGCTGGCAACATTGTATGTTGAAGCAGGCTTGATATCTCAAAACAGCAAGGAGGTATAGAATTGTCCTGTACGGGTATTTGTGCAGTAATGCTAAGAGGAGGCTGGTATGACTGTTTCTATAATGTAGGCACTGGGGAAGCACAGGCTGTGTTGCTTCTGTGTGTCCAGAGTCATGGGTCATTGTTTCACTGGGTAAGGAATCTTCCTGTATTGGCCTTCAGGAACAGCTGAGGGGAAGGAATGACAATGTGCCAGAGTAAAGGTTCTCCAGTGTTTAGGTATGTCAAGTTTAGTTAAACATGACATAGGGAAGGCAAAGTACCTGTTGGATTCACTGGCAATAAAGATAAACCTGGCTAAGTCCAATTAGTACTCTATGTCTACTACATGCTCTTAATGAGTGATTTAGCCTGATCATATCCCATGCTGAGTAGAAGAACTGGAGATATGCCCAAGGATGAGATTTTAGTTTAATTTAGACTACCCTTCTACTATAAACTCCAGGAATTCTGGTTTGACAGTTGTGGTATGTTTGGATATTTCCAACTCCATTTAATTTTCTATTTCCAAGTCTTTAATTTACAGAGCTTTACTATATCCCATTCAAGGTGCATGGAAGTTGGGATTCAGTTTTGTATTCCTGACCAAATGGATTAAAAAATTTAATATTCTACTGTTCGCTCTGTTCACTGAAAACTGTAAAAGGAGTTATTTTGTTATCTTCAGAAATTAGGACAAATGATAAAAAAATATTTCACAAACTTGAAGCACACATTTCCTAGTCAACAGACCCTCAGAGTCCCAGTCTTTCAGTTGCAGGAGTTTGAACTCCAGGTCAATCTGTAATATGGCCTTCCTCATCTGTGACTTGATCATGGATGATAGGGTTGATCTGGCATGGATTACTGAAACCTGGCTGGGCTTAAAGGGGGGGCTTTCCTCTCTCAGATTTGCCCTACAGTATAACTAAGATTCCAAGGCAGGGATATGGTAATTGTTATCTGAAAGTCTCTGGTAGTATCAGAGGTGATGTTCTGCAGATTGCTGGGTGCGAGACCCCATTTGTTGATTTGTCCCCAGAGTGCTTATTGGTCTGTTTTAAGTAGTAACTACTTGTGACTATTTCTGAATAAAGGGAGAACTGAGAACTTCAGAAAACATTGTTTTCTAAAGAAACCAACCAATAAATTGTGGATGAAATAACATATTCTTGCTTGTGTACCCCAACATCAGATATTGATAAAAATGGTCCCTCTGTCTGTGAAGGTAACATAGCAATTATCAACAATCTTTTCATCTCCCACCATGTTGGAAGTGCAATTAATTAAAATAATAAAAGTGACCTAAATCTCATGAAAAAATACAAACATCTTTCAAACTTTTGTTTTGCAAGATCTTTGTCATTTTTTATATTTTACATATATTGCTATCTAGTGACATTGCACAGCCTTGGTGTCTCTGGGCACTGTGTTACTGATTATTGTACTATAGAGTTATTGTTATCAGTAATTACTAATAGCCTTGAAAATCAAGAAATGAATCAGATTACAGAAGACAAGTTTAAAGGCTCTGGGCAATGAATATTATTAATAGTAGATTTAATCATAACCTTGATCCCTTACTCAAGAAAGATTAGACAGTACCATTGACTACAACAATCACACAACCACATTTATGAATTTAAGCTTGGAGATTAACCTCAACGGCAATTGCTTTTTTAAAAAAAATGTAATTCAGTTTTAAACCAGGCACAAAAAAGCCTTTTTCGTCTAAATATGGAAGTATTTAAAATAATTTTTTTAACAAAATGAATCCAAATGTGTCCCATGTGACAATGGTTATCATTAACAAAAAGAGGAAAAAAATCTCTAATGCTTTTTTTTTCTCTTTCAGGAGTTGAAATTTTGATTGGGAAAGTTTATTCAGAAAAAAAGGGATGCAATCTTTCCATAACTATTTCTCTAATTAATTGTCTCCAATTTGGTGGCAATAAGACTGCAATTCAGGTAGTCCTTGACTTACAACCTTAACTGAATCCAGAATTATGGTTTAAAGTCAGTCATTAAGCAGGTCACCAATGCCCAACCTTTTTGTGGTGGTCATTAAGCAAATGTCACAGTTGTTAACTAAATGCTGCGGTTGTTAAGGAATCCATTTTATCCAGTAGCCTTTTCTTTTGCCAAAAACTGGAAGTAAATACTGGAAACCAGCAAAACATGCTGGAGATCTCAGTCACATGGCTATAAATATCATCCAGATGCCAAGCACCCAAAATGTGATCACATGAGAGCAGCTAGGCGGGTGGCTGTCGGAACTTCAAAATCAGGTTATAGATATCTTTTGGGAGATTCCGTTTTAATTTTGGCTGATAAGCAGCTGGCTGATAAGCAAGCATTACCTATAGAAAAAAAAGCTGGGAGATACTTAGATCTTGCTCAATTCATCAACCTTAAATGTGTTACTGTAAAGAGTAATAGCCATTTCATTAATGAACATATATATTTCTTTTTTTTACTTATATTTATTTTGTTTATGCCTCAATATTAAGGTATATGCTTTCAATTTAAAATAGTATTACTAACAAAGTCAGTGAATATGTTATGTTATCCCTTTCTCTTTTAGTCCAGCAGGAAATTTTTCAACATTTCCAAAACTGTTCTTGTAGAAATGTAGGCTTTTTCATGTTCTTTTATGAATCTGGAATATGAGTCTTTAAAATATTCAGTGATTCTGTCTCTCCATTTCATTTTAGGCTTTTTTCTAACTGTTTGTCTCTAGGATGATATCTGCTGAATGTGGTAAAAGAATTGCAAGTGTCAAAGAATCTTGATATGAGTGCTAATTAGCATTACTATATATTTAGCAGAGTAGAAGCAGAATTCGGAAGAAGGCTTTCCAAAATCATTTTTAAGAACATCAAAGAGGAAAAGCCTAATCAAATGAAGCATAAAATGTATCTCAACAAGTACAAAATGTAGAACTCACCAGTAGAATAGAAACTGATAAAATTGTTGACAGGTTTTAGGTCAGGTCAGCATCTAATTACTTGTTCTGTTTGATGGGAATAAAACTTCTAGCTGAACTGATATAAGGAATACACAAACAGTTCAGTTGCTCAGCAACTAAAGCAGTTGGCAAGTCAATTTTTAGGAAGGAAAAGTGGGGGGGATGATATGATTGAGATTAAAAGGACATAGACACAAGCTGGGATTTAAGAAAGAGACCCTAGAAAGATAATGATGTCAAAAGGACAAAAAGCCCAGGAACAAATAGATGGAAGACCAAGTAGAATTATTTTGATATGAGGGGAAGAATTATTTGAAGCTTAGAAAAAGACCAAAACTTGAGTAAAGGAGATAGGAAATTGAGTCAAGAATTGATTAAGCAGAAGTTATCTATACAAGTTGAAAAATGGATTGGCATTTTGGAAAAGAGATAAAAAGGGCTACATAAAATTGTTGTGCACTTTTGTGCAGTACAAAAGTGGCTCTAGACTTTTGTGATGAAACTATGATATCTTAACTACATTTGAGAAGCAGCTGTTTTATTTATGGTTTAGTTGCTGTGTATTTGAAACTTGAAACGTTGCAACAGTAACTTGGCCTATGCTATATAGGGCTTTAAAAGTATAATCAGCACCTGGAAAGCAAATACAGTTCACACAACACTAGTATTATTGGGAGAGTCACAGAGGACCTGTAATAGAATGTGCTGCTGCACTGCAGTTTCTATATGTCTTTAAGAGCAGTCCCATATAGAGCACATTGCAATAATCCAATGGGAGATGACTAAAGCATGGATGCTCACATTCCAGTAAAGGAATGGGTACAATTGGTACACAAGGAAGATTTCTGGAAAGACCCTTCTGGTCATGGCCACCACTTGCTGTTCTAGCAGGAGCTGCGACTTTAAGAAAACCCCCAAATTCTGTACCAGAACTATAAAAGGGAATGTTACCCTGTCCAGAGCCCGAGATGGCAACTGTCCTGATCCTGGGAAATCAAAAAACCTACAATCACTCCATCTTCTAGGGTTGACTCTAAGAGTGGTGGCACAGTGGTTAGAATGCAGTACTGCAGGCTAACTCATTGCTCACTACAGAAGTTTGATTCTGAATGGCTCAAGATTGACTCAGCCTTCCATCCTTCCAAGGTTGGTAAAATGAGGACCCAGATTATTGGGGGCAATATGCTGATTCTGTAAAGTGCTTAGAGAGAGCTGGAAAGCACTGTGAAGTAATATATAAGTCTAAGTGTCATTGCTATTGAATCACAGTTTCTCTCCCTTCAGACCCTTATAGTTCCCAGATACTGAGCCAGCACCTGAACAGTATTACTTTCCTGGCTGGTAAAAAGATATATAATTGGGTATCATCAGCATACTGGTGATACCGAAGCTCTGTCCCAGCAGCTTCATATAGACTTAAATAGGAGCAGAAAGAGATTTGAGCCCTGAGGTACCCCATGTAATAGGAGCCTAGAGCTGGATCTCCACCACAATTTGACTTATTTTCCTTCAGTTTGTGTGACACAAACTTTCTGTTCCCACTTCCATAATGCAGTCTTGCTTGTTTTCAGAGACCTTAACCCATATAAATATATTGCAAGCCATACTTTCTTTTAGCATATTCACACACTTCATACATTGCTTTTTTGTTTCTCTGTTTCTGAGGATTTCATCAATTGTATGAAACCATGACTTTCCCAGGATTCATGTTCCTAAGAACTCATTGACTCTTCTTACATACTTATTGTGCAAATTGATCCTCTTTGTTTTCATCTGACCAAGCTTTTTATTAACTACCTTTGCATTCAGTCTATGATCATTCAACATCCATTTGTTCTTGAGGATATCTCATTTTATCCAAACCTTAGTTAAATAATCCTCATTCCATTCAACCTACTTTTGTTTCCACTGATATCCACAACTCTTATCACCTGTCTTCCTTTTCTCTTTTCCAAAATTATATACAAATGAGTTCAGGGCCATCAGAAATATTGTAAAATAAAAGCCTAATAAGATGTCATCATATTCATTAGAATTATTGTCTTCTTTAGAATTAGAATCATATTCTGAAAATAATTATTTTAAATTGTTCCCAACAGACTAAATGAAATAATTTAAATTAAGAACTCTGCTCCTAATATTTTCATCAACTGATCGCATAAAGGAAATATTACTTTACCTCAACAGTAAAAAATTAACAAATAACAAATCAATTAATAAAGCCTTGAGCTGAGAGACAATACACAGCCCTAGCACTTGGGCTGATAATCATTTTTGCAAGAATAATTTAGCCCATTAGCACATGTTAAGGCTGTGGAAGATATAGCAGGTAAGGTGTTCAACAGAACTCTGAATGGCTTATAGACTCTTTCTATCTCTTACCTCAAGCTGCTGCATACAGAATTAGTTGTGGTTTCAAAGTTAATTATTTTTATTTCTTTATATGTGTATGCTCCATTAGATTAGTTAAGATAAATTACTTTTGGTCTGTTTTTAGGACTCTTATGCTTAGCGTACTTGTATTAAAAACAAGTTGTAGGAAAGGAAAGAGTTGCTGAATTTATGTTGTAAAATTTCAAGAGATTAGGAGCCACCAAAAAGAAATCAAAAACTTGGTGGTGAAATCTATAGTTAGTGATATTTCTCTAAGCAAACAAGTTTATTATGCCATCTCTCCTATTTCTGTCATCTCCACCAAGCATTGTGGCTATTTCACAGTCTTACCATTTTTGCACATACAATAATCGCACCGCAGTGATTAATTATAAAGATAATCTTCCACTTTCCAAGCACATTAACATCTGCTTCACTGTAAGGCATATTTTTTCTGATGCAAGATTAAACATATAAAATCTCCTTAACTAGTAGCCCTGGGCAATATAGTTATCTTCCTTTGTTGCTCTCTTAATGTATAAACCTGATGAACCATATTGCTCAGCAGAACACTCAAGCTATTGGGTTCAACCAAATTAAAGCATCTCAGACAGAGTCCTCTTTTTTTAAAAAAAACAAGAGACAATATTTGTCCAACTGCAAACATCTGGAATTCAACAAGGCCCTCAAGTGTCTCTTACCACAGAGGTATTAACAGTTGTGTTCTTGCATCAGAAGGGTTAAACCATGATTCTACTATTTCCTCTAGTTCTGTGATTGTAAAATAGATAATAGATAACATAGGTGTTTGCAAGATGCATGCAGATGTCTCCATGTGCGATGTATATAAAAAAAAACTGGTGAACTTTGATTATACTCTTGTGATTGCCATCTTGATTGTTTTTTATCATACCCTGTGGACATGGAGAAAGAGAGACAGGGAGATTTTTTTCCCTAAGTAGCTTATGCCACAATGATTGGGTTCATATATTTTAATATGTTATAATATGGTTTATGTTGTGTTGATTAACTCAATATCTAAGTTCATATATGGTTTCTTTAACTGTGGTCTGTTGAGCAGTACATAATTTGCTAGGTTTACCAAACACACAAACCATAAATCAAAATTTACAGACTACAGTAATTAGATTCACAGAACATTTAAAATCCCGAGAAAATTATCACATTTTAGCTTAGCCTGATCTCTCTCTCTCTCTCTCTCTCTCTCTCTCTCTCTCTCTCACTCACTCACTCACTCACTCACTCACTCACTCACTCTGTATTTAGTGCTTGGCCAACAGACAAGACACAGTCTGGTTAGAGTCTTCCCAGCATGAATTCTGGATGAATTATAGGTCCTTACCCCACTTCTGAGTTTAAATGCTTATCCATCCATCCATCCTCAAGTCAGCAGAAAAAAAAAACTTACATGAAAATTGCAGCTCCCCTTAGAAATCTATGTCCTTCATTATTACCTCTGTTCCAAGTCACTGCTGAAAAGTACTGCCCTGATCAGGGATATGTGCACCCTGCCATAAACAAAGTGATAAGCAAAGCACCTCCAGCTTTGCTGCCTGTCCTCTTTATCTCAGAACCAGCGAGTGAGTAAATGCTACCAGTCAGGAGTAACAATGGAATAGGCTTGCCCTTCTCTTAACTCCAATCTCTCATGACCCAAATTGAGTATTGAATGAAAATTGAATAAAATCATTTATTCAACAGATGAAGTCATGATGGAAGCAGTCTATTTCCCAAGATTTAGTTGTGTTTTGCCTTTCCTCATGTTATAGAGACAACACACGCAATGCATAAGGAAAGATGGGTTACTCACATTATTTTATGATTTTGCTATTTCACTTTTGTGCCAGCCTGATAAGGACCACAGAGATATGATTGCACAGTAATACTAGATGGGAGATCACCTTTTGAAATTATCAGCCCCCAATGCTTCAAACATTCTCTATGGATGTAAAAAGGCAACATTCATGAATCATATTGCATTCTATGATAAGCATTGGTTTATAGCTGAGACTCAGTTGCATGCAGATGGAGCAGAGTTTTCATGTATACAAAGGTGTATCATTTGGTAAAGAAGTTCAGTTCTACTGCTCTTACACAAATCCAAAGGACCCATTATAGCCCATATTAATTAAAAGTAAAAAAAAATGAAGTAGGAATTGGCATCACAGCCCTGCTTCCACCCTCCAATCCTTGTTAATGCAACAGGAGTGTATTAATTTAGCTGGATCACCTTTGGATTTGAAAGATTCTGAGATAAACATTTTCTGGTACAAGAATTAATATTGAAGGAGTATAAAACTCAGCAAGATGCCAATTAACTAAGATGATTGTCTACATCATATAAAATATTATTTATGAATATCAATAGTCAATCTTAGTTTTTTTTTATTTCCCACTTGATATCTTTCCAAACATAATGATTTAAACTAATTTACAGGGGAATGCTTATCCTGGCACTGAAACCACTGTGGGTTTCTGGTGCTGTCTGAGCTTGGTTGTTTTCTTACAGATGTTTCATTACCAAACTAAGTAAAGTCATCCATGCATATTCTCTACACTAGAAAATGTAACAATTTTCTCAGTATTTACTAACAATTTTGTGACTTTTGATGACAAGTAGGAATTTGCTACACATTTTACCTCTAGGAAGCAATAAAAAGATGTTGATTTATTAACTGATTCCAAGTATTTCCTATTTATTTCAACAGGATTTTCTTGCTACTTGTCAGTAAGGTTGCTCTTCCAAACAGGCAACAGCATAAGCAAATGTCTAATGTATGACCACAAGATGGTGCTGTAATCTTAAGAATATATTATAAAATGCATGCGCTCAAGTTTACAGAGAGCAAACGGTGCTCTCTGTAAATTGAGGAATTTTCATAAGATCAGTCTGAAAATTAAAACTAGCTTTGGATCTGCAAAATGGCATCTGGTTTTGAGAAATTAGCCAAGTTTGTTTGCTTGAGACTGAAAATGGTTGAGTTTTGTCTGTTTTGCAATGCTATTCCTTTAAATGAGAATAAGCAAGCCATCTGTCATTAGAAGGATTTGAGCTTCAGCCATCCTAGGTATTTTTTTTAATTATTCTGATGGTTTTGAAAGACTACATAGTAGAACAGGGGTATCAAACTGTCGGCCCACGGGCTGGATGGTCATGTCAAAACTATGCCCACTCCATTGCCAGCAATGGGGGGGGGGAAGTTGCGCTACATAGTGACATGTCACGTGACATTGCGAGTTTGATACCCCTGTAGTAAATATATGGTCATAGAAATGTAAACAAAATAAATCCATGGATGATATGCATGTATGTTTGTAAGAATTAATGTGTTTCTCTTTTGTGCCCCATACATGTGAAGGGATGTTTGTTTTTCCAATACTTTCCACAGCCCAGGTTAAGAAGTGATTATTTTTGTTCTCAAAGCCAACTTTGAGGAACTGAAGAGACAAAAACAGAGTCAGTGTAAATGTATTCTAATGCAAGTCCATCCAGCACAATTACGTGTGGTATCAGATGACCATCTTTTCAGATAAATATCAAATGAATTCTGGCAGTCAATGGAGTGAAGGATGTCGCAGCCAGATTGTCCTCACGTGCATTCAGATAAATATATTTATTTTGAAACTTTCTGAAATGTTTTAAGTTAAATATGCAGCTTATAATATTCAGCTTAAAGTTGTTGGCTACATATTTGCAGATGACACCAAACCGGCAGGAATAGCCAATGCTCCAGAAGACAGGCTTAAGATACAGAAGGATCTTGACAGACTTGAACATTGGGTGCTATCTAACAAAATGAAATTCAATGGTGAAAAAAGTAAGGTTCTACATTTAGGCAAGAAAAAACAAATGCACAGGTAAAGTATAGGTGGTACCTTGCTCAATAGTAGTAACTGTGAGAGGAATCTCAAAGTCCTAATGGGCAATCACTTAAATATGAGCCAGCAGCTCCCAAAAAAACCAACACAGTGCTAGGCTGCATTAATAGAGAGATAGAATCAAAATCACATTAAGTGTTAATACCACTTTAAAATGCCTTGGTAAGTTTTGGTCACCACAATGTAAAAAAGATGTTGAGACTCTAGAAAGAGTACAGAGAAGAGTAACAAAGATGATTAGGGGACTGGAGGCTAAAGCATATAAGGAATGGCTGATGGAATTGAGTATGTCTAGTTTAATGAAGAGAAGGACAAGGGGTGACGTGATAGCAGTATTCCAATATCTCAGGGGCTGCCATAAAGAAGAGGGAATCAAGCTATTCTCCAAAGCAACTGAAGGCAAGACAAGAAGGAACAGATGGAAACTAACCAAAGAGAGAAGCAACCTAGAACTAAGCAGAAATTTCCTGACAGTTAGAACAATTAATCAGTGGAACAACCTGCCTCCAGAAGCTGTGAATGCTCCAACACTGCAAGTTTTTAAGAAGAGACTGGATAGCCATTGGTCTAAAATGGTATAGGGTTTCCTGTCTGAACAGGGGGTTGGACTAGATGAATTCCAAGGTCCCTTCCAACATCATCATCATCATCATTATTATATTACATTATATTATATTTTTATTAAATGCAGTAGAAATATAATCCTTATGAATTTACATATATCACAATCCATATAGGCTGCCCACCTCAAGCCTAAAATAGTATTTGGGAATGATTAGCTAGTTTTGAATTGAACCAGGTTTCCTAATGCTGGACAGGGACATCCCAGAATGAATGTGATTAAAGAAAAGACCTTGGTTTTTTTTCCTTCAGTGTCAAGCTGAGTTTATCAGCAGTCATCTCCCAAAGGCAACTTCCTATCAGGGTTCTCTGATAACTCAGTAGTAGAAGCCCCTGTTGAGAATGCACAAATGTTTCTCTGTTATCAGTAAAAATAGCATAGTGAAGACTTGATTCAGGCAAAGGATTCCCCCAGCCAAAACGCTGGAGAACGGGAAGCTCCAGTAATGTCATTATTGGATCATGGAGAAGTCATGAACCAACCCTATTTTAGAAAAATCCTTAATAATGTATAAAGCATTTCTTTAAAATAAGGTAGAACTAAGGGGCAGCCGAATGAAACTGTCCATTGGAGTGATCCACAAGGAGTATCCTCTCTGATTACTAGGTCACTTCTGAGAAAAATACCATATTGTCATTCAAGAATGGAATATGCTACAACAGTAAGTGGCAATTACAAACAGCAGTGATTTATTGAGGTGAATCAGTCTATATGAAATTATCTTGAGGAGAGCATATGCTACTTTCCTTCCATAAGGCCTGATCCTACAGGTTAATTAGGATCAGAACATATGTATGTGATGGCTTGATTGTTTAGAAAATGTATTTCCTGTTTTTCATTATAACCAAGGGATACCAAGTGGAATGGTGTAAGAGCAGAAACTAGCAAGATTTCATTGGAGTACAGTAGTCTAATTTTTAAGACCAGAAAAAGAATGGTCGAAGTCTGTTGACTCAAAAAATCAGGATAGAAAGATAGAAGTTAAACATTAAGACATTTATACCCAGGGTTTAATTTTTAGGTTCATTAGTAGCAGATCTTCTGCATTTATATAACATTTTATCTACAATAAAACAATTTATTTAGCCATGCTGTATCTTTGAAACTTCTGCTATAAGACTCTGAATATGAGGTTAACTACCTGATGTGTAAAAATGTATTGCCTTGCTGGTTTGAAGCCTTGCAAATGATAGCACATAAAACCTTGAGTTTACTGGGTTTAGCTTGAGCAGCCCTCAGCTGCAAAAGACAAAATCCACTATTTTATATTGAATATGTACATGAAAAATATGCATGTGTAAGACCCTATTTGGGTATAATGGGCATTTAGGTCTAACAGGCATCCATTACCCTCATCACTTCATTAAGTAAAAGATACACTATCCTGGGGCTCTCAAGGTATATTCATATTGTATCAATTATTTTCACATCATGATACCGCATAATGTATTGTTGGCTTAGTGCAATGTATGATTTGTATGTTATGATTTATGGATTAGTATGTTAGATGTATGGATTGATGAATTCGTATATTTATGGATTAGTATGTATAGTATGTTGGCAATAAAAACTTCTCACTTGTCCATCAAATCACAATTATAGTCAGCTTAGTCTATTACGATATATGAACCTAGTCAATAGGTCAATTATGCTGATAGATTATGCAATTTCATTTACCATGAATGGGACACAGCCATACAAGTATAAAAAAAAGTACAACTGTCACTTAGAGAGAGCCACTAAGAGAGGTCTTTTACCTCTAAAAAGCTACTATATAGGCTAAGCTTATATGTGGGTAGCTGAATTACCCCAAGCTGATGACTTTCTATTATTATGAATTAAAAATTCTAGAGTTCCAGCAAAATGCTAATTGACCTTGGATTTGAAATCTCATGTATCTGGGGCAGTTGTTTGTGAATGTCTAGAGCAGACTGTCCTTTTCATCTGTACGTACAATATATATATTTTTATGACAAAGATGTTAACAGGAAGTTTCTACTTATTTGTCCAGTTAAGAAACAGCGAACTGATTTTTTGCTAACTCTGAAATATTTTCTGATATTGTTGAAACTTAAAAATGAGTTTTCTATCAGAACAAAAAACCCTGACATTTCAGAAAAGAAATCAAACTGTCTTGCTAGTGAGGTCATGCTAAAATAAAATGGCTTATGTTAGGGTATCAATTAAACAGGAATTCTTGTTGTTATTTGTTAATGGAAAGAAAAGTGACAACATGGCTTCTCCAATATTACAGGATAAAGCTAGATTAATCATAAAAAATTAAAAAGTACTAAAAGTTTCATAAGATTGGAAACTGTCTAAGATTTTTTAAGTCTTCATATGAAATCTTTCAAGATTTTAACATTTTAAACTCTTTTATTTACAAAAAATATGCATGGGAAAATGTTGAGGGTTTTTTAAGTTTAAATTTCTTGATGCCTTCAACATTGATACAAAAGAAACCAAATTCAATAGTTTTTTAAGCTGCTAATGCTGCCACCCAATTGTTAGGCTATTAATGCTTTACAAAAATAAAAAAACATAAAGTAGTTCTTAATGACCATGTTTATCCAACCTTTTTATTTTTAGGATTTTTTTTTCTATTGCTTTTAAGAGTAGTATCAACAGTAATAACAATCACAAAGTAATACTGATCTGTGTATAAGTATAAAAAAATGGAGAGAAAGAGATTTACATAGATATATTCTTTGTTTTCACTTTCTCTCTGTATGTATGCACTCCTGTATATGTGTGTGTGTGTGTGTGTGTGTGTGTGATTTCTTTGCATCCCATTGTTCTCTTTCTAGTTAAAGTGTCTCCTCTCAACTGGTTTTCTAAAACAATGATAATTGTCCAAAGAGTATTGTCAGCAGAACCTGAGCTTCAGCTTCTCTTATGATAAGACCATTCAGCAACCCCAGCTGAAGCCTTTTATGGCTAAACTTTACCTGTAAGGCAATGCTGATACATCATATCAGACAATAGCGAAATAACATGGAACATTTTCATTACAGCAAAATATATTGAGTTTCACTTTCAAAATAAAACATTAATCTCACTGGCATCTCCCATTACTGAATGAACAGGACATTAAAAAACAATAACAAACAAACTTCAGATGTCATACATTGCTGTTTCGTCCTTCATAGTCCAACCCTCCACATCTCTGTTTCAGGACATTTCCAAAAGGATGAAGATTTCCTTTTCCAGATGTTCTTAAAAAGTATTTCTTAAATTACAACAATCACTAAGTATTTATATGAAGTCTCTATTTCTGTCTGCATGTGAGACAGCAGAGAAATGGGGCAAACTCCCTGAACTGGTGGCAATGTTTCCTGTGAAACATAAGATCCAATACACGTGGGAAGTCTGCCATATCAGAATACAAAAATTCTACTATACACTGAAGTAGCTTCTCTAAAACTGCAAGTGTTCCAGAGAGGGCTTAAGAGAGAATATAAAGGCAGCACCTTTGCAGAAAGACATCTGAGGATAAACTTGCCAAACTTTTGTGTTTCATTTCCTGGTGAAGTGAGCTGTTCCTTTCCAAAGGCTTAGCCTTAGTCCATCAACTGCATGAGAGCAGCTGGCTAACACTGGCTACGATATAAGATCTCAGTTCACAAGATGAAAGATATAAATCTCTGAATGTACCCTATGAAAGCATTTATTTCTTTAAGACTTCATGACTTTGCTTCTGTTTTTCCAGTCCATTAAGACAACTCTTCTATAATAACATCAAACCACAAGGGACATCCTTGTTGGGAATTCATTCTGAGAAAAACAAGAAAAGAGAAGCAAAAATTATAAAATATAAAGCCAATCAACAAAGATGGGGTTAACATATCAATGTTTTAGGTTCCCCTCCCCCCAAACCCATAAAATGAAAAGGATTTCTGCCATATTCTATCCCTAATATACACCCATGTAGCCCTCCCATTGAAAATAATGAAAAAAATAGAATGGTTTCATTTTGTATTCCTTTTTTTTAGAGTTAAAAATCTCCCATGTACACAGTCCATCAAAGGAGCTCTATTTTTTTGCTCTTCTCTTTTGAAATAATGATCACCTAACAATACAATAATCAGGACCATGAAATAATGTGTAGTCAAGTGACTATTCTTTCAGACAAAAAGAAGAAAGAGTTCACTTCAAGAGCAAGGGGCCTTTATAAGATATAAAGAAAGAAAGAAAACGAAAGGAAAGCTCTTGATTTACTTTTGTATGTTAAGGCAATTTCCCTTTCCTCTTTTTTCTTCTACTCCATGTGAAAGAGGCAAAAAATCAGTCTGCTTCTTTTCACATGGAACGCACAATTCAATGAAATCAAGGATTCAGCCTTCCTTTTTTTAAAAAAAAAAAGCTTTTGCCCAATGGTTAGAATTTTTTTTTTTATCTATCCCTGGGAAGAGAGAGAAGACACAGCAAGGAACAGAACAAAGTGGCCATTTGCATCTATTTTCAGGCCAAGAGACCGTTCTGTAAGTCAGTTCCAAATGATCTGGAAGCTTTGCATGTACTAATTGTAATCAATAAGGATGTTTTCACTGATTTGTTTAATGATTTATTATGTAAAATCATGAAAAGGTGGCTAGGATTCAATTATTTATTCATTCATAGGAACCCTAAAAGACATGTTTGTGGACAGTTTGTCCTCATTCCTTTAATCTGTTTTCTCATAAGCATAACCTGCAGTTTTTATTTAGTATAAGTAGTCCTCATTCAGTGACCACAGTTATGACTTGTGATTCAAGCAGGAAGTGAAAAAATAATGTGACTGCAACTGTTTTTATATTATTACTTCCTTTTTTTATGCTTTACAACTTCGGAAAGCTACAAATGCTTAAATAGCCACTTTTCGCCACTGTTATCTTAGAATGCTCTCCCCAACACTGGGAAAATTAGCAAGAACCGAATAGATATTTGCATTTACATTCAATAGGGAGGAAGGAAATACAAGAGACACATAATGCACTACATCAAAAGACAGTAGACCCAGCTGTTTGCTTAGCATACTCCCGGCTGCCAGCCAGGAGCTGTTCAGGAGACAAACAAACGACTTTAGTGTGAAACTGATTTGGGTCTTGTCAATTTCAGGCAGCAGCTGTGAGTTACATGGTTCTATCAACTAATAAAGATCACAGAGCTGAGCCTGTTAACTTGTGGTTAGCATTTTTGAGCGATGCACTGCGCTGTGGTGAAAAGTTTGGCTAGGCAATTATTCTGCTCTGTGAGTGGGGGTGGGGAGGGGAGGAGTACTAACTGACTATAATGGCAAACATGTGACTGAGAAACAGATGCTGTAAAGATCATAAATGTGGATATTGATCACAAAGTTACTTTTTCATCACAGTTTAAATGTGAATGGTGGCGGCCCAAGTCTGTATACTCAGACTTTTAATATATGCACTTTCATGATTTACTCTTCACAAGTCTGGTTCGTCATGAGGTGTCAATGGAAACCAATAAAATCTCACAAGCAGGAGAACCATCTGAGCAGACTCTCATACAAAATCCTTTTCTTTTTGTTAACATTCTTGTTCAATGGATAAGCACACATTGTAAATTCATTTTATAACAACTCTTTCAACTTACCCAAAAATAAATTAATATGTCTTTCAAGTGTGGCCTAATATTAAACTCTTTAACTTATAAGTGTAAATTAATAAGCAATGATCTTTTTACCGATGAAATTACAATGGCATTAAGGCAATTCCTACTGAATTCATGGCTACCCATGATATACCCTTGATGAATTCATATTTTGCTTCACTCATATTTTGCTTCACTCATATTTTCTCTTAATCTGTGAGACTAAATTTTGCACTATCCTTTTCATCAGCCACTTTTTGAAATGCATCTTTGAGTGTAAAATCAATATTACCTGGGGTAAAGATAAAGTAGTGATTTTTTTTTTTTGCCAACTGCAATTTTAACATTAAATCCAGAGTACACAATGTCTCTGAATTCGTCTATCAAAGTGCAATAACCATTCCGCCCATTTAGCCCTGGTGCAAGGGTATCAGATATTGCCTCACTGTTTTGGGGGGCTCCTTTTTCCTCTTCTTCTCTGATGAATTGAAGTTAGTTTGTTCTCTGTTTTTGTATGAAAAACCCCGGCTCAATTCCCTCTCGCTGTAAGGTGGCAGAGTATCTTCTCCTTCCTCTTGCTGTGGAGGTTGTTGCTGCTTCTGTTCTGCTTTGTAAGTTGATGGTGGTGACCAAGCATAGTAAGATCCTCCCCTTTGGCTGGATTGTGAGCTGAGCTTTGAAGGCGTCTCACTATGCTCACCATTCTCATCATAGCTTCGAGATTTCCTTTCAAGGGCACTAGTGAGGTAGGAGTGATCATACTTCTGACTTCCTCCAGGTGTCCGACACATTAGCCTAGGCAAATGTTTCTCTTCATGCATACGTCTCCTGGGTGGGCTGTATCTCCATTCCCGGTCTGGATCTGTTACTGGTTCAGGATTTCCTCCCCTGCGTTTGCTATAGAAATCATCCGAATTCTCCAGATGTTGTATTGGTCCCCTCCTTGATCCTGTCCTCTCGAAGTGCCGTGGCTCCTGACTCGCCTCAGTCCGATGGACCTGTTGACTGTAAGATTCAGCAAAAGCTGCTAATTCATCCATGGAGACAGCTGGCACTCCGAAAGAAAAATTCTTTCTTGAAAGCATTTCTGACTTTGATCTCTGCTGGCTGGGTAAGAGATAAAAGAGATGCTTTGAATTTTTGGTTTAATTTTTTTAGATTAATTAGTAACCTACTTGTCTGTTCAGCCAATCTAAGTAATTCCCAGAGGAACATTTGAAATATTATAGCAGTCCTGTACTTGTACTGGCAGCACCCAAGTGAGCAGTAGAAAATTACTGATTGCCCTATTTCTAGAACAGAGGAAACTATATACCTAAACAAAGTCAAAACTTTTTATCCATGTAGTTTTCTATATCCAGGTTACCTGAAAAAGTTATTTTCCAAAGACCTCCAGTAAAAAGTCTTTCCTACCACATGCTCCTTTCAATTGGATTTGCAGCTATTGAATCTGGACCCTTTGCCAGGCAAATCATCTGTTGTGCTGTTGAGCTATAGCTAATAGAGTTACACAAGGGTAATCCACATGCATGACTCCACAATATACCTTTTAATCTCAGTACAAATGATTCAGACTTAAGCTCACAGAGTTCAGCCTATTAAATGGTAGTTAGCATCTTGATTGATAGGAATAATCAACTAAGGGAATAATACCCAAATATGTCATTTCTGACACCTCATCTTTCCTCTAAGTTGAGATAGCATGTGTTGGGGAAATCCTGGCTTGGTAATAGTACAGATGACGAAAGTCTTGACACAGTAGTTGGTTGCAAGCTAAACGAAACAGAAATGTAATATTTTGGGAGAAGAAAAAAAGAGGGAGTTGTATTTTATTTTGTGTCAATCACTTCAAATATTGCTCTATTTCTGAGCACAAAGAGAAGAAGATCTGTACTATACTACCTCTCTACTATGTATTATAGAGTGTAATACACCTTATAAATATGTATTATTTTAAAGGAACCTCAAATATGATTTGTTGAATGTGATACAGTGCCTAATCTACACTATCCAGATAGTTGACATACAATATGGCTCCCTAAACAGGCTGTGCTTGGATGTTAGATGTTTTATGCCAGGGCTTTTCAACCGGTGGTACGCGTACCACCAGTAGTACCTTAGCACCTGGCAGATGGTACGTGACTCCTAGCCAAGTGTAGTGGGGGAGGGAACCAGCTAAAGTAGCGCTGCACAGACCTAGAGGAGATCAGCTGGAACTGTAGAGCTTGGCAGAAGCCCTGGGATCGGTGCACATGGCAACATGGTAATTAGAGCTTCAGGCACACCCAGAAAAGAAAAGGAGGAGGAGGGCAGAGAGAAGAGAGTATAAAGGGGGCAGGTTTTGGCGGGAGAGGGAGAGAAAGAATGAGAAGAGAAGAAGCTTTTCTTACCAAAGCAGTGAGGAGAGACAGAGCGAGCGGCCTGTTTTCGGGTGAAGGGTGAGTGAGCGAACTGCCTGTTTAGTGAGTGGTGTGTTTTCGGGCGAAAGGTGAATGAGCGAGTGGCCTGTTTAGTGAGCGTCGTGTTTTCAGGGGAAGGGCACATAAGTGGCATGTTTAGCAAGCGGTGAGTTTTTGGGGGAAGGGCACATGAGCAAGCAGCATGTTTTTGGGGAAGGGCGAGCAAGTGAGCTGGGCAGAGCCCCAGGATTGGCGTGCACTTCTGCAGGGGTATGGGAGCTCAGCAGGAGCCCAGGATCGATGCATGCAGCTATAAGTGATCAGTGCTTCTGCTGAGCCCCCCAGAAGCACCAATCAGCTGGACCCGGGCGCTGATCTTGGCATTTCTGCTGAGCCCTGACAGCTCTGTAGAAGTGCCAATCAGCTGTCAGGGCTCAGCAGAAATGCCAGGATCAGCGCAGGAAGGAAGGAAGGAAGGAGATAGGAATGGGAAGGAAGGAAAGAAGGAGGAGAGGAAGGAAGGAAGAGGGAAATGGGAATGAGAAGGAGGGAAGGAGGGAAAAAGGAAACCCCTCCCCTACGGTAACCACATTGTTAATGTGGGCCTCAATGAAATTGAGTTTGACACCCCTAATATAAAAGGTTAAGTGAATCTGGTTTCCCCATTGGCTTGTCAAAAGGTTGCAAAAGGGGATCACATGACCTTGAGACACTGCAGCCATCATAAATATGAATCAATTGCCAAGCATCCGAATGTAAATCACGTGACCCTGGAAATGCTGAAACACTCATAAGTGTGAAAAATGGTCATAAGTCACTTTTTTCAGTGCCGTTGTAACTTCAGACACTAAGTGAACTGTTGTAAGTTGAGGAGTACCTGTACTTTATCACTTTTTTCCCTTTTTTGTGCCATATCCTAAAAGTGGTACAATGGGTGAAAAGGTTGAAAAGCTCTGTTTTATGCTGTCTGACAATGTCCAAAAGATAAAGCTTCTATAATACATTGTTCAGATAAGACAATGCCCTTTTATTGTGCTTCAACTATACAAAACTAGCTTTGTAACTTAGCTTATTTATTGTTAAATGTATAACCCACCTTTATTTTGTACAACTCAAGATAGTATACATAATGTTCATTCCTTACATCAACAACAGTGTTAGGCTATTGGGCTGAGAGAGTGATTGGCATGAAGTCATCCAGCTAGCTTTTATGCCTAAGGGAGGACCAACAATCACAATCTCCCAGTTTATAATCCAGCATTCTAACCAATACATCAAACTGGCTTTCCTTACATTTATCATATCCAGTGCAGGATATCAGATCTTTTAAATGCCTTATGTTTATATTTGGTATTCATCCATATAAATCAGGAAAGTAAAAATACTGAAAAGCAATAGTCTTCCATTTCCACTTTCCACCATTGAACTCACCTCATTCTGAAGCTTCCTCTGTCTTCCCTGTAATCAGAACGTGTTTGTGGCCTGGATATACCACTTCCACTAACAACCCCTGTCCAGTACTCAGCATCACTACTCTTGTCTCCTGAAGGAGGAAGTGGTTTCCTGCACACCTGACGGTAAGACTGGCGGAAGTTGGCACCCCCATCATGTAAAGAACTGAGCTCTGAGATGGTGTTACTGTCTGGAATGAAAGATAGTAGTTATTGGGAAAGAGAAGATACAATTTTTGAGATGCTCATACCACCCTGAACATTATCTATTTGCACAAACTATTTCATTGTTTACTCGTGGTGTAGAAGAAATTGCAAGCAGTAGTTCTCAACCTTATTTATTTTAAGTCTCACCATTGATTCTGACAACAAAAAAACTACCTGCCAGTTGTGGGGAAAAGCCAACTTTTTCAAAGAATTGTATCATACATATAAACTTATGTTCTGCTATTATGTTTACCACTTTCAGTAATTATGATACATTTTAAGAACAAAAAACTTGCATTAGTACTGTGATCATACCCTATAACTCTAAAAAGAATAGGTGAGATTAATTGGGGTGAAAGTGTTTGACATGGGAAACCTTTGCAAATCAAGAACTATTCCAAATAATGAGACATGGCACAAAACATTCATTTATTTGTTTAATAACAAACCAATGCTTTCATAAGCTGCTTCAAGGCTAGATGCCAGGAGATCCTCTGCCGAAAGGTCAACTCCCTTTGTCTAACCCAGGGGTAGGCAACCCAAAACACTCAAAGAGCCACTTGGACCGGTTTCCCACCAAAAACAAAACACCGGGAGCCGCAAAACCGTTTTGATATCTAAAATGAAGATAACACTGCATATATCCTTTTTTACCTTTATTATAGGTGTGTGTGTGTGTGTGTTTGTGTGTGTATGTGTATATGTGTGTGTGTATGTGTGTGTGTATATGTACATGACCACAAACGCGAAGCCAAAAAATAGCAAGGCAGCCCAAAATCTTAAACCCCTCTGCAACTCAGACTAACCTGAGCACAACCAAACAGAAAACTCCCCCAGCCAATCAGAGCACAGCCAACCCCCCAGCCAATCAGAGCACAGCCAACCCCCCAGCCAATCAGAGCACAGCCAAGCCCCTAACCAATCAGAACACACCTCCACCCAATCAGAACACAGCCAAGCTCCAACCCAATCAGTTCATACCCCCACTGGCAGTTAAAAGGAAGAAACAGCTAAGACCACACATTGCTCCTCGAAGCACGAAGCTGAAAACACCAGCCTGAAGATGACGAATGGGACTTCGTCGAAATGTCGCCAAGACACTTCCAATTTTACGCGGGAGAAAACCCGAATAACCAAAGACCTACATACAAACACCTGCGAAAACCTCAGAATATATATATATATATATATATATATATATATATATATATATATATATATATATATATGTATATGTATACGTATATGTACACATTAAAAATAAAAGTAAAAATATGACTCTTGGGAATATCCATACTATTAAAACAATGATCACCAAGAGAATGCTTTAAGAGAATAAAATTACATACACACAAAGGTAAAAAAAGGATATATGCAGTGTTATCTTCATTTTAGATGTCAAAAGGGTCTCACTCTCTCTGTCTCTCTCTCCCTCCCTCCCTCTCTATCTGCCCTTGGTCTGCCACTCCTCTTCCCCCACTCTCTTTCTTTCTCTCTCTCTTTCTCCTCTCTCTCTCTCTCTCTCTGTCTCTCTCTCTCTTTCTCCTCCCCTCCTATCTGCTGCTCACCTGGCAAGCTTCAAGCTGTTGTCCAACAAGCTCAGGGGTAGGCAACCTCGTCTCTTTTATGACTCATGGACTTCAACTCCCAGAATTCCTGAGTCAGCCTAGCTGGGCTAACTAGCTCTCTCCTGCCCTTCCTGCTTCCTGCTTCCTGCAGAGACGCAGCAAAGGGAGGAGCTCCGCCCAGTAAGCTTTTCAGCTCCTCGGAGAACACTGTGAGTGCACTCTCTTTTACACATACACACACACACACACACACAGAGAGAGAGAGAGAGAGAGAGAGAGAGAGAGAGAGAAGCAGGGAAGCGCAATTGCCTCTCTCTGTCTCTTTCTCTCTCTGCAAAGGCAGAGGAGGCTGGGAGCCACAGGGGAAGGCTCAAAGAGCTGCATGCGGCTCCGGAGTCGCAGGTTGCCGACCTGTGGTCTAACCGCATTCAAATAGAGCAGTGGTTCTCAACCTTTTTATACCGGCGACCCCGGTCATAAGGACGCGCCGCGCATGTGGGGGGCGATGCGCATGCGCGGCGGCGCCCCCATGCACAGCGCGCATGTGCGGTGCTGCCAGCTTAGGGGAAAAAATGGCGGATCGAGTTGTTTGGCGACCCCCGTAAAATGGTCGTTCGACCCCAAATGGGGTCGCGACCCACAGGTTGAGAACCGCTGAAGTAGAGATTGATTATTTTGCCTTCCATCTGGTCTTCCTTTCTGTTGTAAATATACATACAGCACGTAACAAGGGTTCCAGAGTACCACATAATGGGCTCTGTGTGACCAAGGGAAACATAAAATTATAGTCAGCATCAACAATCTCTTGTTTGGGAAATTTACCAGCATTCTGCAGCATAGAATCTCATTCTTGCAAAGAACAGGATACTTGCTGGCTTTTGGTTTGTAGCATGCTGGCTGATTTTCTCTACTCATGAATCCCACTAGGAAGAATGTTCTGCCATTTAATCCTTGCTACCGATGATGCTAGAAAGGCCTGAGACAATTGACTTAGCATCTGAGGCCAGATTGGGAAGGATTCATTTCTTTGGGGCAATGAGGATGTCACTAGTATACTTGTTCCCAAAAGAATCAAATAAAATAGCCCCTTTAGGAATTCCTAGAGAAACAGAGCAATTTAAAGGCAAAGGCCTGCTGCTTGTGTATATGTGTATGCTTTGTTATTCTTGTTGGCATACTGTTTATTATTGTTAAGTACCTACAGTATCTATGGGTGTTAGTGCTGGTATATGCTGCAGGATGGGTGTATAGAAGAATGAGTTTTCAAGCAATGGAAGATGTATCACTGGGAGCACAATGAGTCAAATCAAGAAAAATCACAGGCTAAATGTTTGAAAGCTGTCTTATTTCCAAATCAAGAGTTCCAAGCCAGTTTATCTTCTGTTATTCTGGTGCTGCTTTTAGAAACTAGGTCACTTTGTTACTAAAACATGTTCTATCTGTTAATAGATAGATTGACATACATTATCAAAAATTGGGTGGAGACATTGATAAAATTGACTCTCATCCTCTTTGCTCATTTGGGTATTAATTTCAGACCAACCTAGTTTGGAGGAATGCTGATATTTTCATAAAGATTTCATAATTCTTTAAGGAAATACTCAATGTTTCTGTGTTTTTGGTACTGTATATTAATATTTGTATATTGTGTATTAATATTGCTGGCATATTAATCATCAAGTTATCCAACAACCTCTCTGGCTAAATTGGTTGAAATGGCCTTAAGAGGTGACAGTGAAGAAGCAAGAAACATTAATTTAGACTCGTAACACAGCTGTTTAGCAGAACTATTTCAGGTAGTGAAAAGACTCTTCAACAGAGACCCAGCAATGACAGCTCCTGCAATGTTGGCTTGTTCACTATGGTGAATTTGCTAAGGAAGTGCATCTGTTATAGCTGAATCTGGGGAGATGTGTAGATCACCAACAGTTCATGTTTTAGGGGACCAGTTTCAGTTTCCGAGAACTGAGGACAGCAATATGTTCAACGTATCACCTATAAATTTATTTTTATCCATTTTGCTTATTAAATCTAGCAGACAGGAACTGATGTTATTGATCCAGGGACAGGCGAATGCCTTAGAGCAGGAGTCCCCAACCTGTGGGCTATGGCCAACTACTGGGCCATGGTCTGCTGGCCAGTGGGCCACGGAACAGCCTGACCAGTGTGCGCATGTGTGTGCATGCACTCATCCCCACTCGCACTAATGCCGTTGCCACTCCCACTCCAAAAACCAGGTGCCGCACGGTGAAAATGGGGTGGTGCTAGCACCTGCGTGATGAAAACGGGGCGCTGCTAGTGAGTGTCACACAGGCGCTAGCACCACCCTGTTTGCATTGTGCATGCTCGCGGTCCTGTTTGTGGGCGTGCACATGCACACGTGTAAAATGCTTCACCCTCCCTTTTCCTCTGGTCCGCCAACCGAGAAAGACTGCAGACCTCTGCCTTAAAGTATCTTCTCTAAAAGAAGTGGTAGTTTAATCCTTTCTAAAGACCATACTTCAGACTTGGGAGATACTTGAGAACTATTGCCCTATTATCAGTGCTTTTTTTGAAAAAAAAAAAAAAGTGCCGAAACTCACACATGTCATACAATCTGCCTTGCCTACCTACAAAGTTCCATCCAAAAAAGGTGCCAGAACTCTGTCTGGACATTTTATGACAAAAAAGCCCTGCCTATTATACATATTCTTGCTTGGGCAAAATGCTTGAGAGGATGATAGACAATTTATTTATGAGTTATTGGAGAACATTGATATACTAGACCTGCTCCAGTCTGCTTTGAGGCCTGGTTTGGCACTGAAGTTACTTTGGTTTCTTTACTACATGACAGATTATATGGGAAAGACTGGATGAGTGCAACTTTCTATTCTCTTGCATTATTTTTCAATGGCTCTGTACCCATTCCAGGAAATATTAAGGGGCTGCAGAGTTCCTAGCTCTAAGCTCTGGGTTTTTACAAGGATCTATTTTATCATTCTTGTTTAATATTTATATTAATTCATTGGTGCAGTAATCAGTAGATGTCGGGTTAAATGCCACTTGTATACTGATGATATCTAGCTCTAACTGGTACAGGTTTTTTTGTAGAGTACTTTCACCTGGAATTTGATCAATCAGCAGAAGTTGAATCCGACAAGATGGAAACTCTGTAGATTGATGGTCTAGGAATTGGAAAAATCTTCAATTCTGGGGGAGATTACTACTATTTATTCCCTATGAAGGAGTTGGTACACAGTCTTGGGGTATTAGATTTTCTTCTCTCACTTGAATCCTGGCAGCTGCAGGGACAGTCCATGCCCTGGTAACATATATTTGAATTACCGCAATGAATTTGATGTAGGCCTGTTATTCTGGGTCTGTTCTTGAAGATGATCCAAAAATTGCTGCTAGTATAGAATGCAAAAGTAATTACGGAATTGCTTACTTTACTTAGATTTATTCCTATATTTTGATTTTATGGTTTATAACTGCCACAGGTTTTTTTGAAAAGTTTCTTTGAACAGTGGCTAGACAATGAGATTTTAAAGAAATAAATGTCTATTAAGCCTAATGTTAAGGATTGGTTCATTTTTAAAATATTGCAATAATGACTGCAGATCAGAGCTCAATAGGAAAAAAGCTCAGAAAAAAATCCCACATAGACGACATCTTAAAAAGTGGTGCCTTTGAAGTGAAGTCTGCTTAGAGAACAGCATATAAAACCAATATGACATTTATATTATAACATAAACATTTTCATATGCATTATTTCTAGGCTGTCAGAAATGTGGGATCTCAGTCACACTCTTTCTGGAATGGAAGACAGATCAGCTCTGTAGAATTAACTAAATGTAGCTTTTCATAAAGACTTGATCTTTCCCGCCCATCACCCCCATTGCTTATCCCCCTGCACGCAATGACATTTGGATCCTAGGCATTCCAATCTGGAGGGAACCTTTTTATAGTCTTCTTAGTGGGTGGAAATGGCAGCATGTTCAGTGATGAGTATTGTAGAACACCATGTAATTTGCTAGTTTTTCTCAAAACTGTGTTTAAAGTCATTCCTTCAGTCTGCTTATCAATAGATTGAGGCAGCCTGCATGTCTAAGAGTGCTAGAACGTACTGACTCTTATAAAGTAAGTCTATTGAATGTGGATGCTAAAAATAGATAGCAGCAATTATTATTTTTTACATAAATCCCCCCCCCCCATTCATCAAATCTGAGAGGATTAGATGAGTCAATGGCTTGGGTCACTATTTTGTTTCACTTGAAATGATTGCTATGTACAGATAGAGATGAAATATAATATCCGTGGGTAGCAATTTGTGGATATGCACCTGCTATAATATTCTTTAGAAAAAAAACCACTTCAATGAATTACTCAGTGATTCACAGTGGAACTTATGGAAATGGTAATATAGCTAATCTATCTCCTTCCTAAAGAAAATTGGTTAAGAGTGGATTATATTATATATTACTAGTTTATGACATAAACAATATTTAAAATACTTTTTAAAAGTAAGTCATACATTCATTGACAATAGAGGAAACAGGCAGTTCTAAAGTTCTAACCCTTGATTCTTATTGAAGCAGAAGGACTTATTCCATACAGCACTGCATGCAGGAGCTCGTGCAACTGAATATTTTTGTACTCTATTGAAAAAGTCACATGAAAGCTCCAATCTCCTTCCAACTGCAATATACTGTACAAACTAGATAACAGGCTTGTGTAACTTAATTGATATGATTAACAGATTTATCAAGCCTCCAAAAAACTTCCTCTAAGGATTTTTGAAAATTAGCTTATTTGGGGGGGGGAGTATAGATTGCTAACAACACCTGGAATGAGTGTTACCTAAAGCAGGGCTTTTCAACTGGTGGTACGCATACCACCAGTAGTACTTTAGCACCTGGCAGGGGGTATATGACCCCTAGCCAAGTGTACTGGGGGAGGGAATCAGCTAAAGCAGCGTTGCACAGACCTGGAGATCAGCTGGAGCTGCAGAGCTTGGCAGAAGCCCTAGGATCAGTGCACATGGCGACATGGTAATTGGAGTTTCTGGACACCCAGAAGAGAAAAGGAGGAGGAGGGCAGAGAGAAGAGAAGGGGCAGGTTTTGGCAGGAGAGGGAGAGAAAGAGCGAGAAGAAAAGAGGCTTTTCTTACCAAAGCAGTGAGGAGAGACAGAGTGAGCGGCCTGTTTTCAGGCGAAGGGTGATTGAGCGAGCGGCCTGTTTAGCAAGTGGCGTATTTTCGGGCAAAGGGTGAATGAGCGAGTGGCCTGTTTAGCAATCAGTGTGCTTTCAGGGAAAGGGCACGTGAGTGAGCGGTGTGTTTAGTGAGTGGCGTGTTTTCGGGGGAAGGGCATGTGAGCGAACAGCCTGTTTAGTGAGTGGCATGTTTTCGGGGGAAGGGCGCATGAGTGACCTGTTTGGGGGGGAAGGGCAAGTGAGTGAGCTGGGTAGGAGCCCCAAGATTGGTGTGTGCTTCTGCAGGGCTATGGGGGCTCAGCAGGAGCCCAGGATCGATGCACGCAGCTATAGCTGATCAGTGCTTCTGCTGAGCCCCCCAGAAGCGCCAATCAGCTGGACCCCGGTGCTGATCCTGGCATTTCTGCTGAGCCCTGACAGCCCTGCAGAAGTGCCAATCAACTGTCAGGGCATAGCAGAAATGCCAGGATCAGCACCGGAAGGAAGGAAGGAAGATGGGAATAAGAAGGAGGGAAAGAAGGAAGGAAGGAAGGAAGGAAGGAAGGAAGGAAGGAAGGAAGGAAGGAAGGAAGGAAGGAAGGAAGGAAGGAAGGAAATGGGAATGAGAAGGAGGGAGGGAGGGAGGGAGGGAGGGAAAAAGGAAGGAAACCCCTCCCCCACGGTAACTACAATGCTAATGCGGCCCTCAATGAAATTGAGTTTGACACCCCTAATATAAAAGATTAAGTGAATTTGCTTTCCCGATTGGTTTATCAAAAGGTTGTAGCCATCATAAATATGAATCAGTTGCCAAGCATCCGAATGTAAATCACATGACCCTGGAAATGCTGAATCAGTTATAAGTGTGAAAAATGGTCATAAGTCACTTTTTTCTGTGCCGTTGTAACTTCAAACAGTTGAGGATTACCTGTACTTTATCACTTTTTTTCTTTTTTTTTTTTTTTTTTGGTCATCAAGTTTTTGACACCTTGCTAGATGACTGGTGGTACTCGGATAGTGCCATATCCTAAAAGTGGTACCATGGGTGAAAAGGTTGAAAAGCCCTGACCTAAAGGGTACAATAAGGTGATGAGCAATGAGGAGGTCTGTGTTAAAATTCCATAATATTTTAAATAGAAGCAAGGATGGCATTAATTTGAAATAGTTGATAAAACTGTTTCTCACATCTCTCTCGCATCCTTCTGGCTGGGTCAAACTGAGCCAATTCTTTCTCAACGTAGTACAGCACCTTCATGGAATCTCTGTCTTTGTCAGTTTGTATTCGGTAACCCTTGTGCACTGCATAGAGAAGTAAATGATTAGTATATGTAGTCTTTCTAGGAAACAAATATCTAATATTCCATTAGGAGGTCATTGTCCTATGATATATAAATGTCCTAAATTTTTAAGTGTTTAGAAATATGTTTTATTAAATAATAATAGAGAGATGAATAATAATAGAGAGATGAAGAGATTACCACTTTGTGCTCCTGCACCAGATTCACTAGGTGCCAAGGGAGGTAAATGTGACTTCTCCACAAGGACAGCATGAGATGGGACTCCACTACCCAAAACTGTAGGGATACAGTATGGACCTGGGATTGATGTGACTGCTGGAGGATATCCAGCCTTTGCAGCTTTTCCTGCTTCATACACTGAAAAAAAGAGTAACAGGTAATACTTCAAATATATCAAACAGTAACTGTCCTTCCCTGGTCCAGCTACTTAATCAATCTTGGTTGAATGCGAAGAAGGAAAAGATCTGATCATTATTTGAATGGGAGACCATCAGGAAATCTTAGGACGAAGTGGAAATAGAAAACCTAAAAATCATCAGCTGAGCACAATCCAGAAGATTTGCCAGACTTGTATTTCCTCAATCCTGGAAACTTAGAGTGGGGAGGATATAGGGAGATAAGGGTTGTAATGGAAATTAAAATGTGAACTCATTTTAAAGAAGCAATCTCATTAGAAGATATCCCAGAACACAGTTTACATATTACTCCCCCAGCCAAATCTGGTTTTTGAACTGGTTATTTGTACATCATTGAACACAATGATTCCTCTCTTAATCACATAGTAGTTTACCTTTACATTTAGTACCATTGACAGCTTCAAGTTAGTATAAAAGACAACTTGTTGGACAGATATGGTAACAAACTAATACAAACAAAAATGTGCACAAACAAATCATATGAACGTTCTTTCTCATCATATAGTTATTTTGATTCAGAAAGATGGGTGCCATTTATACATTCAATCAATGACAATTTAGAACAGTGGTTCTCAATCTTTTTAATGCCACGACCCCCAACCGGTCGTAAGTTGAGGACTAAACAACTGGTTGTAAGTCGAGGACTAAACCGATCGTAAGTCGAGGACTATCCAACCAGTCGTAAGTCGAGGACTTTCCCTGCCCGGGAGCGCCGCGCATGCGTGGTGCTGTCCCCTGCGCCAGCCGAGGTGTAGCTGGCAAGCGGCAGAGACGGAGCAGGCCAACCACCGGCTGGGCCACCAGCTGGCCCAACCCAAGGGAGGTAAGGCACCCGCCGGGCCCCACGTGCACCAGCAACCCTCCCTGCACCCACTGGCCTCCCACCTCCCACCCCTGGCCCTCTTTTACTTACATTTTTAGTACTTGCTCAGCAGGGAGGGGTGGAAACTTCCAGACAGCTCGCTTTCGCTACAGACAACTTGCAGCACTGTTTGCAGAATGGGACTTTTGGTGGGCTTAGCAGGGCAGAGACAGCCTGGCCAATTCCTATTGGCTTTTGAAAGCCAATAGAATTAGATTCTATTCAAGAGTCTATTCTATTGGCTTTCAAAAGCCAATAGAATAAAAGGGAGTAGCACAGCTAAGGAAAAGGGGGAAAAATGGCGGACTGCGTTGTTTGGCGACCCCGTGAAATGGTCGTTCGACCCCAAATGGGGTCCCGACCCACAGGTTGAGAACCACTGATTTAGAAGCATACCTATCTTCTCCAGTACAATAATCAGTCCATTTTTAAGTAACTGAATTTGCAGATGAATTTAAGTCTCATCTAACCCACCACTTTTGATTGAAGCTGCTGAAATGTTATGAAAAACATTTAAATCATCAAAAATTAAACAGCTGCTTAAAAAAAATAACACTTTTAAAAGTTAATATTGCAAAATCACACCCAATAGTGGCTTTGTGCTAGCTGTAAATATATCTGCTAATTGAAACCGGAGAAACTTGCAAATTGTCTGTGCCATTCTCCATATTAATTCCAAAGATCTCAACACTTTAAGATGAGTTCTTGAGAAAGCTTGTAGAATTGCAGATAAGAAGACTGACAAAATCTGGGTGTGCTAGCAGAAAAAAATCTCACAATTAGGTACATTGTCCTACACTAGCAGTACAAATAAATTGTAAACTGCCAAAAGACTTTGATAGTCACAAGTTAAATAAAAAACAAAACAGTAACTTGGTTATACAAACAGACATGTTTTAAAAATGTTCTTAAAGCAGAGGTCCCCAATCCCTGGGCTGTAGACCAGTACCAGTCCATGGCTGTTAGGAACCAGGCCCTGCAAGCAGCAGGCAAACAAGAGATGCCTCATCTACACATGTGTGGGATTTAGGTTATGCGCAAAACCATTGTCCTTCTCCCCCCCCCCCGGTCCATGGAAAAATTGTCTTCCACAGAAAGGTTGGGAGTCCTGTTCTAAAGCAATGTTTTCCAAGTTCAGTAACTTGGAAAAGTAGTCCAACTTTATTCAACATGCAGTAGTTAAAACAAAATTAGTTAAATATGGTTTCACCTAGACTGGGAATATCTTGTTGCTATCCCATGGATAACAACATCTATATAAATTTAGCACTCTGAAAGGCCAGATAATTTAAGTTTCATCTTTTTATACTGATTTTTGTACTATATGTACCCTAACTATAGCTTTCAAGCCCATATAGCACATAAATTTTCTTTATATAAAGAAATATGCCAGACAGACAATGTATCTTGATGAAAGATTTGTTTACACTTTGATCCACATTGTAAACAGTCACTCACATGCTCGTGGACAGCAGCAAGTATCTGGGCAGCAAGGGCAACGAATGTAACAGCAGCAGTTATGAGGACAGCATTGGCACCAGCAAATCCCAACTAGGAGAAAGAAAAGGAAAGCCCCCAGGATCACCAAGCCCACAAACATCCATTCTGTAAACAAAAAGAAGATAAATGAATGAAAAGTTGGAGATGTCAAACAATAACTGACTAATAATCAATAAAATACAAATAAATGAATATATATGCTAAAACAAGTGCTAATCTTTATAGCATAATTTAAATCAGTTGAAATTAAAACTAGACCCATCAATCTCGGTCCTAGAGTTATTTAAGACAGAAGAAATAGTATTTCCTGAGAGGGTCTATAAGGAGTAAAACACTGTATAATATAATCAAGGAGAATGGCAATATAATGACACACATGTGTCTGAAATGAAAACCTCAAAGTCCCCTTTTTGCTAATTTCAAACGGGTATTTATTCTGCTAGTCAAAACCTGAACTTGTTAGCTAAATGAACAGCCAAAATTAAAATTGGACATGCAGGGTGGTGAGGATTTCCATCTAGAGTATTACTGAAGTTAAGGTATGGGATTATTTTGACATACATCAAGCAATGAAATAATAAAATAATTAATAATAAATGTCATAATAAAAACAGTGTAACTATAATATACAATAATTCAAACTTCATAAAGTTGCCATATCATAAAAGCTCATAATAAAATATATCTTACAGCAATAATCAATTTATGCTGTTTGGGTGCTCTCTGATACCACCTTGGTGGTATCTTTGCAGATGTTTCATTACCAAACTAGGTAATATTTCGCCACACTAGGTAAGATCATCACTTACTAGATAACATGAAATGACTGCAAGAAAACTACCAAGTTCAGAGAGCACCAAGGACCCCACCAGAGCTATAAATATTCACTTCTATCAATAATCAATCTTGAAAATAGCCATTCCCATGCCAGCTATTTCCTTATTGTTTGGCACCTCAACAAATGAAATATATCTTTCTGGTCTTTCTAAATGTCAATAGAAAAGAAGCTATACTTAATTTGAACAACAAGCTAAAATGATGACCACTTTGTGTAACTAAAATTATGACTTTATTGGATTTATGAAGAAGGCTATACTGTTGAAAGAGAACTTTAGATTTTTTACATTTGATCTTATCCAAAAGACCAGGAAACAATTTAGCAAATTCTTTATTAATTTATGTTTAAACTACAATATATACATCCAATTGTTGTAACTGGAATCAACATCTAAGAACAATGCAACTAATTACTGTGGACTAGGTATAGAAGGCTAGTAATGGAATCAAAATTCCCTAATGTGGTGCTGTCCATAAATGTTGGTATTCAAATCCAATGAACCCAGGCAGCCATCATTCTGGTGGGGAATGAAAACCAATACATCTCAAAAAAACATATTGGTGAAGTCTGCTCTGAATATGGCATGACATAAAGAATGGCCAGTCTTTATATTGCCAGGATCTTTTTTTGGAGTAGGAGAGCCAAAGCAGGGAATATAATGATGTAAAGAAAGTAGACCCATGCAATATACTCATAAAAATAATTTCTGGGTTTTTTTTATGTTTTAAATGGGAACATTGTCCCAAAGGTGCTTTTTTCACAAGGCAACTGGACTTCCTTGGTTTTTTTTTGAAGACGTTTTGCTTCTCATCCAAGAAGCTTCTTCAGCTCTGACTGGTTGATGGGGAATGGCAGGATTTATACTACTTGCAGACAGCTGGTCATTTTAAAGAGTTGTTGAAGCCCCTGTGTAATCAGGATCACCTGAGTAGTGCAAAAAGGTGTGGAGCCTTCTTGGAACCGTTGAACCAGACACAAACTGAGCAATGTGGTATATGGAGTACAATGCAGTGAGCCATGTGCAGATCTGTACATTGGGGAAACAAAACAACCACTTCATGAGTGCATGGCCACAACATAGGAGAACAAACCCATTAGGACAAGATTCAGCAGTGCATCTGCATTTAAAAGACAAAGACAACTCTTTTGAAGACAGCAATGTCCACATTTTAGACATAGAGGACCGCTGGTTTGAAAGAGGGGTCAAAGAGGCCATCTATGTCAAAATTGAACAGCCTTCTCTCAATAGAGGAGAGATATGACATCATCTATCTCCAGTCTACAACACAGTCCTTCAACAGTTCCAAGAAGGCTCCAAACCGATTTGTACTACTCAGGTGACCTTGATGACACAAATAAACCTCCAGGGGCTTCAATGAGTCTCTAAAACAGTGGTTCTCAATCTTTCTAATGCCGCAACCCCATAATACAGTTCCCCATGTTGTGGTGACCTCCAACCACTTATACATCACCGGGTGCCAGGGGCGTGGCCAAAGAAAAGGGGAAAAAATGGCGGACAGCCTTGTTTGGCGACCCCTGTGAAATGGTCGTTTGACCCCAAATGGGGTCCCGACCCACAGGTTGAGAACCACTGCTCTAAAAAATGCAAATGACCCGCTATCTGCAAGAAGTATAAATCCTGCTATTCTCCAACCATCCAGTCAGAGCTGAAGAAGCTTCTTGGATGAGAAGTGAAACATCTTCAAAGAAAAACAAGGAAGTCCAGTTGCCTCATGGAAAAAGCACCTTTGGGACAACCATGACCTGGATGACTGAAAATCTCCATAGACCAATGGGAACATTGTTTTAAGAATACAGTAAATTTGACCTCTAAATAATGTAAGCTTTCTTACTGAAACAATAATAGTAAGCTATAAAATCAGGCTTGGAGTTGACATTCATACATCCCTAGTATTTCAAATTCACTCAGCCCTGATTTTAATATTTGTCTGAATTATATCAATTATACTAATAATTTCAAGAAGAAAGTTTGTATACTTCAAATAGTGTTTAGAATATAAACATACTTCCCATGAAGTATCCTAATTCACTTACACAATCCTAGCCCCTGAGCTATTCGGAGGGAAGGCAAGATATACATCTAATGAATAAATCAATTAAAACACTTTTTACATCACATCTTGACCTGTTAAAAAATCTTACCACTCCCTCCCCCACCCTCCATAAATTGCAAAAGCTTACTGAAGAGGTAATGAACTCAGGCTACAAGTAAAAGCAGAATTCATGAACAAGGTGCAGTAGAAAATAGAAGAACAGAAAAGTGTTAGATGGCAGAGTACCTGACATAATATCCACAGCAAAACTGGGCAAGAGACCAGCAAGCATCCCTGTCCTGCCTAGAAAAGATCAGGAGGAATGGAAAGAAGGAAGTTAGTGCAGGAAAATCACTCCCCATTCTTTGCCTTAACATTAAGCTCATTTATCTGCATCGTATACTGTATAAAGCCTATACATGCTCTTTTAGAATATTGATCATCTGTGCTTTGTTTCTCATCAGTACAGTGTGATGAAATGCTTACTGTTTTACATATTTTAACATGTTCATTATAAGATATATTCCATATATAATGCTGCAATATGCTAGCTGATACCATAAGACTTTGACAGATCATCTTTTGTGTTCTCTTGACCATTACCTATTGATATGTTACCTAAAGGACTTAAACAATTTTCAAAAGCTTCACCCACAATACTGTCCATATTAGGCCGAACTTAATACTGTATGAATGTTGTCTTTCTGTTCTGCATTTTATATTTGGTCCACATGGATTACTTCATGTTTTGATTTTTATTAACTTTCACTGGCAAAATTTTAGACACAACAATGCTTTATCTTAACTAAGCAGGACAACTACATTTAGAATGATTCAAGTTGCCATAAGCGCAAGAATGCAGGTGAGTATACAGTAATTGCTCTTTTACCACATCAAGATTTTCCTTTGTAGGATCTTTCCCCAAGATGGTTGCTGAACAGTAAGAGGATTTTTCTCTCCTGCTAATAATCTGCTGATTTCCTGCCAAAGCTGATTCTTTGTCAGGGTTGTTCCCTGGATTTCAATGGAAGCACTTAGGAATGACCCAAGATGACTTTTGGACGACCATGGATCCACCTGGGAAGAGGAATCTTGATGATTACAGTTCCCAATAGGAGAGGCCGGAAAATCAGGTGATCCATCTTTTCTTCTTGGCTTATCATTTTTTTTAAACAAGGCTGAGTTTTAATCACTTGAAGTTTCTATTTTACTTTGCTTTTTATCTCTAAAAGTTAATTGACTAGTTGAATGCTGACTTATTTTAATCCCGTTAGACTTTATCTGTTTTCTCTGCCTCTTTTTTGGGATCTACTTTGCTGTTTTGAATAACTATTGCTTCTCTGTAAGAAAGTTATGGCACATTCTTTGATAGTGAAAATGTCTTGATTTGATTTATATTTATATTGAACTTTCACTCAGGGATTTTGCATTTTATTAATTTTCAAAAAGCTTAGAGCTTATTTTTTAAAATTTTCTTTTAATTTTGGATTGAAATATCCAAAAAAATATGCTCCCTGTTTCTCTATACATTTTTCACTGTGAGGAATATCACTTCAGCATTCTTTCTTCCCTGTCCTTGAAGAGCTTTCTTATTTCAGGTTGCTTAAGCTATAAGAGAACAAATAATGTATCAGTTTACAGACAAGCCACTGTGGTTGGCATTTGTGAAAAGCCTGCTTTTTAACATATAAACTTTTTTTAAAAGGTTTGACAAAATAATAATGGCTACAAAGAATGCCCAGATACAAGTAACTGCAATTAAACTAGATTTACAAAAGGAACTTGGTTTGAAATTGGCAAATTCGGTGGAGAAGGCTGAAAGAAATATGGATTTTACAAACTTAGAACTGACGGAATGGTTAAGTGATAAACTGATCTCCCTTAAGAAGACTGAGGGAGATTGGGGAATGGATTTATTATATTCAAATGGAAAACAATTTCATCTGGACTCTTTTGGAAGATAGATTGATTTTGGAGAATGGATTTATTACATTTCATCAACTGATAAGAGATGTTATTAAGAAGTAAACAAGGATATTTGATTCAGGACAAATCAGAGTTAATTGCTGGGATGCTTTGGGATAGATAGGTTGAATACAAAAATATTGTTAACAGAGGTTTTTATATTTTAATCTTGTCTTCTTTTTTGTTATTCTACCTGTTAATTATTTTGTTATTAATATAATAGGTAGATGACAGGTTAATAATTTTCAAATAGACTTAGAAGTTTAAAAATTTTGGGCCTGTTTGGCAGGGGGTAGAAAACTAATATTATTAAAATATAATTATTAGTATTCAACTAGGGAACAATAATATATGTATACGTGTTTGTGTCCTTTTTTTAAAGCACTTTTTAATGTCTTGTTTGGTTTCTTTCTTTGGTTCATTTCTGTAAAAAAACCTTTTGAGAGGAATTTTGTTTTTGTTTTCAATAAAAATTCAATATAAAAAAGATTTTCCTTTATAAATGGACTAAGGTTTTATTTATGTATCAATTGAGGTTAATTCTTGAGGGCTCAGTGCAAAGGTTATAGCTACTTTAACCTCTGAGGACATAAACTACATAAAGTTTCTGCATTATGTACAGGACTAGGAACCCTGGTGGCACAGTGGTTAAAGCCCAGTATTACAGGCAAACACTGTCCATAGTCTGGAGCTTAATCCTGATGGGGCTCAGGGTTGACTCAGCCTTCCTTACTTCCAAGGTCAGTAAAATGAGAACCCAGACTGTTGGAGGCAATATGCAAATAATGCTTACATAGTAAACTGCCCAGAAAGTACTATAAAGTGCTATGGGGTGGTGTATAAGCTTAAATGCTATTGCTTTTGCTGTTATACATATTACTTGTATGCATGTAATATATCCAGGCACTATCATAACCATTTTAAATGGCTATGCTTTCTGCATCTATTATTACAGCTTGGATTCTAAGCTACTCGTTTTGTTTTTTACATTTAGGACACTCATTACTCAGCTAACATTTGCATGATTTGGAATTGAATTTCTATCTATGTTTTTGTTCTTTGGAACTGCATATTTCAGCTTTCATGTGTTGTTATAAGAAGCATAATAAAACAGAACACTGCTTCAAAACATGGGACAAGCTTCATTTTAAAGAAACAAACTTCGGAGTTTCATATGTGTGATGAATATGAAAGTTATTACATGAGCAGAATTTATTATTACCACTCAGATTCTATATTGAATGTTGCATTCAATGTATGTGTATATCATTGATTTTCTTAAAGATGTATTCAATTCCTTCATATAAGGTTTAGGAACCAATTCCAAACAGATTTGAGATCTTTCAGACCAATCTGAGAATTTTCAACAACCATTTAAAGAAGAATCAGCACAAAATATTACAATTAAAGCAGTAGGGATAGAGGTAAATATGCTTCAGAGTCTGTAATTTTCATAGCCTGTTTCCACTCTTAACACATAATGAACAAGTATGGGAGGCTTATTTTATGCATACATCCATGAGGCATACATTTGTTTCTATAGCATTGCACTTGTAGAAGAAAACTTTACATTCCACTGGTAACGACCAGGAAAGAATATCTAAAAATAGATAGCATACGGTAAATAAAACCAGCTCAAACAATCTGACTTGAAATGCTTTAGAACCTTTTCTTCACCATGGACCCTCTTTAAATGCCTTTTGTGGCCACGGACCATGGCCATGGACTTCCAAGACTTAACTCAAGATTTAAATCATAATATTTCTTCAACCCTTTGCGGACCCCCTATGATGACATCCTGGACCCCCAGGGGTCCATGAACCACAGGTTGAGAGCCACTGCTGTAGAAAACCGAAGTTCTTTATTGTGATATTCAAAGAAAAATTGAGATTATTGGAAGATGCACAGACAAGTGTGCATGGTATGCACAAAAGGCAAAGTGTCTGCCAAAAATCCCTAACTTTTGGAAGTTTCCAATTATGGACTCTGAGCAGACACCAAACCCTTATTATTTGTGAATTACAAAAACTCATTAAAGAATCAATGGTTATCAACTGGATTAATTTTGATTTTTAAAACTATTATAATTAGTTTCAAAACACCTTCATGAAGAACCTGTCTGTGTTATTTAATTATAATTGTTAATTATAATTGTACTGATGTTATCTAGTTTGGTAATGAAACATCTGCAAGAAAACCACAAAGCTCAGAAAGCACCAAGGAGCCCACAATTATAATTGTCCACTGCCAAAGCAAAAATATGCACTACATTCATACCTACTTTTCTAACTAAGTTTTTGTGATCTGTTGTAGTTCATTAATGCTTTTTATAGTGTTCTGTATTATAACCATTAATCATGAGTAACTCTTTGGAGTTGTAATACAGAGGTGTCAAACTGCCGGCCCATGGGCCGGACACGTTATGTGGAAGCCGCGTCCACCCCATTGCCTGCAATGGCAAAACAGTCCCGATACATTGCACAATGTCACGTGATGTCACGGGTTTGACATGTCTGTTGTAATAGAATGATAAACATGATCTTTTGCATAGGATTTTCATTTTTCTTTTAAAAATAAAAAAATATATTTATCATCACGCAAATGGAGCTTATTTAGAATACTGCATTTATTTCACAAGTATATATGATTGTATGCCAACAAGGTTTTTTTCCCAATCAAACTAATCAGTCGCTCAGCATTTTTCCAAATCTCAGATATTCAAACCTCTTAATAGATTGTTAAATCTGAGATACGTAAAATGCACAAAATATTATTTTTTAAGTTCAAGTTTTAAACCTTGTTTGGGGGGGGGTGCTATAAATATCTGTGGATAGAATGTTACCAACCTAAATAAAACACAGTGAGAAAAATTGCTAGAGAAACAATAAAGACATAAGCCAGTACTTAAGCCCTCCATGGCTTAACCAAGCATAAACATTCTTACTATTATTTCCCCTGCATTTTGCATATTTTAAGAGGTAAACATGTATTTGAGAAATGAGAGGAAAGCGATTGTAACTCACTCTTACATGACGGGCAACCTGAGTCAAAATTCTGACTTATATACAGCAGCTACTGCATTAATTACTTAATTAGTGTGTTACCAACATCCATGGCTTTGGGGCTTTTTGAGACAATAAACTTAAGTCACTTCTCTTTTTTGGGATTGAAGAGAGAGAAAGGAATCCATGCTCCAATTTCAAACACTTTCTTTTTCTTAAGAGTTGTTGTAAAAGATAGGAAATGTTTGTCTCACTATGGAATATTACTTTCTTACCCACTGTGCTATATTTTTTGTTAATTTAACTGCAACTTTCAAATGTTATTTTCCTTTCTAGTAGCTGTATTTTCCCCATTAAGTAAGACAGCAGCTGGAGAGGATGTAGAAATTTTGACAGGAAATATGACAGGAATAGCAGGGCAGGGAAGGTCTTGGAAAGAAATACAGTTTCATTTAGTTTGCCAAGATTAACTATTTTTTATATGTATCTCAAGTTTAAAAACAATAAATGTACTAAGAATGGCTTCTTAAGATCTAATCTTGGTTACGTTTAAACTTCTGGTTTGCAGCTGCAATAGCAGCAAAGCCCAGCAGAAAAGGAAGTGCAATAAAATTGATGCAAAATATCTCAAGATTTAGAAATTATTACCTTGAATACTCCTAAACAGTGATCAGTATAAAACAAAATAATATTATCTATTCATGTTTGGCAAGGAACGGTTGCTAGAATTGGGTATGTCTGGTTTAACGAAGAGAAGGACAAGGGGGAACATGATAGCAGTATTCCAATATCTCAGGGGCTGCCATAAAGAAGAGGGAATTAAGCTATTTTCCAAAGCACCTGAAGGCAGGACAAGAAGCAACGGGTGGAAACTAATCAAGGAGAGAAGCAACCTAGAACTAAGGAGAAACTTCCTTACAGTGAGAACAATTAATCAGTGGACAGCCTGCCTCCAGAAGCAGTAAATGCTCCAACACTGGAAGTTTTTAAGAAGAGACTGGACAGCCATTTGTCCGAAATGGTGTAGGGTTTCCTGCCTGAGGAGGGGGTTGGACTAGATGACCTCCAAGGTCCCTTCCAACTTTACTACTATTACTATTACTAAGTCTTAGCAAACAACCATATTAGTCAGGACTGCCAGGAATGATCCTGGATGCTCCACTCCCAAGAGAGATTAATAGCTGGCTTCCAAAAATACAATGTTCTTCAGACACTGTACACACCTTCTCAAAAATTATTTTCTTTTCTGGTTTCACAGATTTCTTCTCCCTCCCTTTCTGTTCACCAGTGTTCCGAGAAATAAAATCTGAAATGGAATTCACTAAAGCTCTCTTTTTATTAACCACTTCAGCAAAACACTGGGTAGAAAAGCAACGCCTAAATCTGAAACAGCTAGTAGATTTGAATGTGTCAGCACTCCCAATATCCAACCTGCTTTAAACCTAAGTAATTCTGCCACAATCATTTTTTTTTCCTATGCACTGAATTAATTCAGTGATAACCTTTCTCCCTACCGGTGTGTAATTCTCCCGATTCTTATTTTTAACGGCTGTTAAGTAGGCTGCTGAAAAACTCCACAGCTGACCCAGCCATTCTTTTTAATACCGGTGGTTTCCACAGCAACCGAAGGGGGAGATAACACACAGGCTTGTCATGAATGCTTGCTAATTGAAGGCCAACTTTCTTCCTACAGGGATGAGCAACACGTGAACCAAAAATATATAGAAAGGACAAAAAAAACAACACATTGATTGTGGTAGGAAATGTTCTGAAGCTGCTGGAAATACCATATGAAAAAATGGAAGCTTTGATCAGTTAAAAATGATATATTCAAAAAATAAAACAGCTGTGACTACATGATATTTCCATAGGTTTACTTCTTAAAGAGGAGAGAATGCAAAATTAAGGAAAAGATCAGCAAATGTAGAATTGCTAGAATTTTCAGAGCAGAACTCTAACGTTCTTAAAAATGAGGCCTTCTGGATATAATTGACTACAATTTATACAAATTGGGAATTATGGCAACATGTATATATAGGTTCTAGAATTATCACCCCAAATTAGCTTGCATTCAAGCATCAAATTAAAATCAAATACATCATGCTCATGACATCAGTTTGGAATGACTGTTTAAAAGCATTTCATTCAAGTCTGAGTGTAGCAATTACCAAGACCAGTAGTTCTCAATCTGTGGTCCACCGACCCCTTGGGGCCACAATATCATCACAAAGGCTTGAAGAAATGTTATGATTTAAATCTTGAGTTAAGACTTGATGGTCCATGTCCATGGCCTACAATGTATTTAAAAAGAGTATGTGGTGAAGAAAATGTTGAGAACCACTGACCAAGACTATTCCTATCATTCAGTTGCTCTTTTATACTTATCAATGTATGTTGAACTAGCAGTCACATGAAGATGTAAATATCTTTTTAAGGGGTTATGTATGTTATTCAGTATTGGTTCCTCACACATGATTATCAGGAAATACTTTTTAAAACTCAGAAGGACATTTCAGTTTCTATTTGATATGCTAAAGAATATTAAATCAACAGATTCAAAGAAAAACAAAAGTTCAAAGAAAAACAAAGAAAGATGGGAGGAGTATATGTTGAGCTGCGAAGGAAGAATCTATAAAAGTTCTATCAAACAATGCCAGGAAATCTGGAGAATGACACAGTGGCCAGCTGATTGGAAGAGGTCATTCTACACACCAATAACAAAGAAAAACGTAATAGCAAAGTATCATACAAAATCCTTAATTACATATGTTATATGAAGTATTATAAAATAACACTTAAGATCATCCAACATCCAAAGCTGATCTACATGGAATCATTGAAAAAGACAAAGAATGCCAAAACTGAATCAATATGTGTTTCATTGGTTAAACAAAAGCGTCACTTGTGTCTAGTTAAAATGGAGAACTCAAAACATCTCAGATTTTCACAACATGTTAAAGTCCCCATACAAAATGTATACACAGGTCAGGTCAGAAAGCCAATGAAACATGGTGAATCAGATTAAGTCTAGGTTGGAAAGGAAGTGAGAGAAGGCTATATATATTCTTCCTTATTTATTCAACCTTATACTAAATATACATTGAGGTAAGCCATATTGGAAGATCATGGTTTTAAATTTGGAAGAGAACTATCAATAATCCTTGCTGTGCTGATCAAACAAATGGATATTCTAGTGATAAAAATAAAACTAAGATTAAATATAAAGAATAAAAATATGACAACAACCCCATAAAGAATAAAAATATGACAACAGCCCCAACTTAGAACTGACAAAGAAGATACTAAAATAGTGAATAGTTTCTGCCTGTTAGAAGGAACTATCAACAATAAAGAAAGCAGCAATCAAGAAATATACCACAGATTAGTACTTGATAGAATAGCAATGAATGCTTTGAAGGACATATTCAAACATCATGATATGTCCATATGTGTTTGTTATCTACAATGATCAGAATATTTGTGCAAGCAATGGCTTCCCTGTGACACTTTATGAAAAAGGAGTTTGGACTTTGAAGAAGCAGGATAGAAAGAATATTGTGTTTTTGGACTTTAGTATTGAGAAAGACTCCTGGGAATACCAAGATACTTAACAAAACAAACTAATGAATCATGTAACAAATCAATTCAAAGTTATCACTAAAAAATAAGTGCTAGGCTCAAATTATATTTTGGATACATTATGCAAAAGCCAAGCTCGTTTGAGAACCCTGTGACACTTGCAAAGGTGGAAGGAAAAGGAAAAAGAAAAAGGATCAACCATCAAGATGAATGGGTTCAATTATAACAGCAATGAGTAAATCACTGAAAGGACTAGGATGAAACAGACTGTCCTGGAGAAAATCTATTTGATTGCTAACAGTTGTTACCAACTTGATGGCACATAAACAATCAATGATCAGGCATTAGTAACAGGAATAGCAAACAAATTGGTTTTATTTTCTGTCAAATCAAGATTAGAATAACACTTGTGGTAATGAAGAAAGGCTCTATGCTGTCACACTTTAGGTCTCTTATCAGTATAAAAACAACTCTATTAAAAGTTTCCTGATACTACACAATTGTTCTTTACATTCCTATGCTGCCTTCCTTACAAAAGGTTCATCCATAATTTGATGGTCTTCTGACTTTGCCTTCAACTATTTCTTTACTCATATTATCCGAATAAGGTAGTCTTTGCTTAATGACCACAACTGGGGCCTATAACTGTGTCATTCAACAACATGATTCAGTGAGACATCACAACTAGCAGTTTTACTACCAGCTTCTCTAATGACTTAGCTTGTCAATAGCCAGCTGTGAAGTATAAAAATGTAAGTCATAAATGTAAGAACCAATTATAAAGTTTTTTTTCAGTGCTATTGTAACTTCAAACGGTCACTGAACAGGGCTTTCATTAAGCAGACTACCTGTATATAATTGCCTCTGAATCATCTGTTCTGTCACACTCAACTATTCAAAAATGTGCTATCTTTTTCTTATTGAGTGACCTTTCAAGTTTTGAAAAACCTTTGCAAAATTCCTTTACTCTCATTGTGCACTGAAATTAAGCTGAACAGTTCTAACTGAATGCATATTTTTAGATCAAATGAAATACAGGATATGAGAACTCTCTCTCCCTCCCCCTCCCTCTTTCTAGCCAGCTTCTAACCCTCTTATCTACTATCATCTGTGCTGTGTCAAATTTTAGGATGTAAACCAGGCATGTCAAACTCGCAATGTCATGTGATATTGCGCAATGTATCGGGACTTTTTCCCCATTGCTGGCAATGAGGTGGGAGCGGTTTCGGTGTGACGCACCTGGCCTGCAGGCCGGCAATTTGACATGCCTGATGTAAACTGCTGGGTAAAGAAGCCAATAACATTCTTTTGATTTACAGAGATATAATTATACACTTAATTAACAGATTATTGTTGCTTACATTTGTCAATTTTATATTATAACACACAATACATGTGTTCATTTGTAGTTGCCACATTAACTATTCAGAGTTATCAAAATTTTGCAAACAATCCCAAAGATCGTAGGTAAGACTACTTTCTTCTGTTAAAGCAGTGGTTCTCAACCTTTCTAATGCCACGACCCCATAATACAGTTCCCCATGTTGTGGTGACCCCCAACCACTTATACATCACCGGGTGCCAGGGGCGTGGCCAAAGAAAAGGGGGAAAAAATGGCGGACAGCCTTGTTGTCAGACCCTACGAAGCCCTGGCCAACGGAACGGGCGGAGACGCTGAATGCCTACCTCCGTGTGAGCAGCTCGCTGCACTGCCATTATTAAGTCCGGCGCCATTGTAGCTGCTCGCCGCCCCCTATTCCGAAGTCTGATGTTGTTAGGGGGCGCCAATGACGTCGTGAGGGAGCGCCCAGCTCTATTTTGTTGCCTGTCGGTCAGCATGCCTTTGGGAGCTGTTCTAGCCTCGCCGGGTCTGACAAACATTGTAGAGATGGAGGGTTGTGGAGACAAAGAGTAAAGGCGACGGACTGGAGTGCTGATTTGAATAACGGCGGCACAGCTGCAGACGGGGAAGGCGCATTTGCATGGGAATAGGCATGGGAGGGGTAACCACTGCACAGCTGTTGTATATTTATCACACCAATCATGGCTTGGTGGAATGGGTCCGGGCTAGGTAAGGGTGGGGTTTGATGGGTGTGTACTTTGTTTGCTGTATATAGGGCACTGGGAGAAAACCACTCCCAGTGCTAACTTTGTTTCCACACAGTAAAATAAATCTGGTGGTTGTTTAACGTTCCTGGTTTCTGGCTTCCCTCAGAGCGCACGTAGGACGTTATAGCAGTAAGTTAGCACTCATCCAAAGGAAATTAATCAACGCCTTCGTCGTAGGGTGTCTTACTCCAGATAGTGACAAGGTATGGCGGAGGGGACACATGGTGCTGTATCCGTGGAAGGGGCGTTGGATCCTGTGGACCAGTCGGAGGCCCCAGCTGTGGTGGAGGCGGGGGAGACTCAACCCGTGGTCCGGCCAAAAGAGAAGCCACTATTGACAGCGTTTGCAGAGGCTGGCATCCCGCAACAGGGCTCTACGGCTTCGTATGGAGAATGGTGGCTAAGCCCTGCTCTACACCACCCCGAGGGGGGCAGACAGCAGGTGGTAGGTGCAGGGCCCATCTTGAGTGGTTGGCGAGAGAGGCGTGTGACAGGAGAGGAGGATGAGGAATGGAGCTATTCAACAGCTCCAGGACAATATACGTTGGACGTGCTCAGGGACCAGTTTGGGGAGCCAGGTTATGTCGCACCACCACCATCTTCTCGGCCCCGGGCTGCTTCAGGGCTGGGGTTGCCAACTGAGTCCTCTCGTTTCCCCCTGGCTAGTCCAAAGCTTAAACTAACACCAAGCAGCCATCTGTCCTTGCAGGGCCCTGTAGTAGGGCATGGTCCACCTGAGAGATCCCAGTATAGGCAGGAGACATGACAGGTTGGGGGCCCTGCTGCGCCTCTTCCAGGCAAGGCCGGGACGTAGCAGGGTTGTCAGGCCGTCGCCCGCAGTCCCAGATAACACTCAGTATGGGGCCCAGGTAGCAGCACCTTAGCACCAGGTGGCACTATGGAATCCACCTCCTATCTCAGTTTCTTTTGTTGGTGACCCAGATCGCTTAGCTGTTTTCCTGAGCCATGTTCTCAGCCACCTGGACCACTTCACAGCTCTGTATCCATCTAATTGGGCAATGGTGGTAGCTGTGACAGCAAGTTTACAGGGGGAGGCAGCAGCATGGGCTGCCGATTTGTACAGCGACCACGCCCGGGAGTTGGCGGATGTCGGTCTGTTTTTAGATGCCCTGAAAACCCGGTTTGAAGATCCTTCCCGGGTGCAACGGGCAGAGGCAGAGCTGTTAGGGTTACGCCAATGGGGCAGACCAGTAAGGGAGTACATACGTGAATTCCAAAGGGTCGTTGGAAGACTTCGTTCCTGGCCAGACCGTCTGTTAGTGCACCACTTCCGGGCTGGATTAGATAGTGACCTACGCCACGCATGTGTGGTGAGGGGAATTCCAGGTCGCCTTCCAGAGTGGTTTAAAGTGGTGATGGAGTTGGATGCAGGCTTGAGGGAGTTTCACCAAACACCTGATGAACAGCCACAGCCCCGTCGAGATGTGGAGCGGTCGAAGGACGCTAGCAGACAAACTCCAATGCCCAGTCCAAGACCTAGGGCGGTATTCTGGTGCTTTCGCTGTAATCGCCCAGGGCATCGAGTAGCCGAATGTCCAGTACCAGTTATACCTAGTATACCAACTGCAACCGGAAAACCAGGGACTACACCAAGGAAGACCATGGAAAGGTCACGGGCAGCTCACCAAGCGGGAGGAGGATCTTCCCAGCAATCTCCAGGTGAACAGACACCCATCCTGGAAGAGTACGAAGATGGAGGCTCACCAGAGGACCCCATGGTGAGTGAGCCCATAGCTCCCTTTGCTATTCCAATCACCTTAACGAGTCCAATCACAGGGCATTCTGGTGAATATCATGCCCTCATTGACACAGGGTGCACTCGCTGTTTAATCAGTAGGGCAGTGGTACAGGCAGTGGGTATTAGAGTTACCCGGATGGCATCACCCATCCAGTTCGAGCAGGTGGATGGATCCCTTTTGGGGGGGGGCTCCTGCCATGCTTGTCACGGAACCGGTGAGGATGGATATGGGTATGCATTGGGAAACCCTCCAGTTTATAGTGGTCCCAACTATGTCTGAGGCAGTAATCCTAGGTTTGGCTTGGCTGGACAAATGGACTCCAACCATGTGGTGGGCTGACGGGTGTCAGCATTTACGGATTGGGGTGGGACCACAACCGCCTCAACCACGTACAAAGGATGTGGAAAAGAAGACAGATGAGGTCAAGGCTACGCAGGAGGGGGGTTGTCATAACTTTCCAGCTGTATATAACAGTCTTGCAGCTGTGTTTAGTGAACGGGAATGTGATAGTTTACCACCTCATCGCTCAACCGATTGTGTGATTGAAATACTCTCGGGGGCCAAGTTACCAAAGCCTAAAATGTATCCCATGACACCCCTAGAGTTACAAGAGTTGAGGAAGTATATAGACAAAAATTTAGAACGGGGTTTCATACAACCAGCTCGCTCCCAGATAGCGGCACCGGTTCTGTTCCAGGAGAAGGATGGGGGCCTTCGGCTTTGTGTAGACTTTCGGGGTCTTAATGCGGTGTGTGTAGAGCACATGTACCCCCTACCACTTATGAAGGATCTTCTCGCTCATTTAGCTAAAGGGAAAATTTTTTACTAAGTTAGACCTCCACGAAGCCTATTATAGAGTCAGAATAAAACATGGTGATGAGTGGAAGACAGCTTTTAACTGTCCATTGGGTAATTATCAGTTCAGGGTAATGCCGTTTGGTTTACAAGGAGCCCCTGCAGTCTTCATGCAGCTTATTAATGGAGTTCTGCATGAGCATTTATACCGTGGGGTGCTAGATTACCTGGATGACATACTTATTTACTCTCAAACCCTGGAGGAACACATCCAACTGGTACACGATGTGTTAGCAAAACCTGCAAGCCCATTTGTATGTCAAGATGTCTAAGTGTGAATTTCACCAAGACCGTATTGATTACCTGGGTTTTCGGATCTCGGCAGCAGGTGTGGAAATGGATCCAAATAAGGTGAAAAGTGTTTTGGAATGGCAGGCGCACAGACGTGCATTTGCATGGGGATAGGCATGGGAGGGGTAATCACTGCACAGCTGTTGTATATTTATCACACCAATCGTGCCTTGGTGGAATGGGGCCGGGCTAGGTAAGGGTGGGGTTTGATGGGTGTGCACTTTGTTTGCTGTATATAGGGCACTGGGAGAAAACCACCCCCAGTGCTAACTTTGTTTCCACACAGTAAAATAAATCTGGTGGTTGTTTAACGTTCCTGGTTTCTGGCTTCCCTCGGAGCGCACATAGGACGTTATAACACTTGTTTGGCGACCCCCGTGAAATGGTCATTCGACACCAAATGGGGTCCTGATCCACAGGCTGAGAACCACTGTGTTAAAGTGAAAATCTGAGGTCATATGATTGTGAAGCATATAAAACATGCATTTAGTAGGCCAGTGGTGGTGAACCTATGGCATGGATGCCAGAGGTGGCACTCAGAGCCCTCTCTGTGGGCACACGTGCCGTCACCTCAGTCCTAGGCCTTCAGCTGGGTTTTATAAAATCTTTTCGCTTTAGGTCTCCGCCACCATGTGTAAAAAAAAAAAAGTTCAATCAGTCAATTTCAACTTCTCGCAGGAAAAAAAAGATCTTGCAAAGTTGGAATTGATTGATTGAACTTTTTAGTCCCACCCAGTCTGCCGTTACCACGCAGCCATGCCCATCCAATGGGCCACACCCACCCGGCACTCGACAATGCATGTGGGTTTTGGGTTGCAGTTTGAGCACTCAGTCTCTAAAAGGTTCGCCATCACTGTAGTAGGCACTTTATGAGAAATCACATGAAAAACCATGGAAAGGGGGAAATAAATACATTATGAAAGCACATAAGGATTTTCCCTTCCTTCTTATACTTGTTTGTTTGTAAAATTTATAAGTCACCCATCTTATTTCATGGTAACTCTGGGCAGCTTCAACCAGGCATCTTTTTTTATTATTATGTGCCATAAGATTGGTGTTGACTCTCAACCACCACATAGATATATTTTCCCATGACAATCTGTCCCTAACTTGATCTTTCAGGTCTTCCAACAGTGCATTCATTGCCACTATAACTGAGTTCATCTACCTTGCTGACAGTCATCCTCTTCTTCTCTTTCTTTCAATTTTTCCAGGATTAGAACTTTTACTAGAGAGTTAGGCTTTCACATAATGTATCCAAAGTTGGGGAGGAGGGAAAAAAGGAGAAATATTTTTTTAAAAAGAAGCAAAAAATAGAAAGAAATAACGAGCCCCTTCATCAAGATCAGTATAAATATTTTCAACAGCTTAACTTTTTCTCTAATATTTCAACCAAAACTCTTATCCCATATCTCATTTTTTCTCTATTGACAAATAATAAAACCTAATCTTTCAATCTTAATCAGTAAAAGTTTATTAAGAGAGTTGTTTATGGCTGAAATATGGGAAGAAGAATTTTGTTTCTTGTGGTTTTAGAGAAAGTGATAAGCTGTGATATTATAATTGAGAGATTTGTTCGATGATCCATTTGTTTGTTTTCTTGGCTGTCCATGTTACAGTCAGGAATCTTGTCTAATACCCTTGTTTTTCAAAATCTATCTTTCACTTAGAGTGCCACAGCAGATACTATGTCTTGCCCTAATGTCATTTTTGTAGATATAGATATATCATGGTCTCTGAACATCTTTTCCAATGACTTCACAGTTGCTCTATGACAAGGATGTCAAACTGGCAGCCCACAGGCCAGATGGGTCACATGCAGGCCATGCCCACCCTGGCTCTGCAAAGGGAAAAAAAGTCACAATACATCACAATAAATTAAGTGATGCAATCGAGTTTGATACCTGTGCTCTATGAAGTTGTAGTCTGTGACATCATAGAGCAAATTGCTGCTGACAGTGTTTCAACATTAGGATAAAGAGTAAAGAACTATCACAGCTTATAGATGCAATTAGGCCCGAGACATCAGTGTGAAGACAACTTGCATTTAGCATGCTAATTCTAACCCTCTTTCTGCCACTTCAGGAGCTATCTCCTATAGCATTGGCAAAATTCAGTGGCAAACAATTGAACAAGAGTATTGTAATTTTCTGTTGGTTCAAAACAAATAAAGGTACACACACAAGCCAGAGAAAGAGGGGGTATAAACATCATCATATCATTACTTCCATTGTTTCATAATTTGCCACTCTTAGCTGCCAAAAAGAATAATTAAAAAAATGAAATAACAATAATTACTCATCTTCCAGAGATCGAAGTGAGGTATACAGGTATGAATAACATGGTATTTGAATAGGGCTGATATACAGTAAATATTCCATATCAATGAGTGGTACTACCTACTTGTCCCAGGACTGTTTCAAGTAAGGGACATTTTTCCTGTGTGAAGCAAACTTTCATTCCTGCACAGAAGAACATTTATTCCACATTTCACCTGTCCTCATAACTATACAATGCAGTATATCCAAGTCTGGCAGAGGTGCCAAACTCAGTTCAAAATCAAAGCCTGAGCGTTGTGATGAGATGGGGAGGGACGAAATTTAAATAAATAAATAGGGAACAATGCAATAAGTAAAAATAGCATATTAAGCTATCCAAGATAACACATCACTCCTCATTCCTTTTGTTATTGCCTTTCCTTATTGAATAGGAAACTGAAGAAATTTAATAGATTCTTTTTATTATTGCAAACAAAACCCCTCCTGTTGTCATATGTCTGTTTCAGAGCAACTATTTCCCTGCTATGCTTTCTGTATGGTCCAATTTCTTAGGTCTGTCTCAAAAGGTCTGAATATTCAAATAGCAAGTTTACCTTTCTTTCATTAATAATAATCTAGCACATGCTGTCATTTTCTTCATTCCAACAGTCTACTGATTATACCTCTTGTACAAGTACATATAACAGCTGCTTTTCAGTCATTTTGGTAAAACCACCTGCTGCCTCTCATGCTTAAGCAGAAATTTGAGCTGTGTGCATATAATCAAGTTGTAATAAAAATAGAGCAAAGCCGACAAAAGTAACTAGCACTGATTTCACTGGATAACTTCCTGAAAAACTTACAATAGACCCTTTCAAACTGAATATAGATATAATTTCAGAATGATTGTGATCATGTAGGAATCTTGAGAAATATGAAATTAACTTTTAATACTGTAGTGCATTTAATTGTATAATGTTTCCTATACTCTGCATGAGTTCAACAGGGCTACAAGAGTTTAGCTGCTGATTTTTATTTGTACTCAGTGTCCAATGCATCTCATTGTAATGTCCAACTATAATCAGTCAGCACTGATGGATTCCAGTTGTCCTGATAGCATTTCTCCATTGTGGCAATGTCCTGGTGAAAACTGTCACCTTGTTCATCACTAGCTAGACCAGTGGCTCTCAACCTGTGGGTCGGGACCCCATTTGGGGTCGAACGACCATTTCACGGGGGTCGCCAAACAACGCAGTCCGCCATTTTTTCCCTTGTCCTTAGCTGTGCTACTCCCTTTTATTCTATTGGCTTTTGAAAGCCAATAGAATAGACTCTCTTGAATAGAGTCTAATTCTATTGGCTTTCAAAAGCCAATAGGAATTGTCCAGGCTGTGTCTGCCCTGCTGAGCCCGCCAAAAGTCCCATTCTGCAAATGGTGCTGCACCAGTTGAGTAGTCCTCGACTTATGACCAGTTGAGTAGTCCTCGACTTACGACCGGTTGGGGGTCGCGGCATTAAAAAGGTTGAGAACCACTGAGCTAGACCTAGATTTTCAGGAAAGAAGTCCAAGTGTGAATGCAGAAATTGAATCTTCAGTGACATGTTGTGCATTGTTTTGTATGCTTTAAGAAGTTTGTCAACCAGCTGAATGTAGTTTGGTGCTCTGTGGTTGCCAAGAAAATTCTCAATGACATCCTTGAATGCTTTCTAGGCAATTTATTCTGGTCCCACTATTTCGTTGTTTGTTGCTTTCACAAAATTTTCATCAATCTTAATTTTATGTGAAGCGGAGCCAAAAATAACTTGGTCAGGTCAACAAGTGGTTCATGTCTTGGAACCAAATTCTTTCAGAGTAGAACCAAATTCTTTCTATTTAATGTAATGAACTCTCTTGCACAATTGTACCATTTGCATATGTAACAACATAAATCCGAGCTGCAGTAGAGCCACTTATTTTAGATCTCCATAGGTATTCTAGTTGTACTTGGTGTACTAAATGTGTTTCAACAACATTTCCATGTTTTCCTATGTTTCTTCCATGTACTGAAGCGTATGTATTTGCCATTGGGTTAAAACAGAAGATTTCTATAAAATGGTACTTTATGGGTTAAATTACAGATTATTTTTGTGATTAGCAGCCAAAAATCTAAGATACACGTAAAAGTGTTCAGGAAGCAAAATATTTGTTATCTAGTGCTTTGTTTAGAAGACAAGAATGAATAAAATTGAGAAAGGAGACATATTCCCAGATGTTAGCTATGGAATAAAAGCAAAGAAAAGCTAGACTGACCCTAAAGATACAAAAAGACAAAACAATACCTTCAATTCTCCCCAACAAGAAAACATTAGGGTTGAAAAAATAAACCTGGTAATAGGCTATAAGAAAAAAATAAATTACACATACTATCCTATAGGAAGACTATCACTGTAACTTTGGGATGTTTGGATTGTATTCTATAAAATATGAGGTTTGCCTGAGATATATGGTTTAGGTTTAAAAGCAATAGCAATAGCACTTAGACTTATATACCATCTCACTGTACTTTACAGCCCTCTCTAAGCGGTTTGCAGAGTAAGCATATTGCCCCCAACAATTTGGGTCCTCATTTTACCGACCTTGGAAGGATGGAAGGCTGAGTCAAACTTAAGCCGGTTAGAATCGAACTGCCGAACTGCAGTACTGCATTCTAACTACTGTGCCACCACGCAGTTGCTGATATTCTGGTTATTTGGCAATATAAATCTATATTTTTTATTCTAGACATCTAAAGCATTGTACACTAAAGTATAAGATTAGTAAAAAAAAGATACTGTCTTCTTTGTATCATGTTTTTATCTTTGTGGGTAACAAGGCCATCAAATTGTCCAGAAAAACTAAGATAAAATAAGGCTGGACAAACATCTTTGAATCTGGAAGCCTTTTTAAGACAGTATTTAGGTGCAAAGTCTCTCACAGAAATGAGACAAGCAATTACCAACTGGGTTCATACTTGACAACTTATGGAAATCTCAGGAAATTAATAAGGTCTGGAACTCTTGGAATTTGATCCCTTGGAGAACAAAGATATGCATGAGATTATGAACCAGGACAAAGAAAAATGGTCAGAATGACAGAACAAAGAAACAAGCAAACATGCAACTACGGTACATTGACAGCAAGTGAATTTAAGCATAGGATAAAAATATATCATAATTATGTTAATGAGGGCAGGTGTATTGTTCATAGTTATATACTTGTGCAAATTTGCAGGAATTGTTCTGGGAGGCTTTAAGGAAAACTTCCAACAGTGTAAGTGTGCAGCCAAGCTGTAACATTCTTTTGACCTAAGCATTTCGTAACTTTTTCAAGTGCACAGAACAGGAAACGTGTTTCTTGTAAATCAGAGAGGCATCCAGCAATCTTCTGGGAGATTTATTAACAGTGTGTGATCATTTAATTAATTTCTCCTTGCTCCCTCAGGTAGAAGTAAAGCTGCTTTCCCTTCAGTTCCCTTTTTGGGGGGATTGTCAAAAACAATGGCAAAATTTGCCAGAGATCAAAGTTTTCACAGACAACAGAAATAGCCAAGCAGGCTGTTACCATAGAAACTTTTAGTAGCTGAGGCCTTTGAATTGAACCATTAACCTGAGGTTGGCAAGTAATAAGGAATGATGGGGAGATCATTGGGCAATAAGTAGTATTTCAAAGCATTGTTAAAGGAGCAGATGTAAGACTGAACACAGACTGAAGAAGCTGCCAGCAGTATCATACAAGTTATAGAAAAGGAAGATAGTTGAAGAAACTGCACTGCTTATAGCAGGGGTGTCAAACTTGCAACATCACGTGACGGGTCGTGACGTATCACAACTTTTTTTCCATTGCCGGCAATGGGGTGGGCGCAGTTTGACACCCCTGACTTATAGGTTAGAGTAAAAATTATATAAAAGGGTCCTAAGGAAGAGCATAGGATCATGGAAAGCCCTGTCAGGCCACAGGCTATTTGCATGGGTGATGGTTGCTACACTCTGTGTCTGTTGAGGAGATCACACTACTGGCCTGATTAGATTGAGAAGCCATCATAAAATACTCATGTCCTTGTCACCACATATGTAAACTATTGCAACATATCATATACAACATGGACTGCTTTTTAAGATGACTTGGAAGCTTCAAACAGTCCAAGTGCAATGGTTCGCTTAAGGAGTGATAGCAGATTCAGCCGTAGCAATTAATTGATGGAACAGCTTCTCTCCAGAAATAGTGGGTGTTCCATACTTGAGATTTTTAAGAAAAGATTGGACAGTCATTTGTCCAGAATGGTATAAGGTCTCCTGCTTGAGCAGAGGATTGGACTAGAAAACCTCCAAGTTTCCTTCCAACTCTGTTATACTGTTACTGTTTTTATATAGATAGATAGATAGATAGATAGATAGATAGATAGATAGATAGATAGATAGATAGATAGATAGATAGATAGATAGATAGATAGATAGAACTTTGTCATGGCACACATTAAAAATAAAATTTAGTTGCTTGCTCTCAAAGTGTACACATGCATAACCCACATTTAAATATACTATAAAAACAAATGTATAGACCTACACCCTTATGTATAAGTAACATATAAATATTAATCACTGTCCATCTTGAATACATAACAGAAGGAGGAAGCTTTAGAGTTCACAAGGTTAATACTGTATGGCAAAAGTCCTCAACATTTGGGTATCAGGGACCAGTTCCGTGGAGAGAGGTTTTCCCGCAGACCAGAGGATGCGTGGTTTTGTGTGCTGCCTGCATCTCACAGATGGGGCTTTGCTGGTCTGCGCGACCCAGTTGCTGGCATGCCACGGCCTGGTACTGATCCACAGACCGGGGGTTAGGAATCTTTGCTGTAGGGAACAAAACTGTGACTGAATCTGGATGTTTTCTGTCTATATTACAATAATTAAGTCTAGATTTTTATCTATCTATACATAATCCCAGTATCTCAGTCACTGTATTAGTTGATAACTTGATCCATTTCAAAATTCTGGTTATCCCCTTTAGATAGTGAAAGGACCATCTTTTCCAAGAAGAATTTGCCTGCTCCATACAGGGAGGGGTCTAACTTAGGGTTCCTAATCCACATGAGATGAAGTGAGTGAGAACGCATCTAGGAAGCTACTCAAACCTGCTTTTCTACAGATTTCTCTTGTTCAAATTTTAGGTTTTAATGATTCCTAAGTAAACAGAATCTGTCACAATTTCTGTATTTTTAACCACTGAGTTTTGTTTGATTATGGCAGAATACAAATATAAATCAATCTTTCTGCAAATTTGAATACATGATATTTATGTGCAGTTATTGACATATTCAAAATAATATGTAAATATGGCAGGTGAATATGGCAGGTGCATGTTTAGACTCATTTTCAGTTAGTACTTTGTAAATCCTCTTCTGGTAGAAATAATAGTTTCCAAATGTTTCCTGTGGGTAACTAGCAGACTGTCGTTGCTGTTCCATCACCCCCCTTCCTTATAGAACTTTTCTATCTTAGAAATTGTCAGATCTCCTTGTACACACTTATTGTTTGAGATTTTCCCATAGATTATCAATAATATCCAAATCTAAGAACTGTAAAGGTCATCCCAAGCCTTTTAGCTTCATTTTTTTTTTTTTTTTTTTTTGCTGATTGTAGGACAGTAGCTTTTAGGATGTATTGATATTTAATGGAATCAGTTCTTCTGTCCACCCACACAAGTATTTCCTGTGCCATTTGGTGCCATTAATAGAGCCATCCCCATCCTTAACAGGATGTTCTTTTCTTTAAATGCTCCATCCTTTTTTTTGCTCGAAGTATATCTTTTGTGATTGTGGTGAAACAATTCCGTTTTTGTTTCATCACTCCAAAAAATATTGTTCTCAATTGCTTCAGGCTTACCTGAAGTATTTAGATAATACTTTTCTGATGAAGGTTTCCTTCTGTCAACTTTTTGAAGATCGCTGCGATATAAACAACTCTTTACTGTGGATCTATGGACAACTCTTCAGTATCAGCTAACCTTTTCAACAAGCTATTTGTGTTGATCTTTTGAATATCTGGGAAATTGGGGTACAGTTCTAGGGAATAATTTTTTTCTTGGCTTCCAAGCTAATGTTGGGTATTTCAGCAAGATAATAGTTCTTAATACCTTCAACTTTGGTATCAGGTACTTAGAGGAAAGAAAAAAAGGTTTTTGAATGTATAATAAATTGTTCTAAAAATTGGTCTGCAGCTCATTCTACTATACATATACAGTATTTTAGGACAGTGAGATCCCGAGGCATCTTGTTGTGAAAGTAATCATCTCAGAAAAACATTTCTGCATTGAGTATTGGGGAAGAGACTGGCATCTATCTCCAAGGAGATCAGAACTGCCAGCTGCTAATCTATGATTCAGAATATCAATGGACTGAATCCCAAACATCAGCATTCCATGCATTTCAAAGATAACATCTGTTTTAGTTACAGTAAAGCAGCTACTGGAAGCCTTTAACAAAATAATATAAAATCAGAATAATTTATTTAGATTGTCATCGTTTAAGTAACCTACTCATGAAGGGTTTTCTGTCTTCTATTTTATATTGTATTGTATAATATGTATTTTTTCTCCTGAATATTTAAAACTGACAGTATTTAAAATACATTTCTAGTATGTATACATATGTATACAGAACTCATAGTTAATTATTACATTAATCCAGGGGTGTCAAACTGCTGACCGATGGGCCGGATGCATCATAGCGAAACTGCGCCCATCCCATTGCTAGCAATGGCAAAAAAGTCATGATACATTGCAACACATCACATGACGTTGCGAGTTTGATACCCCTGCATTAATCCATTCTAAAATCTGCCAATAGAAGTATCTCTAATTTCTTGCTATGGATGAAAGAGATTATATCTCCCTCAATTCACCAAACCACATACATTCTGCAAAGGTAAAACTTGTTTACCTTTTAAACATCATGCCAGGTACTATAAGAGAAAAAAATAAGTTTTCTATCTATTTTACTGACTCTACTATGGATCTTACAGTTCAGAAATCATGTTGTTTCGCTATCTTAGTTAGTAACTGGAATAGTATTAAATACAATATAAGCAACTGAAACTTTCAGAGCAATAAATTATAAAAATTAATCAATACTCCACTATCAATACTAAGGCAAATTCAAAGAACATTTCTCCAGGTGAGGCATTAGCTGCAATGAAATTACATTATTTTAGCACTCAAAAAGCTGCAATTTAAGGATAATAGTAATAGGAGGTTTCTACACTTATTCCCAAGCAGCAAATGTATACTGCATTGCAATAGGTGGCTAAATGGACAACTGTTTAAATCATATCATCTACTGTCCTAGAATTCCTCTGAATATTACTTTATAAATTGTATTACAACAATTTTTAATTTCAGCTGTAAATCATTTACGTGATGCAGCCTTTTAATTCAAAAGCATTTAGTAACAAATACTACATTTATATATCTCTTATTGAATTTTTCTATGAAGATCATATATATTAAAATATTCTTTTTTAAATCAGAAATTGTTAGTGTGTTGGCAACAGAAAGATTACTTATAGATAGTCCTTGACTTACAACAGTTCATTTAGTGATCATTCAAAATTACAACAGCACTGCAAAAAGCAACTTATGACCATTTATCACACTAATGACTGTTGCAGCATCTCCAATGTCACATGATAAAAATTCAGATGCTTGGCATCAGACTGATATTTATGACAATTGCAAGGTCCAGCAGTCATGTGATCAACCTTTGTGACCATCAGTCAAGCAAAATCAATGGGGAAGCCAGATTCACTTAATAACCATGTGACTAACGTAAAACTTCAGTGATTCACTTAACAATTATGGCAAGCAAGGTTGTAAAATGGGACAAAATTAATTTCATAAATGTCTCATTAATCAAAAAAGATTTTGGGCTCAATTGTAGTCATAAGTCAAGAACTGCATTTGACATCGTGTCTCACTGAGCAATCATAGTATGACACAACTTTAAATCTTTAAAAAAAACTAAGCATGTGGCACAGTTTCTCAAAAAACCAAATACCAATATTCATAGATCTTCAAATTATGAACACAACATTTATACCCATTTAAGAAAAGGTTCATCTTCCAATAATCTTTTTTCTATTCAAATAAATGTTTTGCCTTATTCTGCAAGAACCAAACTGAAACATTTGCATGAGGGACTTTTACTTTTTTGACTTCTACATTTGTAAAAATATGAAAGCTCATGGAAGTGCAAATGATCATTTAAAAATACTTATTTTACCAATATAAGCTAGACAATACAGAATAACAGAGTTGGAAGGGAACTTGGAGGTCTTCTAATCCAAACCCCTGCTCAAGCAGGAAATCCTATACCATTTCAGACAAATGGTTGTTCAATCTCTTCTTTAAAACTTTCACTATTGGAGCACCCACAACCTCTGGAGGCAAGTCATTCCACTGATTAAAAATGCTAAGTACTTGAAAATATTGCTATATGATCTACTATATGCTGTAAAACTTGTCATGGCTTTTAATTGAGCAAAACACTGCATCATAGGGCAACATTTTTGAACCAAGGAATGTATCCAAAATCTAAAAATCCATGGAGGAATGAGATTTGGGGAAGTTGTGGTTGCTTGAGGACTACTGCTATGCTGCCAGGCTTGACTGCAATTCCACAACTGTAATTTATTTATAATCTTTCTTTTCATATTGACTGTTTTTATTTATTTGGTTTTACTATTTGCAAAACATGTAGTGTTTGTTACCAGCTAACTCTATTTAAAAAAGAAATTTTTGGAAGTTCAGCAAAAACATATTGGTTATTTTTTTCATGAGCTATGGAAAGGATGGAAGGATTCCGACCAAAAAATCTGCTTCTGTCATGAGGAGAAAAGCATTTTTCAATCCTGTGGAAGGAAAGCCTTGCGGTGACCAGTAGGAGCTAAAGAACATTGCACCACACCTGGGCTCCAATTATAAAAGGAAAAGCTGTGAGGTCCAGAGTGTGAGTGTGTAAGTGCATTTGGAGAAACATTTATTTTGTGTGGGAAGAGAAAGAATGAATTTTAGCTGAGGGAGTGGAGTCATCAGCTCCAATGGGGTAACTGATGATAGGAGGAGCAAGCTTTGGACTTCAGAAACCAGCAGCAGACAAGTTGAAAGGAGAAGCACAGCCCAGAAGCTTCACTGCTCCAGCAGAAATGCTGTGAAAAGCTTTAGCCAGCTGGTAAAGTGCCTTCTTTTTCTCATTGCCAGCATAGACTGAGAAACTGCCAAGTCAACCTTTCAGCAACCTTGTGCAGCTGACAGCACAAGTAGCCAAACTGAAGGTGGTTAAATGGTGGCTGGAGATTTTGACTTAAGCTCAAGCAATAAAAGACAATAGAATTGTTATAAGATGTTTAGGAGTAAGTTATAGACAATATAAATATAGGATAATATATCAAAGATCAGTCAAATATGTCAAGGTAGAAATTAGGAAAATAAGTTTGTTAAATTTTATATAATAAAACCTATTTGTTGCTCTATATTCCATTTCTCAAAAGAATTTGTTTAGAATAGAATAGAATAGAATAGAATAGAATAGAATAGAATAGAATAGAATAGAATAGAATAGAATAGAATAGAATAGAATAGAACAGAACCTTAGAGGTGTTCTAGTCCAGCCCCCTGCTCAAGCAGGAGAACCTATAACATTTCAACAGGTGACTGTCTAGTCTCTTCTTAAAAATCTCCAGTGATGGAGCGCCCACGATTTCTGGAGGCAAGCTGTTCCACTGGTTAATTGTCCTCACTGTCAGGAAGTTTCTCCTTAATTCACGGTTGCTTCTCTCTCTGATCAGTTTCCAACCATTGTTTCTCGTCCTTCCCTCTGGTGCTCTGGTGAATAACATGACCCCCTCTTCTTTGTGGCAGAGTAATGGGCAGAAACAGTAGCTGGCCTGTAAAATCTGCCAATCTGCATTCAGGAACAAATCAAGCACCATCACACTTGAATACACATATTTCACACAGTATCATCTGGTCTCTAGATGCTTTCTGGTTCAATTCTAGTGTTAAGCTATGAACCCTGCTGCCTTTAGGGCTGCTGTGTGCTTTTAGCTTGCCAACAGAGCGGGGAGGGACACAGGGAGAAATTTGGATTCATAGGTGTTCTTATCATCGTGAGAAAGCGGGAACTGTGGAAAAGTTGTTTTGGCAAACCAAAGTTTCTTCTCATAACAATTACTGGGAGATGTATTGGACAATATGACCTGAACTGTCTTAGAGGAGAGAAGATTCATTCTTTTAATTACTTTCTTCCCGCCTTTTCTTCAGAGCTAGCTTTCACTTTGATCCTACCAAAGTGATTATGCTCAATAAAAATTACATTAGAGGACTTAATGGCTCTGGTGTTTTTCTTAGCTGGGCTTTTCAGCTGGAGGTTGACATCTAGCTTGAAAAATACGACAATTAGATACTGTGCCAATCCATTTATACTGTCACCAAATTTTCAGATTTATTTTGGCCTGATTGGAAGATTTTTCTTACTGTTATCTTTGAAAACAATGATTCAAGCATTTTGAGGCCATATAAAATATGCTATATTTTAAATTTTGTATCTGAACATTAAAATATACATTTCCTCTGGCATTCTTTTAATTTGATCATTTAGTGTTTATTCTTTTAAAAAATCGACACTTATGTGCCAGTTATTACACTACAGTACTGTTAAATTAGTGCAAAGTGACTGTGAAACAGTATTGCTGGCCTCATCTTACATCAAAAAGCAATGCAAAGTGCAGAACCCATGAATGATACTCAGCATATTTACAAGAATTGTTTTTCTTAATATTTATGGAATAAATACACATTTACATAAGCTATAAGTAGGGGAAAAAACTCACCCAAAACAAGTAGCTCCACTGATTCCTCATTCTTGCCTTCTACATCATCAGGTGTGATGACGAGACAGTAATACAATCCACTGTCTCCCCACATCAATTTTCCAATATGGAGGTCTGCATCTAACAGAAAATATAAAACAAGCAGGAATCAGAGAGACAGGGAGACCTAAAATCTAGATTTTATTAACAATATTATTTTTTCTTATCTGGAATAATGAAATTTAATTCATTAAAAATACTACATGAAAAATCAAGAACTCTTCAGAGAACAAAAGAATTAAGTTTTTTGAAATGGGCATTGTCACACAATTTTTTTTAACTGTTTTACTTCACAAGAACCTTTAGGCCAGGGTGTCAAACTCGCAATGTCACGTGACATGTCGTGATGTATCACAACTTTTTTTCCATTACCAGCAATGGGGTGGGCACAGTTTTGCCATGATGCATCCAGCCCGACAGTTTGACACCTCTGCTTAGACTGATATCATTATTGAATAGTCATTTCAAATTGTTGACAACCATTTTAGCAAGAAATTATTAATGAGGATCAATGTGGGGTTTTACCTAACAGAAAAAGTAAATGACATTGTCAGAAATGTTTTGAAGATATTGGAATATTTGAAGCAATATAATGAAAAACAAGCAACATTGATTTTCTTATATACAGAGAAGGCCCTTGACAATTTGAGTTGGGCTTTCTTATTCAAGATTTTGGAAGATAATGAATTTTGGAGAGAACTTTATAAAATAAGATCAATCAATTTCTTTTGTATGAGGAGGTCCATTGTAACTTCAAACAGTTACTAAGCAACCAATCACTAACTGAGGACTACCATGCAGAAAAAATAGCTTGTACCCACTGAGTAAGAAGTAATTGATAATTGTACTTATAACTGTTAATACTTTGTATCTTTTTTCTTTTCTATTTTTCTTTTACCTTTTATCCCTTTCTCATGCTATTAGCTTTGTCTTTGATTTCTTACACTGTGTTAAGAGACAAGAATCATTTAGTAGATGTAATTCAGTGGCCATATTTACAGCTACTGTATGACATTTGTTAACAACATTCTCTGTACCCGTAGCATTTTCAGCTTCTGAGACATCAAAACTAAGACTACAATTGAGCCCAGAATTTATGTTGCTAAGTGAGAAATTTATTAAGTGAGTTTTGCCCCATTTTACAACTTTTCTTGACCCATTTGTTAAGTGAATCACTGCAATTAAATTATTAACACAGTTGTTAAATGAATCTGGCTTCCCCATTGACTTTGCTTGTCAGAAGATCGCAACATATGGTCACATGAGCCCGGACACTGCAACTGTCATAAATATGAAGCAGTTGTCAAGCATTTGAATGTAAATCATGTGATCATGAGGATGCTACAATGGTCATAAGTGTTAAAAATAGTTATAAGTCACTTTTTTTAGTGCCACTGTAACTTTGAACACTAAACGAACTGTTGTAAGTCAAGGACTACATGTATAAAAAGAAATCTTGTGAATTTCAGATCAAAATGAGAGATTGCAGGGGAAAATAAGAAATAATTTTCCAATGGAAATTTGAATTAGACGATCAAGATCTGATGCTTTTCAATACTGTGTTGAAAAAAAATGTTATTCAAAGTGATTACAGGCTCATCCAGTGGAGGTCTGCTAAATATTACAAGACTAGAATTTTCCAACCCTAAATCTCACACTGAAAATAATTTCACAGTCAGAACAGCCTGTTTCAGGGTGGGACACTTTTGATAAGATTGGAACAGCTTGTTTCAATATAGAAATACTTTGCTGAGATTAAATGAAACATTTCCTGAGAGAGAGTCTCTCTCCTCTCCCTCTACGTGTGTGTGTGTGTGTGTGTGTGTGTGTGTGTGTGTGTGTGTACTTGTGTGTCTTTGCAGGGTGAAGACATTTCAACTTTTAACACACAAAGGGTTGTGCTATAAAACATGAAATTACAGAATAAGAGCATTACTGTACTATTATCAGATCAGGAAACAAAGTGACTCAATTTAAAACATTTTATAAACCTAAGAAAGGACAATTATTGGCAACAATCATACCTCTTCAGAAAGCATTCAATGCCTGAGCAGTACCCAAACAAGCTGATTTCTTTCAGCATGCATAATGAAATCTTATACTGTAGTGTAGGATCTCCTCTGAAAATTTTAATGCAAGGAAGGACAGAATGAAGGGAAGTGTGTTTTCACTTTCATTTCCAAACCATTTAGAAATTTAAAGGAGAAAATCAGCAAAATCAATCAGGCCTAATAACAAAAAGGAAGCCAATAAATATTTAAGAATTATAAGAATGACTCTATCTAGATAAATTACACAAAATAGTGACTGAATTCTGCATGAGATGATGCTTTAAAGCAGTGATCCTCAACCTTTCTAATGCTGTGACCCCATAATACAGTTCCCCATGTTGTGGTGACCCCCAAGTGGGTATGGCCACCAATAAGAGGGAGTAGGATAGCTAGGGAAAAGGGAAAAAAATGGCAGACAGCATGGTTTGGCGACCCCCGTGAAATGGTCATTCGACCCCAAATGGGGTCCCGACCCACAGGTTGAGAACCACTGCTTTAAAGTTTAAACCACTTCCAAGACTATATAATTCCTATATAGCCAAAATTTATTAAAGGATGCCTATGGCAAAGTAATCCTTATCGTTCCCGGGAAAAGTTAAAGATAACAAGTATTTGGAACAACATAATCTCTTATGATAAATAACCCTCAAACTGCTCACTAGTTTATTGAAGGGAAAACTGAACTCTGATTTCTCACTTCAACAAATTGATCCTATTGTCTATCATTTATCTGCATTCATCCCATACAGATGCAATATGACTTAATTGTTTTTATTAAATAGATTCCGCAAACATTTGCAAATGTATTGCTTATTTGGAATGTCTTTAAAATTTATTGTATATATTACTGCTTTTACAACTCATGAAGAAGGAACCAAAAGTTAAACAAGAAAATCTGAAAAAAAATTAAAGAGCTTGTGGACACAAATGCAAGATATTCTATACCAGATTTATGTAAATCTTTGATGAGTGGTATATAGGAAATTATTTCCCCATAAGTACTTGAAACAAGAATCCAAGATATTGAGAATAAAGTTAGTGAGAATAAAATTGCAATAACATAAAATTATCTATATTAATAAGAATGTTCAGAGTAAAGTATACAATAATATAGACTCAATGAAACAACTTTTCATTTTTTTTTATTCTCAACTGCATGATACCAGATCAATTGTAATCAGGAAAGAAATTAGCTATTTTTATATAATTCTTCTCAATTATAATACCCACAATTCTGTCATGCTGTCCCCAAAGATTTGCTTAGTGTCTACTGTGTTTCCTTTTTATGAGTAAAATATCTTTTTTCATTTTATCATGTTTTTAAGAATTATTTACTTTTGATAATTGTTTCTACATGTCTTAGAATGTAATTATATTGCTATCATTTGCAACTGCCCTATTCATTTTAATGTTTTTTAAAATGTGTAGATACCTTTAAATGTGAACCTTACAGGGCATTAAGAAGAGTGCTATTAAATATTTATAATAAACTATAATTAAAACAGCATATTAAGCTCTAAAAATAAAATATATTTGTTATTATTTATTATTATTTATTCATTTGTATCTGCCTTTATTATTTTTTACAAATAATACAAGGGGGTGAACATATCCAACACATCTTTCTCCACCTGTTTTCCTCACAACAAGATGGATTGGACTGAGAGAGAGTGACTGCCCAGTCACCCAGTTTGTTTTCATGGCTAAAGCAGGACTCGAACTCATGAGCTTCTGCTTTCTAGTCTGTGCCTTAACTAGCTCTCATTTCATAAGCTACTGATTTCGTATGCTACTGATTTTATATGCAATTATTCATAATATACTGTACTATTGTACTATTCATAACATAATATACTATTACCTCGTTTTATATGCTACTATTCATAATAGCCAAAGAAAACTTCAGTCATAATAAAATGATAAGCAGGTTAAATTACCATGGAGAATGGAGATTTCTCTTCCTTTGTAGAACTCTCCAGTCGTGACCACCGAGCCCTGTTTGGATGCCACAATGCGGACTGTTCTCCTGCTATCCACACAGTCCAAGTACGGATCCCACTCCAAGTTCCTCTTGTTTATTGCCTGGATCCCTGCAGAGACAACTCCCAGAGCTTCTCCCATGCGATCTTGGCAGTAAGATTTAAATTTCCATTGCACCACGGCTGGTTGTGTGGAAGAAGTTGAAAAGCGGCATCGAAGCACAATTGGTTGAAAGAGCATTGCTACCTGTTTCTTGTCAGGCACCATAACATGCACTGCTTCAGTCACAGCTACAAAGCAAAACCATAAAGGTTACCAACTTGTAAGGTATAAATCATCTATTCAGTATGCCCATTCCCAAATGATAAATTGGCTACTTTCTAAGACTAATCATCTAGTTATGATATTAGAAGAAACTGTGCCAAAAGAACATGGATAGCAAAATAACAGAAAATGTTAATGCTAGAAAATGATAAGTTGCTGTTTTATCAACCATAAATAACAGTGACTTATCAAGTCATATCTATGAATTAGATTTTCAATTAACCATGACTTAACATTTAATTTGAAGCAAAATGTGGCTAATCTTAATTCTGAGTTACTTCAAACAAATCATCTTCAAATCATGAGTTGTAGCTGAATTACTTTTAAAAACTAAATTTCATACATTATGCGAGCTTAGTTTACCCATGCATTATAATGTCATTACATAGTGCACTGCTTAAGCATCATGCATTTTTCTCCCTGTGATTAAAGAAAAAACAGACAACATATGCTATATGTTATTGGTCATAGGTGAACAAAAAATAATATAAGAAAAGAAAAATTGGAAAAAAATTAAGCTTCATTAATTTTAAGCTACTTATCAACAATTGGTAGTCACAATGGCTAAATGTTATTTCAAATATTGAAGGCATAATGTTGGCCAGTTCCATAAAATATGAACAGGTGACACTTCTTGGCAACTATGTTGATATATTATTTTTTAATTTCCTGTAGCCATCTATTTAATCACTAACTCAATATCACAGTATTAAACGATGTTTGTATTACAAAACTCAAATTTCAAGCATTTATTTTCAGCTTTACATACATTTTATTTATTTCCAATCTTTCCTTTTCAAACTAATAAAGAAACCTTATAAGAAATATACAGATCACAGCATGGCATGGTATTAGTCACCGAAAGGGGAGGAGACATTTGAAAGATGCCATAGGCAGGTCGATAGAAAATCTGTCTTCCCATTGTGCTAAGATTCAAATAAACATTTGAAATAATACCAGGAAAATTTAGAAATTCAACTAAAAAGAAAGATACCAGCGTCAAGAGAATTCAAAATATGTCTCATTAGCACTTAAAAATAAATAGGTAACCTACATATATTGCAATTTGACTGAAATGAACTGCTGTTGTCAGTATTGCAATAAAAGCAAGGCCAAACAATTTTGGCTTACTCTAAGACATCTTGAATATTTTATAGGAAAAAAAATAAAAGTCATGTTAATAAATAAAATTCTGTTTGCAATCAAGAATATGTGGCTTATTTTACAGGAGATTTACACATAGTTATGGTCAGTGCTTTTTTTGTAAAAAAAAAAAAAAAAAGAGTGCCGGAATTCACACACGTCATACAACCCGCCTTGCCTACCCTACAAGGTTCCATCCGAAAAAGGTGCCGGAACTCCGTTCTGGGCATTCTATGACAAAAAAAGCCCTGGTTATGGTACTGTTCTTATTTCACATCTCTCTAAAGAACTGAGTCTTTTAATTGCAGAATTTCCTGAGGTGGCTAATACTTTACATAAAAAGATGAAAAAAAGCCTCAAAATGCAAAAAGTAAATAATCACAATTGAAAGAAACCGCAGTAGTGTTATCAAAAAAAGAACATGCGAGGTAGCAAACAGCTGCATCACACCGAAACTGGCCATTTGCCGCCTCCTGCCCAATGCCACTGCCATGAGGCTGTGGAACAAGTTGGGCAGCGGTAAGAAACCAGTATACCAGTTCCTTATCTCTGCCTGGCTTGTTCCGCAGCCTTATGGCAGTAGCATTGGGTGCAATGCACGAGGTGGCAAATGGCCGCAGCGGAGGCAAACAGCCACATTGCGATGAAACCGGCCATTTGCCGCCTTCTGCCCAGTGCCATGAAGTGCTCCTCTGGCTTCTGGGAATTGTGCTGGCGTCCTTTGTGCCAGGTATCCTTTGCAGTGACTTTCTGGAAAGATTTGCAACGGGGATGGGTGCGACGCGTGAGGCGGCAAGTGGCCGCAGTCAGAGGCAAACAGCCCTGTCACGCTGAAACCGGCCATTTGTCGCTTCCTATCCAGTGCCGCTGTCATGAGGCTGCGGAACAAGCCAGGCTTGTTCCACAGCCTCATGGCAGCTGCATTGGGTGTGACGCGCGAGGTGGCAAACAGCCACGTTGCGCCGAAACCAAGGGGCCAGCAGGCTGTGGCTGTTGATGGACACAATTGGCCCCCATGCACTCGCTGTCTGCAGAGGCTGATGGTGTCAGGCAGCAGCTGCCCCAATCCCTGCCTCGCCTTGCCTTGCCTTGTGGCAATGGCACCCATGCCCTGCCCCCTGATTCCTCACCCCACAGGACGAGCCTCCTGCCCACCATCCCATCTCCCTCAACCCTGCCTAGCCCCACAGGCATCCTTCCCCACAAGCAATATTGAGGTGGCCATGCCCACCACAGCCATGCCCACCCAGTCCGCAGTGACCACCACAGCCACACCCACCCAATGACCACACCCACCCAATGGCCACAGCCACCCAAGGGCCACAGCCACCTGGCTCCCGACGATACATAAGTAGGTTTTGGGTTGCAGTTTGGGCACTCAGTCTCTAAAAGGTTCGCCATCACTGGCCTAAAGGAATTTTATTTTATGGGAATTTTAGATAAGATTTCATTTATATTTTTTAAAAAATCTTGATTCTACAGTCATGATTCACCATAAGAGAACAATTCTCAAAAATGAAGAGACTAGAAAGAAAGAAACTGAAATTAAAACTCAATAGAGCAAAATCTCTCCACAGAGATTATTTAAAACCACACTAATGAGACTCAACTGAATTATTAAAAAGTGATCCAAGTTCAAGAATAGACCAGCAGCTTTCTCTAATGCTGTCTAAAAAACTATAAAAGTTAAATTTCTTTCAGGTGACTGAAAGCCTGAACTAATAAGAGGCATAAGCAAATGCACAAAAAATGTAAGGTAACAATAAGAAATAAAAACAAAAATTTGAGAAACATTATGACAAAAAAAACTTTAAGAGAATTAATAAGTGCAGTTTTAAATATATTCTAAGCAGGTAACTGCCCAACGAATCAACTTAAAACAACAATTTATTAGAAATTAAATGAAGTCTTTTTATTTCTTACGGAGATATAGGATACATTCCCAAACCATTACTAATTTTTTCTGGGACGAATCAACATATTTAAAGCAGGCTGAGATAATAAGTATATTCTGCGATAGCATAAGAAACCACGTAATAATTAATCATTTAACCACAATGGCAACTATCTTCTTTAAAGAACTGAACAGAGTTTTTCATCTCTGAACATAAATATGTAACTTATTCTTTGACTACTACATGGACAGAGGTGATTCTGTTGAAATTGTACTCTTGGACTTTCAAAGAGTTTCTGACTAAGTTCTTCATCAAAAACTCTGAGTAATCTTAGCCATCATGGGATAACAGGATCTGTCCTTTCATGAACTGTTAATTGGTTAAAAAAAAGCAAAGAGAAGAAAAAATAGGCAATTTTCTCAAAAGAAAGAAATGAAGAAATGAAATGAAATGAAATGAAGAAGCATTTATGTTGGGGCTAATTCTTTTTCATTTGTTTAGGAATTAGGAGTGAATTAGAAAGAAGAAGTGAAGCTAGTCAAGTTTGCAGTTAATACCAGATCATATAGTGATGAAAAACAAACACTGTGAAATGTTTTAAGCTGGGTAAATGGTCACCCAAGTGGCAAATGATTATCAATTTAAATAAATACAAAATGATACACAAGGAAGATGGAAAAGAAACAAACATCACATATACCAGATGGTCCGTGGACCAGTACCCATCTGTGGCATGCCAACAACTGGGCCGCACAAACAAGCAAAGCCGCATCCGTGGGATGCAGGCAACGAAAAACCTCTCTCCACAAAACCAGTCCCTGGTTGCCAAAAGCTTGGAGACCTCTGTTCTAAGCTGTCTATAACTAACAGGAAATAGACCTTAATGTCATAGTGGTCTAGGATGTCAACTCATCCGGAACTGTGAGAAAAGGCAAATCCATGCTATGGAATCATTAGGAATGAGACTGGAAATGAAATTGTCAGCATTATAATGTGTTTTTATTAAATCTATATTCATTTATATTTCCAGTACTGTGTTCAGTTCTAGTCCTTACATTTGAAAAGGGATATAGAAGAGCTAGGAAAATGGAAACTAAAGTCATCAAGGGCTCTAATAAGAAAAGACTTGAATATCTGGCACTATTTAGCACCAAAAAAGCACAAATGATCAGAGGTGATATAATTGAATTATACAAAATTGTGCATGGAGAAACTGAACTGGGATAATTTTCTCTTCTCTCAAATGACTAATACTAGCATTCCTCCCAAAGGTGCTTTTTTTCAGGAGGCAAATGGACTTTCTTTCTTTTTCTTTGAAGACATTTCACTTCTCATCCGAGAAGCTTCTTCAGCTCTGACCAGATGGTGGGGAGTTGAAGAACATGGTCAGAGCTGAAGAAGCTTCTCGGATGAGAAGCAAAATGTCTTCAAACAAAAACAAGAAAGTCCAGTTGTCTCCTGAATTAAAAAACACCTTTGGAACAACCATACCTGGATGACTGAAAATCTCCATACACACTAGCATTCCTTCAATGAAGGTGATTGAAAGGAGGTTTAAAATAGGTTTAAAATAGAAAAAACTAATTGTTTACTAAGATTATAACTACCCTGTGGAATCTTATGATTAACAACCCTCTCTTGAAGAACATCCAGAAACTACAGTTTATTCAGAATATGGCAACACAAGAAGTTATGACCATGCTTTAGTGCACCCATGTCACACTATTATTGCATGAATTGTACTGGCTGACACTGGGCTTCCAAGTACAATTAAAGTTGATGGTAGTTGTCTATGAAGTTCTTCATAGCATACTGTATGGTTATTTGTGGAATCATAGGTCTCAGTTGTTTCTACCTCCCATATACAACCTGGCATGGCTAACATGTATCAAGTCCCATCAATTAAATAATGCCTTCTCTGTCATAAACCCTTCCCTGCGGAACAATTCCCCCACCCGCAAATAAAATTAGTTATCCCCATCTTGCCAGCCCTTAAGAACACCCTGAAGACATATTTCTTCTCTCAGGAGCTAGTCCAAGAAATCAGATGAATGTGCTGTGTATGAGTCCTTTGTCTGGTCCTCTACCACAGTATGTTTCACCTTATTACGTTTTATTATTTTACCATTTTGTTTTAGGATTCTTTTAACCCTTAAGTTTTGTTAATTACCCATAGTCAGTTGGCAGAATCATTGTATAGAATGAGATGGGCAGCATATAAATTAAATAAACAAAGAAGGACCATATGAGGAAATAAATGAATGAATGAATAAATGACAGACCTCTACTAGACCTAACTACCAATCCTATTTTTTTATTTATTCAAAGATACTAGCAATAGTAATCTTTTCAGATTATTTTTATCCTAAAATTCCTTGGTTCATGTATGTTCTTGTACCCTATATATAGTTCCATAAACCCAAACCCATTTATGTAACTTCAATATTGCAGTACTGGCATCTTCCTAGGATCCTCTCTAGCTATACTTATTTCCCAAATAATATTTTTCCTCCACTCCTAGTAGAAATGACTAGATGACATTCTATTCATTGAAGTGTCAATCTTACAGGGAACCTGAAGATTTCTTTTCCCCTTCTTTAGACACAGAATTAACCCAAGGATCTTCAGGCATCATTTTTATATAGGTATGATTTCTGAAAGCAATTCTGTTACATTTTATACTTCGCTGTATAAAATTAATGAGATTATTTTACATATAGTAAAAATCATTCTACGTTGCTATGTATATAATTCTATACAGTAACACAGATTTGATAAAAGCAAAGCTAGATGGCATGTTTTTTGAGAAAGTTCTGAGGAGTAATAAGGAAAATAGCAGTTTTATAAGATATAATGGAGTATAGTATTTCAAACAATCAGAACAGTCAGAATCAACCAATAAAGGCATAGTATCCAATGCTAGAGTATCTTAATCTCCTTTTGTTAAGGATTACCCTCATGCACTTTATATGACCCGTCGTGTTTTTTTTTTTTAAATTCCAAGCCATTGCAGTTAGTAGACAGTAAAGTTGGATAGATACCTCCTTGAGAACAAATGGAGGCAGAAAAACACCAGGGTGCCATCATTATGCCTATGCCAGCAACTGGGTATTTCATGATCCCTGCCTCTAATAATCTCTTCACATTGTATACACTAACACCAAGAATTAGTTTGTACTGCACAGAGCTACCTAGAATGCCTCAAGTAAGCTATCATTTGTTTGCCTTAATGTAACACTCCTTAACCCCTCTAAATTAAGCCACTGTTGTGTTAGAAAACACAAGTACCGGGCTTCCTTGCTCCCATCAGTACACTACAGTTTCAGCAATCTGGAAACAGAATGGCTCAATGACTGAGCATAGTGGATTTGGGAGACAAAGTGAACACTGGCTTTAAAAGCAAGAACAACTATTTGTAGAAGTTCCATAAAACAGAAGGAAATATAGATAACCTGGATCTTCAGGGTATCAGACAACTTTGATAGATAGAAAGAAACAACAAACTTTCTTATGCTGGCAAGCTGTAGCCCAGATAGGGAATGAGAATTACAATGGGTGGTAAATTTTCTGAAAGCTTATTAATCCCCTCCAGTTTTCCAGCTCTTAGATAATTGCAGACTAAAGCAAGAATTGGAAGGCTGATTGGTTGATATTATTTGGAATGTTTACTCATTCCCATCCATATCAAGACATGCTAGATTATAGAAGTGATTTTTTACAGGATGGTTTAAAAATGATTTCCTCCTTATTGTAGATTTATGATCTGTAGATTCTTCAGTGTTTATAAAGGAATTGAGAATATTAATTTGTATTAGTGGTGCATGGACAAAAGGGGTAATAATGACTGCTTTTCTAATCAAGACATTTGTGTGGGAAACTGTTTCTGTCTTGGATCTCAAAGAATCTTCAGCCTGCCCTTGCCATACTAACTCTGCATATTTTCTGTGGATTTACAAAATATATTTCTTTGCATGGAATCAAGTACAAAGAAATTCCAGAGATGGCACCCTTAGGAAAATAAAAATATTCCTGTAATCTATGCTTTTCATCTCACTAAATATTGTGGCAATTTATTTCCAGATTAAGTCTCACTGAATCAAATCAAGAGGGGGAAGTTCATGAAAGGAAAAAAAAATCTCTTAAACAGTTATGTGATGAAGAGACATGTATATTATTGATATATGGAACAAGACTGCATGTCCAATACACTTGTTTTCTATTTGCTCAGCATTTTGCTCTGTGTGCCTCTCATTGTTTGAACCTTTATATAATATCAAGGAAACAGCGTGCCTGCAAAGAAATCCAAAAATCTTCGTTCGCAATCCAAAAAGTTCTTAATCCACAATGAAACTGAAAGGAGAAAAAAAAAATCTTACCTGTCATCCACAGGAAAGTGGTCCAGCCCAGTAAGACCCTATCCATCTTGTAGTCTGTCCAGGCAGAAGAAGAGCAGGGAAGGAAGCAGAGCCAGAAAGTAAATAAAACTCCTTGTTTTGAATACTGTGAAGTGGCTCGTAGAAGAGTTCTTTCCGTTATCTGCAGGTCTTCCACCACACAACTCAGTGTGTGAATAGACAGAGTTCTGAATGGGAGCTACCATTCTGCTAGGGGGAAATAAAAGCATGCAATGCTCTATTCTAATAATTCTATTCTCTCTTGCTTTATTTACAAATCTTGGGCAGGGGAGAAAATCACTGTTAGCCAGCTGCTTTATTCGAACCAAATTCAGATTAAAAATAAGCTTAAACTTTATCATGTTTTAAAGTATCACCTCCCCTGACATCGTTCTTAGATTACAAGAGTTTCTAAATCACATGGCAGTCCATTGAAATTGTCCAGGAACAGAGAGATTCTTCGGGTCAAACAGCCTGCCTAAAAAGACCAACCTAAAAAGACCAGCCGTATCTAAAAAGGTGGGGTGAAAATTAAAAGAAGAGACTAAAGTTTATATAAAGTTGCATGGTTTTCATGTGGTAATTTTACAATACTATAGAAAAACTGAAAAAGGAGGATTTATCTACATTTATCTCTGTATTTGCACAAATTAGAGAGAGGGAAGAAGTAAGCGAAGAAAATTCTGCGATCATTTCCCTCCAAGTGATTTATAATGTCTTTATAGCATCTTCCAGCCATTGCTGAAGTGTTGTAAAGGCTGTCCTTGATACTATTATTTTGGCACAACACTAATTGAATTACTGTAGAAAACACTATAGGTTGCTAGTGGAGATACCATTTGTAACAGGTAATTGCAATTATCAAGCATAACCTGTTAAAACTCTATAGATTATTGTGCTGTTCATGTTCTAGTCCAGGGGTCTTCAAACATGGTCCTTTTATGATTTGTGAACTTCAACTCCCAGAATTCCTCAGCCAGCGTACCAAGTTTGAAGACCCCTGTTCTAGTCTTATTCCATTAAATCTCCTTCAAGTTGTAATGTACCGCAAAGTAGTTGATATGTTATTAAAATGATTTTCCTATATATTTGATACATTTAGTAAGAATAATAGATGTGGGATAATACTGTGCATATTATTCTATATGCTGTAATTTCCAAACATTTAAAAATGTCTTTTAATATGGAATTTTCTCTTTTCGTCCCCAATCAAAACTCACTGGCTAATGTCCCCTGCTGGAAGAACAAGCATCAACTCATGAAGCACCAACAGCTGAAACAAATGTACCTATAAAACAAATACATCTCAATTTGGAATAATGACACAGCACCCACTGGCTAACCCAATTTAATTTATTTTTATTTAAATCATTTGCATTCAAAACCCACTCCAGTAATATTGTCTACTTGACTGTTTTCTTTTCACTGGCTAAGGGATTTTCAATACATTTTAAAATGTATCTATTTATACTTCCTAATAATAAGGCTGAAATAGAAGGGACAAAGTCAAATTAAACTGTAACGGAATTTTCTCTCCCTTCCTTCCAAAAGTATTACCACCCAGTATGCTATAAGAGGTATTGCATAATTGTGTTTTTTTTAAAAAAAATATTTTGTTTAAATCAGATGTCTGCAACCTTTCTTGATTGGCGGACCGGAAGAAAAGGGAGGGTGAAGCATTTTACGCGTGCGCATGTGTGCACACACAAACGGGAACGTAAGTACACATGATGCAAATAGGGCAGTGCTAGCGCCCATGTGACACTCGCTAGCAGCACCCCATTTTCACTGTGCAGGCGCTAGTACCGCCCCCTTTTCACCGCACGGCACCCCATTTTTGGAGCAGCAGTAGCACTAGCACGAGTGGGGGTGAGTGTCCCACTGACCAGCAGGCCACGGCCCAGTAGTGGGCCCTGGCCCACAGATTGAGAACCCCTGGTTTAAATGATGTTGTTCTAAAGCAGCGGTTCTCAACCTATGGGTCGCGACCCCATTTGGGGTCGATCGACCATTTTTCGGAGGTCGCCAAGGAAGGCGATCCGCCATTTTCTCCCCTCAGGGGGCGGTGTTGCGCATGCACACCGCGCATGGGGCCGCCGCGCATGCGCAGGACCTTTGTGTGACAGGGGTCGCCGTCACACAAACGTTGAGAACCACTGTTCTAAAGAGAGGATATACATGAAATACCACGGACTACTTATACGTTCAAAGTGAAGGGAAACAATTATCTTATTTGTTCTTCAATGTTGACATCCCTGAGGAAACCTACCTTCCATGAACCATTTTTAGCAGGGGGCACCAAATCATAGAATCAGAATGAGGAAAGTGGTCATTTAGGTCATCAAGTTGAAATCCTTTTCCAAAAAAAACCTCAAATTAAAACAGCCCAGACCTATAATCGTGTTGCTACTTCTTGACTATATTCTACTCCGTCTTTCAATAAATGCTTGCACTGCTGAAGTGCTTTTACATTGGAAAGGCAGGTTTTTATATGGTTGGAATTTTTTCTACTATAATGAGTTTTTTTTTATGTCTGGACTCTAGAATGAATGTTTAGCTTCCATTTATGTAAAGTCCTTCAATTTTTAAAGAGTGCTATCATATTCCCCTTCTGTTATCCCCCCCCCCGAAACTGTTTTATTCTTTTAATAAAACTAAGGTGTTAATCCCAGGATCATCTCTGTTGCCCTTCCAGTTTTTTTCTAAAGTCTTCTTAAGATACTTATAACTCAACCCAGTAAGTCAAGATGGAATCTGACTAAAGCCGAAAAAATGGAAAACAGTTCCTGTGATTTAGAAATGTTTATTGATGCAAAAGTTTCCAACACTGCATTTGCTATTTTGCAGTAATATCACATTGCTGGCTAATAGTTTGCAATCAGTTACTATTGCACTTTTACACAATTACTATTATCCAGATGTCCTCCAAACTATATCTGAACATCTTATTTTGTTTCCAAAGTGAAGACACTTGTATATGTCTACATCAAATTATATTGTTATTTTCAAACCACTTCTCCAACTACCAAACTCATTATAAATGATATTTCTGTATTCTTATGTTAGCTACTCTATCCCATATTGTGTCATTTGCAAATAAGATAAATATCCCACACCCTCTTTACATTCAAGTCACTACTGTACTACTGTATTAAAAATATTAAATAGTAGAAGATCACAAACCATCTCAAATAGGACACCTGCTTTCATAAAACATACATTTAATTTTCAGTTCCTTTGATTCCATCCCAACTACTAGTTCAGTTCTTAACTGACTTCACATTTATTTTGGATTGAAACAGAACATTTGGGAAAAATATTTTTCTCCAAAGAACACTGTCAATATCAGTCTACCTACCGTATTATGTAAAGAAAAATACCTAATTCAGCTATCAGATATATTTTACGTTGTAGTAAAAAGGAATGACAATGATTCAATACAAGAAGATGAATTTTCTCTGAACATAACTATAAATATTTCTAAAGCAGTTTTCTTCTATTAGTAAATCAATAGTAATAGCACTAGCACTCAGATTTATATACCACCCCATAGTGTTTTACAGCACTCTCTGGGTAGTTTACAACTCAGCATATAGCCCCTAACAATCTAGGTCCACATTTTACCGACCTTGGAAAGATGAAAGGCTAACTTGAGTCCTGTCAGACTGTCAGAATTCCAGACTGTGGGCAGACTTTGCATGCAATACTGCATTCTAACCACTGCACCACCAGGGCTCAATAAGAAATAATCACACTTCTATAAAAACTGTGTATTGTATTGCACTTTCTCCAGTGTTTCTACAGGAATAAAATAGGTTAATGTAGTAATGTAGAGCAGTATCAAATAAAATATGAGATATAGCTATAATCAACAATTCATCTTCATATATGCATATTTCAGGATCAAAGTGATACAAAATGTTTGTCCTACAATTAACTATGAATCATCTGGCTTGTGCTTAAGAAATACTGAAGTATTCAGACCTTTAATTATGTTACAAAAATTTTGTACTTGGAAATTAACTGTTCCTTTATGTCTATCTACACATTTTTTCAGCGCTACTTTTACCTTGCAGCAATTTCCATAGAAACAGTGATTTCTATAGCTCTGTATCAGGCAGCCCTAAACAAATAGATGTTGCTAAATTACTTCATTGCATTCACTAAAGGCTGGCATGTCACCGAAAGTACTCCTGAAAGCATGCATTGATTTCATATTATTCAATGAGTGAATTTCTTCGTGCACTATAACCACTCCCTTCTGCTTGCATTCTATGTGGAATCTTTTTCCTCACATTACAATAAATTGGCCTGAGTTGATTTTATGCAAATGTTTTTAAAGCATACCGTATTTTCTGGCATATAAGATGACTTTCTAAAGCACGGAAATCGGTGCCAAAGTTGGGGGTCGTCTTATACGCCAAGTCGTCTTATACACCGGAAATTACGGTAGTTTCCAGCGGATAAGATGACTTTCTAGGCATGGAAATCAGCGCCAAAGTCGGGGTCGTCTTATACCCTGGGTCGCCTTATACACTGGAAAACACGGTAAATAAATTACAGTTGAAGCTCTTTAATTCATAATATATTGTTTCTGGCTAAATTCAATGAATGTATGTTCTGCAGCCTTTCATTTTAACAACAATCAGAAACATAGATGTAATCTGTACATGCTCATCATTCACATATTTTAAAGCTGTTGCCAAGTTGGTCTTCTAAGGACAATTCACTATCAGGCACTGTACAATAAAGGACAAAGCAAAAACTATTTAGAAGAGTGTCAGACAATGCATGTCTCCCCAAGATCCAGTGGTGGGATTCAGCCGGTTCGCACACTTCAGCAGAACCGGTAGCTAATTTTATGTTGCCCAGGCCCAGAATGGACTTCCAGAAGCAGCATCCACACAGAGAACCGGTTGTTCACATATTTGAATCCCACCACTGCCAAGGTCTATATTTAGTTTCCTGCTTTGAAGGTCATGAAGCTATCTATATTTACAAAGCAAAAAACTCTGTCAAATATTGTAGAAAAAGAGTTTGCTATTAGACCCTACTGTGTGCTGTCACCTGTTATCTGACTTTATTAATATCTATATGCTGCAATTCTTACACATGACATTTGATAAATAACAACAACAGAGTCCATGGCTTTGGAAAGTACAATATAATATCTTTTATAACTTGGCGCCTTTTCAAATTTGCTGCCAGCCAAGAATAATAGGGAATTGATCTGAGAAAAATCACTATTACAAGGGCATAATTGCACAATTTATACTTAATAACCAACAATCGCACAGATTAACAATGGAGACACCATATGAGTGTATTTACACGGAAAAATCAGCCAAATATGACACAATCCATGGAAAAGATATTTAGCGTATATCTGGTGCTAGACAATACTATAAAATGATGCCAGTCCTGACTTGTTAGTTTGCAGATAGCTTAGCTGATATTCCAGTAACTTTAACCTTGGTTTAATCAAAGCAAATTTAAATTTAAAGAGACATGAAAAAAAATGAAGCACCATAGACAGTATGGGAAAAGACTTCTCTTTCCCAAGCTCTGCAGTGTACCTATTTAATGCTATTGCATGCAGGTACATACACATGTTCTAATATAAAAGCATTTTCCAGCCCCTTTAATGATGTCAAGAAACTAGATTTCCAAAAACTAGAAAAAGCCTTGAAGAAACTGAGGAAAGTTCTTTTGTCACAAACCGGAAATTTCTGTGATTAACCATTGTCACAAATTTACTTTCTATAACACACTTTAACCAAGTTTAGCATGCCCTCAATGTAACCTATTATTTGAGGACAAAACAAAAAATTATAAATCACTTGAAATTAAACTATTCAAATTAATCATTTGAAAGTAATGAATTGTTGAGCATTTCAAAGAAGGTGGTTAAGTTATCCTAAGATCACAGAGAAGAAATTGCTTATACTGACTAATAGAGCAAAAGGAACAAGGGAAATGTAGGTTCTTGACTTTAGGAAAGCAATTTAATCTGTCAAAAACAAAAAGTATGGGTATTCTTTTCCAGCCATTACTTCCTCAAGGCTATTAACTACACAATAGTTTAAATCTCTTTGTTTAACTGCACAATAAAAGCTTCCAACCAGTCAAAGCACATTGGCTAAAAAATTAGTATATGACTCATTCCCAATCTCCTTTGCTCTTTTATTCCATACAACAGCTTTGTGTACTTATAGATTGTGTACTTATAGATTAGCTGGCATTCCAAAAGCAGTCTTTTTTATTGCACGATGTGGTATAGCAGAACAGGTGCCAGAGTTGTCACCCACAAATTTCTGCTCCTAGATAGATGTAACTTAGTAATAAAGGAAAATCACAATAACTCTAAAAATTCTAATAAAAGTAGATTCTTTGGAGAAAATGGTACTGAGAAATACGATTTCCCTTGAATATGAGCTGGGGGTAGGAGAGAATACTAGTATAAGTTAGTTTTTCGTGTTATTATCATTTCAAGTTAATAGTGGCTCTTTGTTCGACTGACAGTGAATCTATGAATTCAAGATTGGTGTGGAACATCTCTCCAAAAATTAATAGATCTTGCAGTTTCAGGCTGAATGTGTTATAAGTGATCTACTTCAAAAACAAAAATAGCAGGAGACACTTAAGATACCCTTATATGTACTGAGGTTAGACCAGATTCTAACAGATTGGATTATTTCAACACTGTTCAGAAAAAGCCTCACGGTAGGTAAAAACTATTTGTCATGAGTTATCTTCAAGACACATTGTGATCTACTGTCCACAAAGAGGCAGTGGAACGTGACTAGAAAGTTATGTACAGATTTATAGAATTTCTCTGTGTCTCCTCTATTATTCTGCCTGTTCTCTAAGAAATTGCTAACATAATAATTTATTAAACTTGTATGCCACCTGATTTTCAATGAATCTGGGTAGCTCACAATTACATCAAACCAATAAAACATAAAAAGATAAAAACTGATAAGAACGATGCAACCAGGGTCTCACTCCTCATTGACTAAGGCCTAAATGAAGAGCTATTTAATGCCATTTCCTTTTGCTTTTCTTTCTAGGCACATATGAAGAACATGTTCTGTTGGACTCTTATCATACATGCTGTAACTAGTAGATAGATTTTGCCTGTCCCTATAAGTTGAATAAATTATATATTTTTATTTCCTTTCTATAAAATTATAAAATTGCTTTGCTAATCCTTTGTCTTATCCTGGAAAAAACTGTCTATGTGATTGCTAAGGATTGACTTGATGGCACATAATCATAATCTTTGTTTGGATTTAATTCACACTCTCAGTAATGATGTAAACACACCCAATGCTTCAATCTCCATCCAAGAAGTAAGTTGAGTGAGTGCAGTGATTTGAAACAGGCTTAAATTCCAAGTACTTTCTCACTGGCTCAAAGATAAATTAATAGCACTTCAAATCGGCAGGGGCCCAATGTCCATAGTAGCAATAAATAAATATGTGGGAAGTCAGCCCTCCCCAGAGAAGGAAATATTAAAAAGGCAGAATATATTTCCTCACAGAATCTTAAAAAGGCAGAAAAGCATGCCCAGTTTTTCTTAATAGCCCCAACTCTTCCTCACCCAAACAAAAACCAGCCTCTGTAGAAATGCAGATATCATAATCCATTCAAGAATGTTGGAGCCAGGAAGCTGGAGCTGATGTGATTAAAAAGACAAAGATCCCTAGAATCAACAACCTCTCACCCCCCAAAAACCCAATACAGGACATAGCCATCAGCCACAGCCCGGGGAGACAGGTTATAACCTTTAGGACATAATAGGATTAACCCAGCACCATCAGAATACCAGAAAGGCATACTCAGAGTCAGGTCAAAGTACATGACACAGGAAATACAAAGCCTCAAACAGGAACAACTCCAAACACAAAAGCCCAGGAAGGTATAAAAACCTACCACTCCCAGCAACAAGTGGTCAGCTTTCCCAGAGCGGTGCTTCTGTCTGACTTTGCTCTTCAATAAACTACACCTTCTTTCTAAAGCAGTCTCCATTTTGTTTATTGCCAGCTTGGACTGGACCAATGAAGACTTTTCTTTTAACAAATAAATAAATATAAAAAAATTAATAGGGCCAGCTTGGTTTACCTGTTAAGGCAGGGATCCTCAACCTGTGGGCCATAAGGGGATTGCAACTGGACCCTGGAAATGGCCTGCGAGTGCACTCATGAACATCCCCACTTGCACAAGCAATGGGCAAGTGTGTGCCCACAAGCTCCATTTGACTAGAAACCAAGAAACAGTGAGTTCTAGTCCCACTTTAGACATGAAAGCCAGCTGAGTCACTTTGGGCCAATCATTCTCAGCCCAACCACTTCACAAAGTGATTGTTGTGGTAAAGAAATAGGAAGATGTATTAGGCATATTCACCACCTTGAGTTGTTTATAAAAGTGGTAAAAGATGGCTATGAATGAATGAATAAGTAAAAATAAAATATGCTATGTTGATTCCTTCAGTAAGTAAATCAAGATAAAAAATTGCGGAGGTGAGTTTTTGGTTTCTATCCTCCTTATATTAGATCTGTTGCCATACTGTTAACTTTATAGTCTTCTTCCACCAAAGGTTCTACAGTATTAACGAGTGGGAGTGGGGCTTTACTCTCCAAAGGTAACATTATGTTGTTTGTTCTAGCAAGAATAGAAAAACAAACATTTGAACAGACTATACACCTCGGTCCTTTCCTTTTTGTTCGCATTAAAGGTACTCTTTTTGCTTTTATTTTAAAATACTGAACAGTCTGTTCACCACGGTTGCTTTCTCACCCATTTTTGAATAACCAAACAAATAACCGTTTTTTCTCCAATACCCTAGCTAGGCATTGGGACAGAACTCAAAACTGAACTCTTGGTAGTTATTAGAGCTACAATACTTCGGCTATAAAAAATCGATCTCTTTCCTCCCAAAAGCGATCGAGCCGACTTTTGCAGCCCAGATAAGGAAGCCTTAAATAACGGTCACTGGGGGGGGAGGGGAATTTGAAAGACCCTGGAATGAAGACAGCAAAATCATTCCCGACTGTTCAGGCGACCAATTAACTCCTTCGGCCCCTCTTTTTTATTTCTCGTTAGCCACGTGCTGCCTCGGACACAGAAGGGCGGAACAGGATTGGCCCTTTCTTCCTTCAAAAGACGACCCGCCCCTCTCTTTACCCGCTTATTTCTCCGCAGGCGTGGTGCGAAATGGCGAGCCGTAGAGGATCGCGCAACGCCTATTATTACTTCGTGCTGGAGAAGCTGCCGGAACTGAAGCGGCAGGGCCTGACTGTGACTAGCGTCGCTAGCGCCATTCCGTATTGCTCCGATGCCTGGGCGGTGAGGGAGCACCGGGGACCTGAAGAGAGAGTCTTGGAAATGGCCACCCCTTCAAGTTGAAAAGACCTGATATTTCCTTATTCGTTATTTATAGCGTCTTATAACGTAGTCCGACCGTTCCTAGTATAATACTAGGAAATCTTTTATCTCGCCACTACGATTCTTTGGATAACGCTAGAAGATGCGTTAAAGTGAGGCAATGGAAGGTTGCAGAGTTAAGAAATAAAGCCATCAGATCTGGAGGGCAAAAATCAAGCCGATGGTTATGTCGGTTTCTTTTAGATTTTTGCAACTGAGATCTGGTAGCCATAGTTACAGGTCTTTCTGAAATGGGGCTTCGTGCTCATTGCTAAAAAAAGGCTTCTTCCTAAATTTAAGACATTTTTGTTCTTTGCTGCTTTCCAAACCTTGCTGAGGAAAGCTGCAAAATGTGAACACCTGCTTAAACTCTTTACAACAGAATTGATCTGAGTAAACTTTCCCAAGCACTGTAATTCCTGGTATTTAGCCATATTGATGGGACTGGCAAATTTGCTTTCTGACCTAAGCAAGATTTGCTTTCCAAATATTCCTGCATTGCTAGAATGCTTAATGTTAGCAATAGTAATTTCACTATTATAAAATAGAATTTTATTTTGTTAGATTTTTATCCTACATTATTTTATCGGAAGCTCAAGGCAGCAAACAAACCTAATACACCTCCCTGTTCCTATTTTTCCCCAAAGAAACTATCCTGAGAGGTGAATTGGGTTGAAAAAGTGAGACTCTGCCCATAATCATTTCATGCCTAAGGAAAACTCCTGTTTTCTAGGCAGCACAACTGTACATAAATTGTTTCCTACCTCAGTTTTTGGATGTAGAAAAAAGATGCATTACTTTTAAAATAATTCTTAGAATGATGTTTCAGCCTTTCACTGACAGTATTGAGAATAATGTGGGTTAACCTATTACATAACACTTGGGAAAGAGCACCATATGGAAGTTACTGGACTTAATCTAACATTTGACTAGACTGAAAGTTAGCATGTTTTACTTTCCCAAATAAGTACTGCCCAAAACCTGTTGGATTAAGTCAGTGGATGATTTGGCAGAAAACATTAATAGATAACGCAAGGCTTTTTAATTGTTTTTTTACTCCTAAGATGCTTAATGAAGAGCAAAAAGAAAAGTATGCAGAAATGGCTCGTCAGTGGAAAGCTACCAAGTCAGAAGTAGTAGTAGAAAAGGTAAATAGAAGAATGAAATATGTAAAGCCTGTAAATATGCTTATTTTCAAGCACAGCTGAGTTTAAATTGGAGAATAAATAATAAAAATTATCTGTAGGTATTTAGAGAAAGATATTGAGTGAAGGTTTTTGTTGGATGGATTCTGCATTTTTTCCCATGTTTGTAATGGAGAGCAGATTAGCCTAGATTCATCTCAGTAGATTGAATTTTATAAAAATATGAAGATAACTACAGTGGTTATTTAGCAGCCTATGATTATGTGCTATCAAATTGTTTTTGATGCCTGACAACCATATATATTTTTTTATGATTATCCATAACCTTTTTTTTTCAAGTCTCCCAAATAATGCACCTGTTGCCACTGTGATGGAGTCTATATCTACCTTGCTGCTTATAATTTTCTTTCCACTTTTCCCATTATTAGAGCCTTAATGTCATATTTATGCATTGAATTTTTTCCTTGCTACTCTATTAAAAATAGAAGGGAAGTTTCAATAGCAAGGTTTCTAGTAATGTTTGGAAATATGTGATATAATTACTTCTAGGCCCTGCAAGGATATTCAGAATTACAAGAATAGAAGGAAAAATGTAAAAGTAGAGGTATTACTGTCCTTCCATTCCTAAAGACTTTTTTTGCTCAACTGTGGAAAGGCAAATGGCATGGCTCCTATTCTGATAACATACAGATGTATGTGTAGCTTAAAGCAATGTTTCTAGAAACTTAATTTATTTTAGTGAGTTGCCTAGCATTCTTGATAGTGTTAGCCCTGCTGCGTTTGCATGAAGATATTATAAACAGATATACGCATAATAAATTCAATAATGCTGTTACTATTGCATTCACATATACATGTATACAACTACACATTTACATGAATGACAATTCCATATACCAGTAGTTCTTGATTTATGGCCATAACAGAGCCTGCTTGTTAACAGTCACAAGTCATGATGGTTGTTAAGTCAGGTGCCCATGTGATCACTTAATGACTTCAGTTCCTGCTCTCTTTATGGTTATTAAGCGAATATGTGGGCTGTTAAAAGGAGCATGCGGTGCCTCCGGTGAGGTTTAACTCAGTATCCCATTACAGTACCTCCTCAACTCATATATGGCCTCCTAGGCCTCACCTACCCTCTGAAACACCCCGTGTTCTGCTTGGGTCTGATTTCCTTCCCCATTGAGTCCCCACAGGCCTTGGGCCTGCTTCTCACCTTACTGGATCTAGCTGCAATGAATTATGACCACTCCTAAACGGTGCCCATTTCAGGACTGTGCCCCATGACCTCTGTACTACATAGGGAGGCCAAGGGATGGAGTAGCCAGCTCTCCATTCCAAAGTCAAATCTCCTGAATTTTCCAAAATGGCACCGACTTCTGCAATTGTGTCAAGCAGCCTCCGTGCAGGAAGACTACACAATTCCTGCCTGAAGGGATTGTACAGAGGAAAAAAATGCCCAAACAGGCCCAAGATGGGATGGAGAAAGATAGACAATCTGCAGTCATAAGGATGGGTGAATTGCCAAATACCTGAATTTTGCTCATGTGACTGTGAGGGTGTTACAGCAGCTGTAACTTCAGGCAGAGGTCATACATCCTTTCATTTGGTGCTATCATAAATTAGAACCATCGCTGAACAAATGTTCGTTAAGTAGAGGATTTTCTTATAGTTCTGTGTGGTATGTATCATGGCATAAGCTCATTCACAGGTTTCTATGTATATTGTCAAATCAAACATAGCATTGTGCCTAGAAAGGAACATTCTAGATATGTTTTTTCTTGATTTGGTAAATATTGAATGAACAATTATTTTTTTTAGCCACCTAGAGAAGTCCCAGTACCGTTTCCTACTCAAAGTCAGGATACGATTCCTGTTACAAACCTTACAAGTCCATTTAAGTATGAACAAGGTAAAGTATAGCTTAAAGACAACCCATCTCTTGAGCAGTTTAGTCTAAATATTTTGTGAATGGGGTAGGAGTCAAGTGATGATATATGTATCAGGAGAAGTCCCAAGGAAACAGTAGGAAAAATTATAAAAATGAAATGTATATGAAGTAAGGCCTTAATACTGTCCAGGAAATGTAGCAGCATGCAACGAATGAAAAGGGCCTGATTATAGGATAGGTCAAGTAAAGCTATTGAGCTGATGAGATAATCACTACTAAATGAATTGGAACAAATGGTAATTAGTATTGGAATAAGTTATTTTGACCTTGTGTTTTTGTTTACATTGGTAACTGCTTAATCCTTATTTTATGAGTTGACATTAATTCCATGAACTATTTTTAATTATAAATCATTTCATGTTATTTGTGGTTTTGTATTGTTTTGTTTTAACATTTAAATGTTTCAAGAATTTTAATAAAAGCAGAGATTGAGAAACAATATGAAATGTAACTTTAATAGTTAGGCCAATAAACCAGGATTTTAGTCAATGAAATGCAGACAATATTCAGTTTTCTAGGGTGAAAGCTAGAATCCTATATTAGGTATTTAAAATGCTTTTAAACATACCAAATATTTATTGTTATTTATTAAATTTTTGAGCCTCCCATGTCATCTAGAAGCAATATACATTTATATATACATACATACATACATACATACATACATACATACATACATACATATATATATATCTCACATAAAATATATTGCTAATTTGATTTAAATAATTTTTTCCAGTTGTGCTCGAAACTCCGTTCTACTTTCTGAATATCTTCAGTCATGGAGTGTTGCCCCCTCACTGTAGTCAGCGTTTCCTCCCTTGTGAAATTGGGTGTATCAGATATTCACTTAAGGATGGCATAATTGCAGAATTGCATCATTTTATAAATCCTGGTGAGTGTTGAAAAAAGGAGAGAATGAATTTGTTCTGATTCATCTGAAAGTAGAAGGGGCATAGAGATTTAGTTCTAGTCTAAAAGAAATAGGTTTCAGTTTGTTCAAGCAATCTGGTTTAGTAACTCCTGCATACTGAAAAAATAAAAATTGTAATGGCCAAAACTCTTTGACAATATTATTCTGACTAATTGATCATGATCAAATAAATATTATATCTCCAGAAAAAAAAGTGTCTTGTCAGTGCAAACTTCCTATGATCTTTATTTTTTTATTTTTTAAAATTTGGCTAATGTCTTGGAAGAGAAGTACAGGTAATTCTCATTCAGTGACCATAAGAAGTTGGCACTGAATGTGAAGGGACAGTAAATTATAGGTATTTGGGTAACAATTTAGCTATCCTACAAAGTTAATATATTTTGTTTGATTTTGGTGTTCTGCAGGAGAAGTACCACGAGGTTTTCGGTTTCATTGCCAGGCTGCAGGTGAGTATTGCACAAAAGCTGAAGCAAAGAATTAGTCAAGAAATTTGAATAAATTTTTACTCATTTTTTTCCTCATTGCAGTTGGGTATTATATCCGATTTTCTGAAACATTTGATTTTACCTGTATAATTTATTCAGTGTAGCATGCCATTGTTAAGAAACGTCAGCAACCTCACAATTATATACCTTTTTTAAAGCTTTCATTTAGTTTTTTTTAGCTCTCATTGTGGTACTTGTATTATCTGATCTACAGAATTGATTGAACATTTAATATTACATTTTTTCGTAAAATTCAAGCTAGAATTTTCCCCTAAATGATAAAGCAAACTGTGTTTATGGGTAGTACTTTAAATCAATAATATAGCAGAGTTCAAATGATGTTATTTCAAAAAGATGCCTTATATAGGGACATTTTATTGTACGTTTATGACAAACATTTTTACTTGTCTATGAGACTAGTTTTGTTCTTATTGAATATTTTAATAAAAATCAAATGGTTAAGATATTTGAGCTTTGATCATAGAGCTGATATATAGAACTTATAATCTATAAGTATGCTTAAGATTAGAATATGTATGAATGATACTTTGCATCTTAAAATATTTCAAATATTCCTTTAGGTGATGCTACTCATAAAATTCCCATATCTGGATTTGATATTACAACTGCAAGTTACTCAGTTGTGTTGCATGACCTATACGCGTTCATCAAACCACAAAGGGGCAACTGGCCATCTGTATATTGTAAGGTACATTGACTTGACATTCAAATTTCTGAGAAGTAAATAAGAATATCCATCCAAATATGTTTTCACATAGAGGAATTCATCCACAGTGATAAAGCCTTTTGCTTACATTAATTAATTAAAAGGCATTTGTTAAGCTCATCTAATCTGAGCTTTCAGAGTTAAAAAAAGTTCTTGGCTGTTTTGTTCCTCAAACATTTAAGAGTAGAGAGGTGTCTGATGTTTCTACCATTATTTAAGTATTCTAATCCTTGTTAACTTCATGTAAACCAAGGTCAAAGTTTGAGCACTACATCTCCAACATTTGACCCACTATTAAAAGATTCACGTAGGTATCAAAATCATTTCCATTTAAGTTCATGTGCTATCTATCCAACTGTCTGCCTGTCTGTTTATATTTTACATTTCTCAACTGTCCATCTTCCTCAAAGAGGGAGTCTGGGCAATGTACAATAAAGTATCAAAATATAGAACACTATAAAAATTGAAATGTTAAGTTAAAATTTTAAAATTAAAAAAATTCAAAGAGGCAAAAATAATTAAATCTTGTTAAAAATTAGTTGACAAAGGCATAGGAAGGCAATCATTCTAATAACTTATTCCTTGGTTTTGAATACTTAGTTTGTGTAATACATTGGTAGTTTATAAATTTCTATTATGTTGTACATAATTATTTGTATTTATTGTTGTTTGGAGATTTGGGGGCTGTTGATCCATATGTGCAGAATGCATCAAATGGCATTTTAGCTAATCTTAATGTGAAGATGATCTAATTAAGTAAATTGCAGCCATAATAGATTTAAGACATTTCAAGAGAAAGCAAGTTCTTCTGTTTCTCTTCAGTATCTACGTAAATAGATATTTAATTCCAAATTTTTATTTTTGTAGTCTGATGATCTCTTCAGAGTTAACTGGTGCCTAAAATATATGGCTAAAGAAACAGGTAAGAAACTGCTACCTTTATAATAGAGAAAATATTGTTACACATATCTTTTAATAGCCTTGATGTTAAAACTTATTTTCTTAATAGGCACAGTCAATCATCTAAAGCTTTTAAATGTGGAGGATCTTGTTGTGGAACTGTATCATCAGAAACTTCAAAAAGAACCTTCTAAAACTTGGGTGTGTAACACACTGGATGCCTCCATGTGGGATTACTCAGGAAATACTAGGTATATTTTCTAATCTTCTCCCTTTTTTTTCACATTCTGAAAAAGCCATAAATTTGCGCTTCTCTCTTGCATGCTTTATCTACTCTAAATAACATTTTTTTTTCAAATTACACCTTAATATGGTTTTGATCACTCTTTACCTTACTGCATAATGTTCATAGAAATAATTATTTCAGTTTGTATCTTGAAACTCTCAGAATATACAAGACCATTAGCAGGGGAATAGAGTACTTTTAAAATTATGAAGGGATGCATTATTCCTGTGAACGGTGAGGGAAAAAAATCTTCAAGTAATTGAATTTAATACTTGATGGTTAAGATTCCCAAAGATACCACGCTGATACTGTATATAATTGTTTTGCCACCACATGCATTTATGACTGTTCCAGAACCCCACATTTATTTCCTCCTCTGCCCATTTCAGTTACACCTTCCCACCTATTCCTCCCCCTCCCCATATTTCTGTCTTTTTGGCTACCCTACACAGCATGATTGAGATGAAAAATCCATTGTCTTCTACTGTTGCCCTCTCTGTTCCCAGCTTACATTTGCTGTTGTCTTTGTTTTGCCTGTCCTCCACTGGACTCACTGATACCAACCAGCCTCAAGATCTACTGCATGGGGCCTCTGTCAGCCATGCTCTCTGCAGGGTGTCCCTCACCAGTGCCTCCCTAACTGCCAGGCTCCTGGTGGACTTATCCTACTTCAGCAGTTTTTGCTCCTTGCAAAAATACCCCCTTCTTGCTATTCGGTGGAAGGCTCACCCAGGCCAGCAAGTGGCATGGAGAACTTGCAGCCCTGTCCAGGTGGGCAGCAGGATCCAGAGAGCTACTCTTTAGATAGCTTCCTCTTTTGTGCAGGACAGCAATAGAATTTTATGCAGAGCATTTAGAGTCCTCTCTAGGCCAGTGACAGGCTGAGATTGCTGGTGTCTGGCAGGTCTACCAGAAGCTCTGCAGCTAAGGTGATGGGGTGTGGGGGAAATGAATCTAGTGCCAACAGAGTCACTGCCCACTCTGTGACAGCTGTCAGAGTGCAGTAGAGGAGAGGTGAGGCAAAGAAGACAAGGGTTAGTTGGGGCGATGGGGAACAGCAGCAGCAGGCAGGTGGTAGAATATGATGCCTACCATCTTATCCATGCTGGGCAAGTACATCAAAATAACAGAGATGGGGGAGGAGATAGGTTGGTGGAAGAGTTGAAGTGGAGAGGCAGTTCATCTAGGGCAGGAAAAATGTTAGATCCTTGCCTAACAACTACATTCTGGGCTCCTATCACTAAGTAGCCCACTTGTGATGTTTTGTTTAACTGTGTTGCTTAGTGACAGAAATTAGGGTTGTAACCCAAGAACTACCTGTATTCCATGACTAGAATTGGATAAAAATGTATAATAACCTAAGTACATTACGTAAATCTTGAGCAAAAGCACAAAGTCGTCTCTTTGAGGCAGTGCTTCTGGAATCTGGGAAAATTACCCCAAATTGGGTAAAAATATTTTTTCTTTAGGTACCAACAAACCTATTATGCCTCATAACAGGCATATTTAAATTGACTTGCCAAGTGCACTAAATTAGAACATCTCCCAAAGTATTCTTATTAAGATGAAAATCAATGAAATTATCAAGGATAATTTGTTGAAACAACGTAAAGATCATTCAGCAATGTTGTTTTTAATGATACAGGTTATCCTCAAGTTAACATTCATTTAGTAACCGTTCAGAGTTATTACGGTTCTCAGAAAGGACTTACGATCAGTTTTTGAAGTGTGATAGGACTTTCTGATAAATGATTTTGGGTAATGAAAGAAAAAGTTTGGAAAGCACTGGTTTAAGGGATTTAACAAAATAGTCAAAACAAGAAGTATAATGTTTAATCTGTTAAACAGTTGCCAAAAGTTTTATATTTATACATAGAGTGAACAGCTAATAATTACTGTGGGAGTGATTTTAGTTATTTTTTTCAATAGAACTATAATACTTAGATATTGTGTATGTGTAAAATATGTACACATGTATATTTTAAATTTACCTTTTTAGCAAGTTTTATATTTTGATGCAGAAAAAAATAAGATTAACCTAAGTAGATTTGATTTTAGTCTTCTAGCTAAAATAGACCTAGACTTTTGAGATGCTTTTGAAAATGTTTAAAAATCTTGAACTATTTAAATAGAAAATTGCAAGAGCACCTGTACTTAGTGTTGGTTCCCATGCATTAGCTCAACATTATTCATTTTTTTAACATTCCAAATTCTGTCTAATTGTTGCAATATGTATTTGAAATTCTGGATTCATTATAAAAATATGGTTTATATTTAGGTGTCAGTGGCACGAAAAAAATGATATTGTATTTTGTGCTCTTGCTACATGCAAGAAAATTGCGTAAGTATACATTTTTATTTTACTTTGTATAAAGTTTTTGCACTTTGGTTAAAAATAAAAAGCTTTTTGGTATAATGGTTAACAAGAAGTGAGAAACTGAAAGACTGACTTCTAGGGCCACCTTAAACACAAACCAACTGTGATCTTGGGCCAGACACATTCTTTCATCCCTAGAAAGGAGGCAATGACAAACCAGTTCTGAAAAACCTTGCCAAGAAAACTGTAGGGACTTCTCCATGCAGCCTCTAACAATTAGACACAATTGAATAGAAGAAGAAGAAAAACTACTTTTTTGGAATGGAATGTCAGTTGTATGATGTCTGAGGTTATTTTCCAAATAATTTGTGGACTTTTCTGACAATCAGCAATTATCTTAAGGTTCTGCTATTTTTGTATTGATGATGTTAAAGAAAATATATTTTAAGTTAATCTAACTAAAATCAATATTACGATTTAGTGAATCATTTCTGGTAATGGAATTTGAATTGCCGTTGCTCTCAAATCTCTTGAGCAGATTTTGAGGGGAGGCAGGAAGGAAGAGAGGATTCAAAAATGTTGTGTGAACAGAACTTTTTGTTGCTAAATTCTACCCAAGGTTTTTGATCTTAAATTCCCAAGTGTAAAGTGCTAGTCAACTACTAGGCTTGTATTATCAGTAATGTTAAATGTTAAGTAAGAGGATATATCTATAATTTGTGATGTCCTGATTGTTTTCTTTCTTTTTAAACATTTCATGAATGTATGTGTGTGTGTGTGTGTGTGTGTGTGTGTATATGTATATATGTGTGTATATATATATATTATATATATAATATATATATATATATATATATATATATATTATTGGAAATAAAAACAAAAACATGACTCTTGGGAATATTCATGTTAGTCAAATAGTAATGATCACCAAGAGAGTATCTATAAAAATAGAATTTTAATCCACCGAGCTTTCGTCAAACACAATTGACATCGTCAGGGTTAAAAGGTAAGTGCCGGGGGAGAGTCTTATATACAGCTGTTTAGTGTCTGCTTCCGGCTCCTGGAGCGTGTCATAGGCCCCAGCTGATCGGGTTGGGTCTCCAGCCTACATCCCACATTACTAGTCTGCATTCTGTCATAAGTTGTTTCAGAATTGGGAGTCCAGATCTTTTTGCCTTCCTTGCTCATAGCCTCCCCCCCACCACCATCCCACACACGACTTCCCTCTACGAGTGGGGGTGGGCAATTATCACTTTCAGTATCCTTACAAGCCTCACGGCTATTTTGGTCTTGTTTATCCGTCTCCCGGAATTGTGCCCTAGATTCATAACCCCCGCCCATATTGTTCCTCCTCCCCTCCTTCTTCCCCTGGGTTCCCCTGTACGGTCCGCTGTTCGTTCCCACACGCTCTGTCTTGCGCACCGTCAAGATGTTTTTTGTCGTTGTCCAACCGGGGGACCTAACGCAACTCATTGAGCTATGTCTTACAACCTACTTCTCCTTTCAAGGGAATATATATGAACAGGTCAAAGGTACACCGATGGGCTCCCCAATATCCAGCGTGGTGGCAGAAGCGGTTCTACAACAATTAGAACACGAGGCTATGACCCGTCAACAGCCCAAGTTTTGGGCACGGTACGTTGACGACACTTTTGCGGTCGTCAAACGAGACCATTTAGCCGGCTTTATGGGAGTATTAAATTCAATATATCCGGACATTAAGTTTACGTTGGAGGAGGAGGTCCGGGGCTCGATAGCCTTCTTGGACGTACTGGTCCAACGTTCCCCAGATGGAACTCTAAACACCAAGGTCTATCGGAAGCCCACTCATACGGACCGCATCCTCCATTTCCATAGTAATCATCCGGCCTCCCATAAAGCCAGCTGTATTAAGACCTTGTTCAAACGGGTACAGTCGCACTGCAGCACCATGGAAGCTAAGGCAGAAGAAAGAAAACATCTATTCCGCATATGCCGAATGAATGGGTATCCCCCGAGGTTTATTAAGCGACACAGTATGGCACCCGGACTACATAATGGACAATCAAGAGAGGACCTCCAGACACGGGTCACACGCGTGTCACTACCGTACATCAGAAACGTGTCAGAGGCTACAGCCAGGCTTCTGGCACCCCACAACATACAGGTAGCCCACAAACCCACCCAAACCATACGAGCTAAGGTGATGCGCCCCAAAGATCAGCTCCCCACCGCCGAGAGATCAGCCATAGTTTATAAAATCAACTGTGCGGATTGCCAGAGTAATTACATAGGCGAGACCTCGAAAAGACTTAAGACCCGCCTACATGAGCATAGGCTAGCCATTAGACGGGGTGAACAACACTCCCAGATTTGGGCTCATGCAGTAGAATACGGCCATCGTTTTGATTTTGAGAATGCCCAAATCTTGGCTAATGATATCACAAAAAGAGGCCGCTTATTAAAAGAGGCATGGTTCTCAGAAACTGAATCCATCAATAGGCGTGTGGATTTGTGTGCAGCACACCAGGCTCTGAAAATATGGAATGCTGGTAGCCGCATTAACCGGGAGAGGGGACTTAATTCAAAGACTTACTATCCAGAAGACATCGCTCGACCCCCCTCCTCATATAATCACATTAATGCAGCCCCCACTGATGGCCCCCCCTTCTTGGAACAACTACAGACCAGTCCTGGCAGACAACTGCGGACGGATTCGCCACGATCCGTAGAGAACGGAACAGCATGGAGATGGAATGGAAATGGATGGGGATTCGAGAAACTGGAAGAAAAACGGAATACAACCAGGTCCGGTAGAGATGAGGAGAACGACGATGAACCCCCCCATGAGGAGGCTACCAGACACAGCATGACAACTCGATCGCAATCCAGCAGGAGAATGCACCCCCCTTCGACACCCCCAGCGCAAAGTTATGGGATGAAACAGCGACTACAATTAAAGGGGAAGAGCACCGTATGGAGTGGGAATGGAGAACCAAGGACGGACGGTAACGTTGCCCACCGGCAACGGATGGAACAATGAGCCACTGACAATAGGACAACGACAAAAAACATCTTGACGGTGCGCAAGACAGAGCGTGTGGGAACGAACAGCGGACCGTACAGGGGAACCCAGGGGAAGAAGGAGGGGAGGAGGAACAATATGGGCGGGGGTTATGAATCTAGGGCACAATTCCAGGAGACGGATAAACAAGACCAAAATAGCCGTGAGGCTTGTAAGGATACTGAAAGTGATAATTGCCCACCCCCACTCGTAGAGGGAAGTCGTGTGTGGGATGGTGGTGGGGGGGAGGCTATGAGCAAGGAAGGCAAAAAGATCTGGACTCCCAACTCTGAAACAACTTATGACAGAATGCAGACTAGTAATGTGGGATGTAGGCTGGAGACCCAACCCGATCAGCTGGGGCCTATGACACGCTCCAGGAGCCGGAAGCAGACACTAAACAGCTGTATATAAGACTCTCCCCCGGCACTTACCTTTTAACCCTGACGATGTCAATTGTGTTTGACGAAAGCTCGGTGGATTAAAGTTCTATTTTTATAGATACTCTCTTGGTGATCATTACTATTTGACTAACATATATATATATATATATATATATATATATATATATATATATATAT